>NW_026712741.1:0-600000 GCF_030625045.1 Achroia grisella
TTAATTCCACGCGGACGAAGTCGCGGCAGCAGCTAGTTTCCAATAAATAAACAGGCTTTTTAAAAAAAAAGGTAATCTAATTGAGTTTCTTGCCAGTTCTTCTGGACCGATTTTGACGGGGCTTTTTTTGGTAGGTAACTGATGTAATAAGGAGTTACTTAGGCGACTTTTATTAATAGAATAGAAATATAAAGTTATATTCCACGCTGAAGTCGCCGGCACAGCTAGTACATAATCTATATGGAAAACACCCAGACCGATACAATCATACTCATGAATACATATTAAACATATTTAAAATATCGAAATTCCCATACAAATCGTCTAATTTTTGGTTGCATATCGTAAACGGACCTTTTTTTGAACTATGCTAATGCTCTTGGTCACAGTTGACCTTTACAGCTTTACTGAACTATAGGGGCGAGTTCAAATTGCTCTCCAAATGCGTGGACGGACTTATAGCCAACTCCTGCCAGGCAATTATGGTCTGAGGACACCGCTAGGGGTTTGAACCCCAGCTCAGGCCTTCGTAATCTCGATCCCAATTTGAATTGGACGGGGAATCTATAAATAGAAATAATCTTTATTCAAATAAACTTAATATAAGCACTTTTGAATAGTCATGTTTTTTTATTCTACCGTTTATTCGGAATGCAGATTCATCACAAGGAGAATAGTCAAGAAACGTGTGTGTTGCTATTTTAAATAAATATTGATTTACTTATATTTCATTAACAACAAGGATTAGGCATGCGACAAGCAACATAGAAACCACTACGCACTTAATCTCTGTTCAATCAGATAACATTGTCAGCGCTATGAATTTTAAGTTAGATATTTTCGTAAAATTTTCGTAAAATTTTCGTTCGAAATTACGTAAGCTTTTATTATTGTAATCACCTACTGTTTTAAAACAGTTAATGTTTTTCCTGGCATACATAATATTTTCGTAGATGTATTGAGAAGCAACGGTATTTGATTCTTTAAAACATTCATGCAAAGACTCCCTGGAACCCATACCGTAAATGGAATCGATCAATAAGGTCTTAAAATCAACAGATGCTGGTCCAAATCCGTGGAAGGACTTATAGCCAACTCCTGCCAGCAACTATAGTCTGAGAACACCGCTATGGGTTTGAATCCCGGCTTAGGTCGTCGTAATTTCGATCCCAATTTGAATTAGACGGAGGATCGATCTAAGGATAACGTCCTCTTAAAATCAAAATATGTCGGTAACAAATATATTGATTGAACTTCTTCTTCCAGGTGTGGCAGTAGCTTCCAGCGTATTCACCATCACAGCCATGTCGGTAGACCGATACTTGGCTATCACACAGTCTCTGAGGCAACCCTGGATGCCATCCAGACGAGGAGCCTGCAGCCTCCTCGCTGCACTGTGGCTAGTGGCTCTGATGATATTCGCGCCACTACTGGGGGTGGCAGCGGTGGAGAGGGAGATGGTACCGTTGCTGTCCAGAACTAGAAATGGATCGGTAAGATATACATACTTACTATGGTATATATAACCCAAAAATGTACAGAGATTACAGCTTTTTTTAAGAAGGGTATATTAAGGTTTCTTAAGGATTGACAAGCGCAAGTCGCTTGCCAAACCTTAAGGAACCTTAGTGTTTCAGGCGTCCGTAGATTGTATTCGTTTACTATCAGATGAGCCGTATCCTTGTTTGCCACCAGGTAGCACTAAAAAAGTATTTATTTTGGTATTGTTATATTATATTCGAGAAATGGAAGTAGTTTCGACGCCTGCATGTTACATTGAAATACGTTTTCTGGACATTAACGACTTAATCAAAAAAATAATAAATAAAAATAAAAAAAAAAAATCAAAATATATATGTGTTTGGGAAACTACTCTGCTACCAAAATGTTAGGGAAGCGTCAGTCATTTACCTTTATGGTTCTGCGGATTTCTTGGGCTTCAGGGTCTCGAAGGTATCTTCGCTAGCTTTCCAGCTTCACAGGTTTCACAGTAGGTTAACACAGTTCTAATTTATTTTAATTCACAACACAATGCGCGCGCGTCATGGCCGCTGTACGGTCAGTTCAGTACTAGGTAAGGGAGGGGAAGGAAACGCGCGGGAACAGAAAACTAACGGACTCTAATATAATATAATATCTGTGCTTACGATGGTATAGGGTAGATTTTGAACAATATGAATGAATGAAATATTCGAGCTCTATTTAATGCCGATGATGGCTCGGTTAATAAAACGGTTGCAATTTCATCACCAACAGAGAAGGTTCCAGAAGCGCTGGTTAGGTTTCCGCCCTGAATATTTGTGGTCTCACCCATGCCAATGGTAGTGGAATTAAACAAAATAATATAAATCTATTAAGTTTCTGCAAAATGACACCGAATTTGATAAAATAGAATTTATGTTCATGTACACTTTGACGGCCTCGGTGGTCTAGCGGGTTCGATTCCTCGCACGGTACAAACATTTGTATTCATGAGTATGATTGCTTGTATCGGTCTGGATGTTTTCTATGTATAATATTTATTTACAAAAAAAATCTAGGTATGTATTTTTATCAGTTGTCTATGTAGTACCCATAACACAAACTTTAGGTAGCTTAACTCGGGTCTAGATGGCGCTGTCTGAATTGTCTTGAGATTATTATTATTATTATAATGCACAAGTACTTTGCTTAAGTATGTTTGCATCATTGTACCTAGTGATCTAAGCACATAGTAATGATGAAAAATGAATATTTCTATATCCGGCTGTTATTTATTGTTTTATCCTATTACAACAGATTTATATGTCTTCATATCAGCTGTCTAGTACCCACAACACAAGCTCTGCTTATCTTGGGACTAGATGGCTCTGTGTTTATTGTCCAGGGTTATTTATTATTTATAACACCAGTAATTGCAAAAGGAATATATTTAACACCGTACTTTCATAAATACTATTACTTAAGTGTGTAACTTATGACGTTGTTGGTACTTATAATCAAGTTATATATCTAAATATATAACTCAAAGGTGACTGACATAGTGATCTATCAACGCACAGCCCAAACCACTGGACGGATCGGGCTGTAATTTGGCATGCAGGTAGATGTTATGACGTTGGCATCCGCTAAGAAAGGATTTTGAATAATTCTACCCCCAAGGGGATAAAATAGGGGATGAAAGTTTGTATGAAACTTTGTCAATTTTAAACCGATCGGGCTGAGACTTTGCATGCATAAAGCTACTATGACGTAGGCATATCCTAAGAAAGGATTTTGATAAATTCCACCCCTAAGACGATAAATTAACGCGAGTGGAGCCGCGGGCAAAAGCTGGTTCTTGTATAAATAGTAACATATTTATTCCACCAAACGTACATGTGCGTAATAATAAAATAAATATAAGCAAAGTGGAAAGCGCGATGCGCACTCAACTGAAAAATAGTAAGCTGAACTGAACATCGCTCCGAGGTACATGAACTAAAAAGCTTTCATGGGTTCACATATAGCTGTACCGATATGTTAAATACAATGTTTACGGTAACTTTTAAAAGAGGTTTTTGAACATATAGCATCATCATTAAGTATTACATATATAGAATAAAACAAAGTCGCTGTCGCTGTCTGTCACTATGTATGCTTAAATCTTTAAAACTACGCAAAGGATTTTGAAGCGATTTTTTTAATAGATAGAGTGATTCAAGAGGAAGGTTTATATATATTATTGGGAAGTTTCAGAAATGATATGTCGATGTAGCAGTACTTTTATTTTATTCCTTTTTCAAACTCACTCTACACTCCACATAAATTGCGTCGCTGTACATTCACGTGTGGTCGTCTCGGTCGCCTCGAACAGAGTGAGAGCAGCCCGCTCCCTCCTTGTTTCCGGCCTCTTTATCTCTATTACTATTGGTGGCGGCATAATCGTGACGTCACCAACATCACGTGACTCGCTATGGTTTTAAATTTGAAACGTAAGTAACAAATTAGTCAACTGAGTGTTCTTTATCTATTGAAGCTAACAATATAATATATGTATACCCGTGCGAAGCCGGGGCGAGTCTTCTTCTTCTTCTTCGTTTTAACGGCAACCAAATACATATATTTAAATATATTTTCCCCAGAACGCCGCGACAACCCTTGCGCACTCCGTCGCATCCCTTAGGTCCTCCCTTGTGCAGACTGCTGGGCACAAAGGACAAGCCAGCAGGTGTGCCATGGTCTGGGATGGCGCTCCGCAGTCACAAGCCTCCCTTGAAGCGGCACCCCACTTTACCAAGTTGTACCTGCAGCGGCCCATCTGGGTTCGTAGTCTGTTGAGCGATTTCCAAATGGGCCATTGCAGGTCGCTACCTGGGGGCAGGTGTTCGATTGGTTGAATAAAGTCCAAAGGAGCAGGATGATTCAACTTCCATAAGTTTACTTTGGCTTTATGTGAATCGTTGGTCAAGGCACTTGTCCCTCTTAAAAAACTCTTCCTGCTTTTTAAGCGGACATCGGGAATAGTGTGGTTATGAAGTGGGTGGCGGGAATCGGTTTCTTGTCTCCTTTTTTCCATCTCGCACAACACCTGTCGTCGAACATCTGGTGGAGCAATTCCTGTGAGTGGATACAGCATATTTAGGGGTGTTGGTTTGAGGCAGCCCGTTATAATACGACATGTCTCATTGAGAGCAATGTCGACCTCTTTCGCGTGGGTGGACCGATGCCACACTGGACATGCATATTCACCCACGGAGAAAGCCAATGCCAGGCCAGACACACGTAGGACATGCGGCGCCGCGCCCCAGGACGTGGATGTTAAACACCGCAGTAGATTGTTCCGTGTTCCTATCTTTTTTTTTGTGTTGAGGCAATGAGCTTTGTAGGTGAGGGACCTATCTAGGGTAACACCCAGGTACCTAGGGTTAGGAGAGTGTTCAATCGGTATGCCTCGCCATGAGATGCTCAGCTTACGGTTCGCTTGTCGGTTCCGCAGATGGAAAGCGCAGGACTGCGTTTTAGACGGATTGGGTCTGAGAGAATTGTCGTCATAATATTTGTCTAAACTTTGGAGAGCACCTTGCAACCTCCGTTCGGCTTCCTCGAAGGTTCCTCGGCTTACTCGCCGGGGCGAGTAGCGAGTACTATAAAAAATTTTCGTGTCCCAAGTTTCGTGTTTATACTCCTCCGAAACGGCTTGACCGATTGATGAAATTTTATATGTATATTTAATGGGTCTGAGAATTTATAACTATTTTTTATATCCTTAAGTGTTAAGAGTGGCTCGGCTATTTTTTTTCAAACATATATATATTGCAAAAAAAAAATAGCCGAGCCACTCTTAACACTTACATATTTTATTTGGCATTAAAAATATACAATAAAATTTCACCTACTATCATCAGCTATATTATAGCAATTTAAATTTTTATGGCAAAACAACGTTTGTCGGGTCACCTAGTATGTATATAAAAATAATATATATATATATATATATATATATATATATATATGTTAGAGCGGGGATTGATACCAGATAACTCATCGTTACGATAATTAAATAATAAACACTTTTATCAAATTCCAGAGATGTATTCGGTGCAACGGTTACACACAGAAAGAGAGTTATTCAATTACCGACCTCCGTATTTATAGACCGAATTCAGTGTAGTAGGGAGAGAAGCAGGCGTAACGATTATCTTATGACAAACAACTTAGTTCGGTCTATAAGTACTAGATGGCGCTATTTACAATATTTATAATAATCCTTAACTTTAATACTTCATTATGTTAAATATTAAATAACAGTGATTTGATCAATACAGGTCGAATATAATTAAATTAATCAATTAACAATGAAAATAGTCATTGTATTGAGTTTGCGCTATCACGGCTATCCTGATGAGCTGCTCGTGCTCTGAGCATGCGAATATCCTAATCTGTAACAGAAATAATGTTATAATTCTATTATTAAAGAAAAACTTAATAGAAATGTTGGCCCAGTTGTCAGACAGTTGTTTACACTCGTCCAGACAAGTGGCTTGCTTATAATTGTAATGATAATAGCAAAAAATTAAGCCCAGTTGTCAGACTGAGTGTTTACACCCGTACAGATAAGTGGCTTTCATATCTTTGTAATAATAATTGCAAAAAGTTGAGCCCAGTTGTCAGACTGAGTTTTAACTCCCGTACAGACAAGTGGCTTTCATATTTTTGTAATAATAATAGCAAAAAGTTGTGCCCAGTTGTCAGACTAAGTGTTTACACCCGTACAGACAAGTGGCTTCATTATTCATTGCTAATTTTCTTCAGTACAGCTATCACGGTTATCATGGATCTGTGAAGTTTTGAACTCAGGATCGACTTCATGTGTTCATGTGCCACTAGTCACTACTCTTATTGTTTTTGATGTTGTCACTTTTGTTTCTTCGAGGGTAGTTGATAAGTATTGTCATAAGATGGCGGCCTATGAACGGTGACACAAATTGAAATATTTATTTTTATAAGTAGGCCCTTACAGGTACTACTCTAGTCAATAGAAATTAAATAATTTCTATCTATACAATCTTTAGAAGAAAGTTATATCTATCCAAAATAAACAGTTTATACAATACATTCATTTATTGGTATACTATTTAGTACAATCTATGTTTATTGCCGTTTTATTACAGTACTTCGTTAAACTACATTTAATTTATCATTAAATAAATTATATACTAGTAATTTAGTATAGGCCAACTTTTGTTTACAATAAAGGCGTATTGTACCTCCTGTCATAACAATTATTAACTATTTTATTTGTATAAAAAAAAAATAACAGTTTTTCACTATGCACTGACAAATTGTGCCATCACAAATTAAGTTTCAATATTTTATCATTTTACTGATGCAATGCATTAATATTAGCAAAGATGATATTATTAGTCTACCTACACCCTGCTCAATAATATTTGCGAGTGCGTGTATACAATCTATAATCCTGTTTATTTACATTCCAAAACAAAGTATAATAGTACTATTACTGTCAAAATTCTTTTCATTTATTATTTTGTTAGTTATGTGCCAAAGATAAAAAACCCGGGAAGCAGTACTTTCATTTCATTTACTTTAAATACTTTCTGGGTTTTGGTAATATTTTACCCATATGTATACGCAAACTATCTGAGATGATATACGTTTTAAAAGAACTAGTTAGTTGACAGTTGTCAATTACATTTTCTATTGGTTGAGTCTCAGCTAAAGTATCCTGTACAGAGGGAAATGTCATAGACTGTGACTCTCTAGTCCCATTAACACTGTTACAACTTGCAGATGTGTAATGATTATACGATATAAGTTATTTAGGGCTTAACCCAACTAAATGTTCTATAGCTAATAAATACTCTTTTATTTCATTTTGAGCGATATAGATTTTAATTTTACTTCATGTGTCTTGAATAAATTTGCGTTTTTTTTTTTTATTGAGCATTGGTCATATGCGTGGAAGATTTCTTGTAAGCGATCCCTTTCTAAACAAATTCTTTCACAATAACCAGACATTTCCGCTAATTATGCTTTAAGAGTAGTATTCCTCTTAATGACATTATCGGTCTTATTACAAAAAATCTGTTAAAATTCTGACGAAACGTGTCTAAATAATCCTGGTTTAAACCATCCCTGAAGTTAATACTTGGAATAAACGTAACATTATTACGAATCCAGATCTAACAGAGAACTTCTCAGTACTACAGTTAAACTAGGGGCATCGCAGGTCTAACTTTAGACCATAGGCGAATCACAGTTTAGAGATAAACTTCTTTATGTATTAATAATAATACTTTGGTCAATGGTTTATTACTAGTGCTAAACCAGGTTTATTTTTTTTTTTTTTCATAAGACGGTATATATTTTAATTTTCCCTTCATATCTTTCTTGTAGGCTGGGACTGTAGTCATGTGGAGCAATTTCATTTGGTAATTATTTAAAATGTTGTCAATTTAGTTAGTCTACAGTTTTGCTCTTTAAACTTTGAAGGTAAGACTACACTGAATCTAGCTTCGTAATATGTTAATAATATTGTAATAAGCAGCCCAAATACTATACAGAATAATAACAATGCACACAATATTGTAGATAAATTGTTTTGGCTTCACAAAAAGTGAGATAAGTTGTTAGGATTAGATCCTGCGAATTTATATTTAAATTCAGACTCGTTGCCATTGAACCAGATCTACTGCAATATTTTGGTCTAATTTACGAATTCATTTCAAGTGCTATAACGGTTTATGTCAGTACCTTACAATAGTGGATATTTGATTCAATTGATAACAATTATCCACACACCCACATTAAAGAGATTATTGTAATTAAATGTTCGTAATGTCTTGCCTGTTAGTGAAGATTATGTATTATAATGGCCTAGTATTTATTTTGTTTGTTTTAACTATTGTACGGTTGTGATTTCAATTTAACTTGATTACACATACGATTTTAACACAAAACAGTATCAGTCCTTGGATTTTTTACAAAACGTATTTATCACAATCTGTAGAAACTATCACTAATACTGGCACATAATATTAGTTACTTATTTTTTAACATAAAAACATTTTTGTAATATTTTATTACGTTAATGTAATTTATTAAGCAGAGCGTAAAGTTTATACTGACAGTGGCGCCGCCACTTTCGTCACAGACTGATTAAAAAAAGGCATTATACGAGCAGCACGCGAGCCGACCAGACGAGTTGTGAACAGGTTTCTAATATTGTTTAAATTTCTTTATATTTGTCTTTTATTATTATTTTTTTTTTGTAATCGTTGGGTATCCTTACGGAAAACGAAATCGTTAAGTTTGTAGGGGGTACCATTGCCATATCTAATGTCAAATCTGTTTTTATTTTTTGAAGCTTGTTCGGTTATTCTGACTGAAATATTTTTTTGGTTGTATTTTATTTTTTCAATGGTAGAAGAATGAAGAACCTTTTATTGTTATTATAGCTATAAAAGGGAGTAGCCCGTTATTTTGGACTTTGTATAATTAATTTTATATTTTATTTAGTAATTCAAAATTGAAAGCTGTATTTTATAAAATTTAATTATTCATACCCCTTTTTTTTTTATCTAAAGTAATTAAATTATTATCATCATAGTAGTTATACTCGGTTGTAGAACGACCTCACAATTCAATCAATGAATCTACTTGCTGGCACCATTTTACTATTGTAAGCCTACGATTATCAGGATTGAAATCCGATAAATATACTTCATTAAGTTTCCGTTTGTATAGTTCTATTTGTTTTTGTAGAATATTAAATTCGTTGTTGCTAATTATTTTGGCAGTGACGCGGTCAATACTTTAAAGAAGATGTTCTTATCCTTAATGTTATGAATAACTATCACATAATAATTCTAAATAGTTATGACGTGGTTGAGCGTCATAGTCATGCTCACTAACATGTCGAGACACGTGGCGGAATGGTGAGACGAATCATTGGGCTCTCTAAATTATGGTTGAGTAGACATTAGTCTGCTCTAACCACTACGACTGATTTACTTTTAACTAAATAAAAGTAAATCAGTCACTCAACCAGTTGTGTATTTCTTATTGTGAGTCTATTGAATTGGTGCTGGTGGTAGTTTGTATTCTTATCGTCCAGCTTAAAAATGTAAAATTACAACTAAATTATTCAAAAGAGTAACATGCAAGTTTTCTGCTCATTTTTCATAAGACAAATTTCCGAATAGGCGGTAGATAGTGCTTCAATGTAGGTTTATTTAAATAAATGATTTGTTATTCTCAATGTCAGGGAATGACACGATGGTTTATTAGATTGTTATTAGTTTCTTGGGCGTGATGATCATCCCTCTCTTCTGATGTTAGAGCGGGGATTGATACCAGATAACTCATCGTTACGATAATTAAATAATAAACACTTTTATCAAATTCCAGAGATGTATTCGGTGCAACGGTTACACACAGAAAGAGAGTTATTCAATTACCGACCTCCGTATTTATAGACCGAATTCAGTGTAGTAGGGAGAGAAGCAGGCGTAACGATTATCTTATGACAAACAACTTAGTTCGGTCTATAAGTACTAGATGGCGCTATTTACAATATTTATAATAATCCTTAACTTTAATACTTCATTATGTTAAATATTAAATAACAGTGATTTGATCAATACAGGTCGAATATAATTAAATTAATCAATTAACAATGAAAATAGTCATTGTATTGAGTTTGCGCTATCATATATATATTTGTTTAATATATATATTTATTATAAATAAAAATCTTAAAAGATAAAAAGATATATTGTGCCGATAAAAATGTTATTACGCTAACAGTTGTATAGAAAATGAAAAAGTCGGTTTAATGTATTCATTAATTAATGGTTAATAAAATTATACATATATATATTTTTATCGTTCGGTTCTACCTGCCTACGCTGCAAGGAATTTAGTATAAAGTTTTATACTTTAAAGCATACCTCCAAATCACATGTTATCTACATATTTGGCTATATATACACTATAGCAGACTTTGAGCCAGAAATAAGGAAAATAAAATATATAATCGATTTGCTGACGTAAGCTACGTAAGCTGTCAGGCGAGATAAATAAATTTGCGGCAGTTTCAATGCATAAACATTAATTTAGTCACATTTTCCGATACCGTAAATGTTTTTCACGTTCCAGAAATTATTCGTCGTAGTACAGCCTTCACGATTAGACACTTTAATTTATTGCTCGTTGCATTTAAATTTCTATTCGTGCTTTAATGTTGGGAAATGTTAAAGATTAAAATTTGTAACATATTTTTAAATTAAATCAACAATAACTTGGTTAAATATAGTCCTGCAATACTTTAGAGAAATTTGAAATTACTTAATATTAAAAATATTGAAACGAGAGAATAAGAAATCGCTGAATAATTAGAAGACCGCCTTTTGTATCTTATTACATATTATCAGAGACAGACAGACAGACAAAATTTGTAAAACCTGTTATTTTAATGTATGTACCGTATTTATATTCATATGCGTGTAGTAAAAAACAGTTATTTCAATATTACAAACAGACACTCCAATTTTATTTATATGTATAGACTTACATGCCGGAAACGGCAGATCATGTTTGGCACAATCATAGTTGGTCGGGCCTGGAAAGGATTGCCTCCGTTCAGAACCTGGAACCCGACCAGGGGGGGTAAAAGAAGATAGCTCAGTTTTTAAAGATGAGGTTAAGTAGGGATGCGTACAATGGCTAGCTTGCATAAGGTAGAAATAAGGAAAGACTCACAGTTGATGGCTGGGGCGATCTCTTGAAGGCTTGATTTCACTGGAACTGATGCAGAAACTTGTCTTCCAAAGCTTGACTACTCTTTTCACAGCCTAAGGGCTAGCCCAGCACAACCTGTTATTAGCTATTTAAATTAGTACATTGTTATTTGAATTGAAACACTGCCGTCATTACCGCATCTCGATGGAAAAAAGTTTTATTGCGTATTGAAAGACATCCGACATACGCGACAACGTCGCCCGAGGCACGTTCTCATTGACCCCGACGACCCCATAACAGCAGGTAACCTCCCCACGGGCCTACCCGTTCCACCCCGACCACACTTTTACACACGCACACGACACCGTCCTCGCTGGCGAAGACGACGACCTCAAACACACAATATCGCGCATTCAACCGGGCGCCTGCGCGCGCCCGGGCGCTCCACACCGGCGCCCCCGGGCGCCCCTCCGATCGATCCCCCGTCCAATTCAAACGGGGATCGAAATTACGACGGCCTGAGCCGAGGTTCGAACCCCTAGTGGTGCCCTCAGACTAAAGTCGTATCCGTCGGGCAGGAGTTGGCCTTCAGCCGCTTCATAAGTCCTTCCGCGGGTTTGGAGTGCCATCTGCACTCGCCCCATAACGTCCGGTGAAGCTGTAAAGGCCAGCTACGGCCAACAGCATTAGTGTAATCCGAAAAAAAAAATGAAAGCGCCTGTGTCGTATAGAGCCGCTGTGAGTCGATGAGGGATAAAAAGTTTCTTGTATCGGCGCACAGATGGCACCGCTAGTTTGAAATTAGGATATTTGGGAATAATATCTGTTATAAATCTGCCAGAAAAAAGATTTAAATGTCAAATAAAACAGTCCCTTCGCAAAGAAGCTTACTATAAAATTGAAGAATTCGTTAACGATAATAATGTTTTTATAGAAAAACTTTAAATCCATAGCACCGACAATATTATCTGATTACACTAATAATGAGTGCGTAGCGACTTCTATGATGATTATCGCATGCCTCTTACTTGTTATACTGTAATTATTTATATAAAAAAAACATCTATTAAAAAGAGCAACACACAAGTTTCTTGCTCATTCTTCTTGTCATGAATCTGCATTCCGAATGACTGGTAGAATCAAAATATGACTATTCAAAAGTGCTTGTAATGAGTTTATTTGAATAAAGATTATTTCTATTTCTATTTATATTTCTAAGGAAAGCAAGCCAGCACAATAGTTTTAAGACCACGTACACGTTCTAGTAAAAAATTGAATTGAATTGAACCACCAAGTTTCAGGAAGGTGAAACATAAAAAAATGCAGAGGGTACCGTAGAGGGAGAAAATCAGAAAACAGGGATTACGCGAGAGGTTTAATAAATTTCACGTCCAAAATTGGAATACGAACTCCTAGAGATTATTATACCGAGGTAATTAAAAATGAAAATTGAAATGTAGATTAGTGTGCTCAGGTTTTCGTTGCATTATCCAGTGTATGGAAATCTCCGGCATACATTATGAGAGGCCAATTGTGAAAAATGGAATTCAACTTACATTACATTACATTACATATCTGTCCGTAGAAGATGAGTACGCAGTACAGAATGAATACATTAGAGGAAGTATGAAAGTGGCACCGGTGTCAGAGAGGTTGAAGAGTAATCGTCTATCATGGTATGGACATGTAATGCGTAGGAACGAGGATAATATTTTAAGAAAGATATTACAAATGAATGTGGATGGTTGTAAGGGCAGAGGAAGGCCAAAAAAGAGATGGATGGACTGTGTGAAAGATGATATGGTAAGAAAGGAAGTAAATAACGAGATGACTGCGAACAGGGATGAATGGAAGCGAAAAACATATTACGCCGACCCCAAATAAATGGGATAAGGAAGAAGCAGATGATGATGAGAAGATGAGTACGCAGTACACTAATGCTAGAACTAGTTTGTAACATTATCGACAATTTTTATGTCGAACATGCACTATGTTCTGGAACGTCGGTTGAATACAAGATAAAGGCATTAGTTGATGCAAATCGGCCAGTAACAGATCTCTGTGAGAGAGTAAAATCAAATTCAACTATTTATGATCATTTGAAAGACTTGGGTTTAACCCAGGAGCTCGATATATTTACAAAGGAAAACGAAATTACTCTCTGTACAACCTATAATATGAAATGAAATGCATTATCACAATGAATCTGGTAATTATACTGTTGGAGATATATTTGATGGTAGTCCTGACATTTAGTATATCCGACATGTGAAAAAATCTTTTTAGTATTTATATTATTAAAGTCAGCTTATATAATATCTTTTTCATATGTATATTAGATAGATAGATAGATAGATATATCGTTTATTTATTTATTACTGATCACACACAACATGTTCATAAGAATAGACAATATATAATACGACATAAGAATTATAAAATTGTGTTATTATGTGTGATCTGTAGCGATAAAAAAAGATCGAAGCTGAACGTGGAACATTGTTCAAGGAACAAAACACTGATTTTCATCTTTAACCCATTTGCGGGTGAAAATAATAATTAAAATAAATATAAAATAAAAAGAGGAACATTTTTGGTGACGTGTGCGGTGTGTGTATAATAAAAATAATATAAATAGTTCAGAGTATAATTTGATATAATTTTAATTAAGTAGTAATGATTAATCGAGAAAAAGAAAATATTAAAAAGAAAAAAAAACAAAATTTAATAATCTTTGCGTGAGATTGCAACCGCTAGCTAAGAAATTTATGTGGAATGCCTAAAATTTGTTTTTTTAATAAGTATTCTTTGTGGTGTTTTTTAAAACTGTATACTGTACTGTGTATTATTTAATATCGGCTTATTTTTTATGATATTAACAACAATAACAATTTATATTATGTCATCATTTTGCATGTAAAATAATCTTTCAAGAAGAAAAACACTTATTTCTCAGCCATTTCAATAGTTTGTCTTTGAACCATTATAATAAGACAATTGTAATTATAGTAGATGATTTATTATAGATATTTATGCAGCAGCTATAACTTGTTACTGTGGTATAAACGTGTTCTTATTTTTGGTAACATAAGTAACCCATATATGGATAGTTATAAAATATAGTACATAAATACACACTTTGCTTAAGTACATACCCAGTGATCTGAAGGTAATAATAATGTTGAAATATGAATGTTTCTATATCCGGCAGTTATTTATTGTTATATCCGATTACAGCAGAAAATCTCGATTCGAGGGTATTTTTTTGTCGGGTTATTACGCGAAAAATTCACCGTTGAATGTAAACCATCAGATAATTTTTAAGTAAAGGGTTTTGTTTTCATTGAAGGATTTAATTTAAGGATAATAATTTTGATGAAAATGAAATAAACAGATTTTTTAAAACAACAAACAAACAGAAAATAATTTTGAATAACAACAATCTCTTTGTTTTTGTTTTTGGATTAGGGTTTTAGTTAGATTCAGGTTTGAATATATAATGTTAAGGTTTCTTTAGTGTCGGCAACGCGCACGAGACACCCTTGTCTCAAGCGTCAATTGACTACGGTAACCATTTACCATCAGATGGGCCGTATGCTTGTTTGCCACCATAGTAGTATAGAAATCATCATGGGTTCATGTCCCTTATATTCCGATCGAACCCTCATCCAATTCAAACGGGGACCGATGTTATGGCGCCTGAGCCGAGGTTCGAACCCCTAGCGGTGCCCTCAGACTAAAGTCGTATTCGTCAAGTGGGAGTTGGCCTACGGCTCCATAAGTCCTTCCACGGGTTTGGAGTGCCATCAGCACTCGCCCCCTATGGTCTGGTGAAGCTGTAAAGCCCAGTTGCGGCCAACAGCATTAGAGTAGTTCGAAAAAACAAATGTCCCTTATAGAAACTCCGAGTGTAGCTCTCTCAATCGTTCCCTGTGCGACATTTACTTTGTAAACCAGGACTATGTCAGCGTCCAAGTCTTTCATTACAGATTTGACGACCTCGGTGATCTAGCGGTGTAACACACCGCTTTACATCCGATGGTCGCGGGTTCGATTCCTCGGACGGCACAAACATTTTTATTCATGAGTATGATTGTTTGTATCGGTCTGGGTATTTTCTATTTATATTATGTATGTATTAACGAAAAAAAAATTATCTGCGTATATGTATTAGTTATCTAGTACCCATAACACAAGCTTTATCTAGCTTAACTTGGGTCTAGATGGCGCTGTGTCAATTGTCCTGAGATTATTAGAACTTATTAAAACAGTAATATATATATAACTCAAAGGCGACTGACATAATGATTTATCAACGCACAGCCCAAACCACTGGACGGATCGGGATGAAATTTGGCATGCAGATAGATGTTATGACGTAGGCATTCGCTAAGAAAGGATTTTGATTAATTCTACCCCCAAAGGAATAAAATAGGGGATGAAATTTGTATGTAACTTTGTCAATATTCAACCGATCGGGCTGACTTTGCATGCATAAATCTACTATGACGTAGGCATCCCCTGAGAAAGAATTTTTATAAATTCCACCCCTAAGGCGATAAATTAACGCAGGCAAAAGATATTTATATAATAAATGGAAAAGTGATACGTTTATTGGGACAGCAATCTCAGTTGTATTCCTGTTATGAGACACAATTAAGGCATCTCTATCGTTATATAAGTTATTTGTTCCCCAATATTTCATCCCTCCTTCAACCCCGTCTCGCAGTACGTAAAAGCAAACGTAGAGTAATATACCACCGGCTGTTTAATAATTTCTCATTAGCATAACATGGAGTAACAATTCAATTAGTACTATATCAGGTGATATAAGTTTGTATGTGTATTGTCATTTGTGAATGACAACTAGTAATTTATATATCAAGTAATTTATTATATACATGTATTATATACATGTATTATGTACATGTATTATATACATGTATTATTGTAAAATTATAAAATTTATTTGAAAACAATACGAGCTGAGTTTCTTGTCAGTTCTTCTCATATCGAAATCGCTCCGAAATGACGGTAGATTTGACATATCATAAGAGTCTGTAATAGACCTACATGAATAGAGATATTTTGATTTTGAATTTGAATTGTATAGTAGACTAGCTACTCGCCCAGGCTTCGCCGTATGTATTATATATATAAACCTTCCTGTAGAATCATTCTATTTATTAAAAAAAATTGCTTCAAAATCCGTTGCGTAGTTTTAAAGATTTAAACATACATACGAACGGACGGACAGCGACAGCGACTTTGTTTTATGTTACGTAACTGCCTACTCGCCCCGGCTTCGCAAGGGTGTACATGTCTTATATATATAAAACATCCTCTTAAATCACTCTATCTGTTTAATAAAACCGCTTCAAAATCCGTTGCGTAGTTTTAAAGATTTAAGCATACATATTTTATTTTACGTTTTATACTATGTAATGAATAGTAAGGTTTTAATTTGTTTATTTCATTATTAGTTAATCAATAAAAAATATATAATATGTTATTTCTACTATAGCTAGTAATAACATAGCTATACCTGGGTCACATAATGCGGAATGAAAAATACAGTCTTCAGCAATTAATAATACAAGGAAGAATCCAGGGTTACCGAAGACCAGGCAGACGCCGTACTTCCTGGTTAAACAACCTCAGGCAGTGGTTTGGGATGAGCAGCAGGTCTCTTTTCAGGACCGCCGCGGACAAAGTAAAGATCGCCATAATGATCGCCTCCGATAGGTAGATGGCACCTAAAGAAGAAGAGTTAATAACAGTTCAAATTTAAATTCTAAACATCTTTATTCATGTAGGTCTATTACAGACTCTTATGATATGTCAAATCTACCGTCAGTTCGGAATGATTTCGATATGAGAAGAACTGACAAGAAACTCAGCTCGTATTCTTTTCAAATAAATGTTATACATGTTTTCAATAATACAGATTCAGTTTAAAATCAAATTCGGGAGAATAGAGTGACCACCCGCATATGCTATTGCAAAAGCAAAAAGTCTAATCAGTGTTCGTAACCTGAACAGACCAGTCCCCATAAGCTGCACCCGTTCACGAGTATGACAGTGAATTATGATTGTTATCTGTAAAGTTACTATTTCGGTGTTACCATAGTTTTACAGTATCATCATTCTCGCCAGTGTTTGCATAGTTCAATAACTCAAAGTTAATATTGGAAGGCAATATGTCAATAACTCAACTATTAACAATGTTCTAAACTTGTATGAGAAAGGCTCATTACCTATAATATGTTGTACTGGATTATTACTGATCTTCGTCTGATTAATTTGTACTTACTTTTAAAATAGAAATATGTATATAACTAGCTGTCCCTGCAAACGTTGTTTTGCCTTAAAAAAAAAATTTAGGGGTGGACTACCCCTAACATTTACGAGGATGAAAAATAGATGTTAGCAGATTCTCAGACTTACTCAATACGCTCACAAAATTTCATGAGAATCGGTCAAGCCGTTTCGGAGGAGTATGGGAACGAAAACTGTGACACGAGAATTTTATATATACGAGTAAGATAATCTAACCCTAAGCTTTTACTATGTTTATGAAACTGAATAATTTTTCTCAAGAAGCATAATGAAAATATGAAAACACTGGAGGTTCACCAGATTGAAATTTATAGCTCATGTGTTATTCTGATGGATAAGATATAATATATTAGTGTAAAGTTTCATCAAAATTAGTTCAGTAGTTTTTGCGTGAAAGAGTAACAAGCACCCATACATTGCAAATGCATTGTGAAATCACTTTCCAGCAATGGTATTTCCGAACCGATACGATATTGGAACCTTCAAGAAATGAGCTTATTCCTTTTTAAAAGGCCGACAACGTACTTGCAATTCCCCTGGTGTTGCGGGTGCTCATGGGCGGCGGTAATCACTTACCATCAGGTGAGCCGCATGATCGTTTGTCCCTTGTGATATAAAAAAAAATACATACACCCGAACCTTCACGTTTAGAATATTAATAAGATTGTTACGTTACCTCCGAAAAATGGAAGTAGTTTTGATCCCTACCATGTAGAGTCAAATAAGAGTATAATTGAAATCCATTCAGTTTTTCCATTTAGGAGTTATGAACATCCATTTATCCACACTCGTAAACATCCAAGTTTAGATTCTATTCTTTTTTAAATAGCAAGATGAAAGTACTTCCATTTCTCCACACCTGTATCTATTATTACGGGGCGGCAGCAACAATAAAAGACTATTAATTTCTTCCTTAACTTATAAATATTTTTTACTTCGAGCATCTAAACCGACCTGGTCTGTGCACACAATATGGTGGTTCTGTTTAAAGTCAGTAGGTCGGTGGGATTGTTATGGTCAAATCAGAACTTATATTCTGTACTCAATAATAAACATGATTATATCATTCTTCTGGACCACACATTTTATGTCATAATTATAATTAGATTAAATCTTTACTATATATATATTTCACACAGCGCCATCTAGACCCAAGTTAAGCTAGCTAAAGCTTGTGTTATGGGTAGTAGATAACTGATACATATACATAGATATTTTTTTTTGTAAATACATACATATTATATATAGAAAACACCCAGACCGATACAAACAATCATACTCATGAATACAAATGTTTCTGCCGTGCGAGGAATCGAACCCGCGACCATCGGACGTAAAGCGGGGTGTTAGACCGCTATACCACTGAGGTCGTCAACAATATTTACTTTACAATATTTACTATACAGTTTATGATATACATGTAATGTAAATATACATATACATGTAAATGAATCATATAATAAAAAAATATGAAATACAAAAGTTATACTATAAATTTAGTTTAGTTTGGAATTATATATAATGGCATTTAATTTATTTGCAGGGCGTCTGGGCAGAGGGTACAATTGAGTTTTGTACTGAAAAATGGCCGGATTCCATCAGGAAAGAGCTATTTGGCACGTTTAGTTTTATTCTCGTGTACGCTGTACCAGGTAAGAAAATTTACCTTGTTTTCTGTTTTTATATTTTATGTTTTTCTATACTTACAACAAACTTGTTGTAAGTTAAAAAGCTAGTTAGTTAGCTATGACGACCTCGGTGGTCGAGCGGTCTAGCACACCGCTTTACGGACAATGATCGCGGGTTCGATTCCTCGCACGGCACAATCTATTACCTTATCTAGTACCCGTAACACAAGCTTTAGCTAGCTTAACTTGGGACTAGATGGCGCTGTGTGAATTGTCCTGAGATTATTGTTATTATGTATGTGTTTGTATGTCGAAGACATCGTAGTTTGTGTAATGCTTTTAGTGTGTGAGTACACAAAAAGTACATTAAATAAATAGAGAAAAACATTACTTTTTGTCTAACCATTTAATGTATTTTTTTTAATTAATTTTCTGCAGGCCTTCTCCATATCTTATTAATATTATAAACGCTATAGTTTGTGAGTACAGATGGATGTTTGTTACTCTTTCACGCAAAAACTACTGAACGGATTTTCATGAAACTTTACAGTAATATAGCTTATATATCAGAATAACATATAGCCTAGCTAATAAACGTGTGATATAAGTGTGCAAAATTTAATCCTCAATGTTCGTGTAAAGGGATACAAAGTTTCTGCTTCACGTATTAATATAATAGCTTTTCGCCCGCGACTTCGTCCGCGTGGACTATAGGTTATCGACCGATTAAAGATCCGTGCTCAGTAGTAATGGGATCTTACATAGCTTAAACATTCCTCTATCTATTCTGTTTATTAAAAAAAAACGCTTCAAAATGTGCATAGTATTTTAAGATCAAAACATACATACATAGATACAGACAGACAATGGGAAGTGATTTGTTTTATACCTTATAGCGACCTGCCAAGGCTTCGTGCAGGTATTTTTTTTGTTTTATTGATAATGTAATGGCCAGCGCTAACGGTTTACGCTGGCGGGGCACCAGTGAAGGATGATAGGATGAACATGAAGTCTGATCAGTTAGCCCAACGTGGCAAATACACCAGGAATGTATCACTATGGTTACCCACTCATGCATCAACGAAATATCTCCTTTGGAAAGTTTACACTCTTTCCCGAGGAGATAAAAACGATCGCTCCTGAGAATATCCTTCAATTCTTGTCCCTGACGGGTCTAGGTAGCGAACTCTGAAAAGGGCGAGCACAATAGATCTATATAGGTCGCAGTGCAACAGGTGCTACACATCTGACAATAGCCCAAACAATCCAGTAAAAAAAAAAACACTATGGTTTCCAGGGGGAACCGCGTGGAGGTCGATCTGATATGGTACATTGCTAGCAATGGGATCATTAGTCCACATTATTAATAGTACACTTCCCCCCTCGTACAGGTATAAAATAATTTTTTTTATTTGTAATATATAGATACCGTGTCATCATCTCCGTCTTCCTTATCCCATTTATTTGTGGTCGGCGTAATATGTTTTTCTCTTCCATTCATCTCTGTTCGCAGTCATCCCGTTATTTACTTCCTTTCTCACCATATCATCTTTCACACAGTCCATCCATCTCTTTTTCAGTCTTCCTCTACCCTTATAACCATCCACATTCATATGTAACACCGTCCTTAGGATATGATCTACATGCCCATACCATATAGATATCTATAGATTTCGATATTGATAGAAAACTGTTTGGTTATTCGTAAATTTGAACTTCGTACCAAGTTATTTGCGTGGGTCTAGTCTGCTTCATAAATATATTAGGTTGTGGATTGCTTAATAATATGTACGCAGGAAAGTTTCAAATGTACTTTATAACACTTGAAGTTATTGTAAACAAATAATAAATTACATATTAATAAATCGCTGTTAGCTGTTATTATGTGTAGATATTTTTTTTAATGGATGATAGAAATAGAAATAGAAATAGAAATAGAAATAGAAATAATCTTTATTCAAATAAACTCATTACAAGCACTTTTGAATAGTCATATTTTGATTCTACCACTCATTCGGAATGCAGATTCATCACAAGAAGAATGAGCAAGAAACTTGTGTGTTGCTCTTTGTAATAGATGTTTTTAATATATATATATAAAACTGGAATATATATAAAACTGGATAAACACAGGAATGCTTTGCACGTTGACAAAAATCTAGTTTCCAAGGATTAATAAATAAAAAATTAATAATACGACATTAATTTATGGAAAAATTATGAACGTGACCTAAAGTTTCCCAATTAAACGACCATTTGACGACCTCTATGGTCTAGCAGTCTAGCACACCGCTTTACGACCGATAGTCGCGGGTTTGATTCCTTGCACGGCACAACATTTGTATTCATGAGTATGATTGTTTGTATCTGTCGGGGTGTTCTCTATGTATAATATGTATGTATTTATAAAAAATATATATCTATGTATATGTATCAGTTATCTAGTACCCATAACACAAGCTTTAGCTAGCTTAACTTGGGTCTAGATGGCGCTGTGTGAATTGTCTTGAAATTTTTATATTATTGTAATTATACTGGATTTTTTTAACGAAACGATATGCGCTATATAAATGACTGTAATAATTTATACCTAAGAAACCACAAGGGCCACAAATTTTGTAAGAAAGAAAGAAGTTTTCAAAGAATTTAAAACCAAACTTACTAATGATCAAAGTTTATTTTTTATACGTATGAGAGTACAAAAAGTTATAAGTTGGAAGTGTATTTTATGAGTTATATCTTAATGTTTTTTTATATAATCACATACTTTAAGTGTCATGATAATTCATGATTTACCATCCACTGGGGGCCGATTATTTATTAAAAGACGGATTTAGGGCACTGCTACAAAGTCTTCTGCAATATTAGAGAGAAATAATAGGATTTTTAGGCGCTTGATATTTATAAACTTTCGTGTTTAATATACATTATATATATTACTAGCTGTTTTCGTCCGCGTGGAATTTGACTTTATTTTTCTAAAATAAAAGTAGCCTGAGTTACTCCCTATTACATCAACTACCTGCCAAAAAAAGCCCCGTTAAAATCGGTCCAGCCATTTCAGAGATTAGCCGGAACAAACAGACCGACAGACAGACAGACAAAAAATGTAAAAAATGTTATTTTGGTGTACGTACCATATTTATATTCATGTGCATGTACAGACAAAAATTTTAAAAAGTGGTTTTTTGGTGTATGTTCCGCATTTTTATTCATAAGCATGTAGTAAAAATGGTTATATCAATATTACAAACAGACACTCCAATTTTATTTATATGTATAGATAACCGGGGCTCCAATACAAATAATTTTATCGCAAATAAAGTGTTAAGACCCGGTTAATAATATAAATAATGTATAGCGCTGGATAACTGATAGAGGGACATCTAACTTAGAACTAAACAGAGCCTGTACATTCTCTACAATGAGTACTAAATATTTAATAGTCTATAATTACGAGCATGCATTCATATTTAAAAATATTTTCACTAAACGTCAACGTCATGTTTCCGGCAAGATCTTTCGTTTTACATTATGTTATCTGTGGTATTGTTCTCTGTGATGGATACCTTATTGGCGCAAACGCACGCGATGTGTTGATTGGTTGTTAGCTAGTGAAATGAAAAGATGACAAATAAGTATTCAACCGCATAAAGATAACCTTGTATTTCCATTTTGAACCCCTTACAACCCTTTTTACGCATTAAAAAGTAGCCTATGTCCTTCATCTGCGTCTAGACTATCTGCGTACTAAATTTCGTTTAAATCGGTTCAGTAGTTTTAGCGTGAAAGCGAGACAGACAGACAGACAGAGTTACTTTCGCATTTATAATATTAGTAAGGAAGTAAGGATGTGTAGAAAAGCCGAAATAAATTTCGCGCTTGAGAATCTGTGGGTACAGGTATACAATAAATAAGTACAAGATACAGTAAACTTTATGTACAAGTTCAGTCTTTGCTCTCCGGAGCTTTTTGTCTTTCCACATATCAATCCTATGTCAGTATGTACTACTTAAGTTTGAACCTTATAACCTCACCCTTGAGATTCAGTTCGTTTCAGGGTTACTGGAATAGAATAGAATAGAAAATCATTTATTCAAATAAACTTACATTGAAGCACTTTTGAATAGTCATTTTTTTTATACCACTTAGGTGGCAACCAAGCATACGGCCCATCTGATGGTAAACGGTTACCGTAGCCTATGGACGCCTGAAACACCAGGGGTGTCACATACGCGTTGCCGACCCTGAACCATTCATTACATTTTTTAATCTACCGCTCATTCGGAAAGCTATCTCATCACAAGAAGAACGAGCAAGAAACTTGCGTGTTGCTCTTTTACATTTGGATGGCAAAAATCAAAATATTTTTATTCATGTAGATATCAGACTCTTAGGATATGTCAAATATATGACACAGTCATTTATCGATGTTTTAAAAGAAGGAAAGAAGGTAGGGAAAAAATATTAATACAAAAAAAAATACGTTTATAACGCAAAGGATTTTGAAGCGGGTTTTTTAATAGATAAAGTGATTCAAAAGGAAGGTTTATATGTATAAAATATGTACACCAGGACGAAGCCGGGGCGAGTCCATAGTAAGGTATATAAAATAATGAAAATAAAAATTGTTAGTGTACATGTATTATACATATAAACCTTCCTCTAGAATCACTTTTCTATTAAAAAAGACCGCTTCAAAATCCGTTGCGTAGTTTTAAAGATTTAAGCATACATAGGGACGGACAGACAGCGACAGCGACTTTGTTTTATACTATGTAATGATGATATATGATAATTTATATTTATACTGTGTTATACTGCAGTTCTTCGACAAGAGAGGAGGCTATTCTAAACGTCTGGTGAGGTAATTTGGATCAGTTCGTATCACGGTTGTCACCCCTCGTTAGTTTCACATCGTGCAACTTTTATAAACTGCGAGATAACAGGACTTGTATCGTCTTGCTGGAATCTACTTGCGAACTTTGCTTGATGTTTTTTAATCAGTTTTAGCCTAGCCGCTGGATTAGTTTAGATCCAATATTTGTACTACCTATATGTTATGTTATATATAAAATAAAATTATAATGTAAAAATTTGACGTTCATAAGCGGCTAAAATGTCCTACATGAATAAATGATTTTTGAATTTGAATTTGAATTTGAATATAATAATAATAATAATCATCTCAGGACAATTCACACAGTGTCATCTAGACTCAAGTTAAGCTAGCTAAAGCTTGTGTTATGGGTACTAGATAACTGATACATAGATATTTTTTTTGTAAATACATACATAATATTATACATAGAAAACACCCAGACCGATACAAACAATCATACTGATGAATACAAATGTTTGTGCCGTGCGAGGAATCGAACCCGCGACCATCGGTCGTAAAGCGGTGTGCTAGACCACTAGACCACCGAGGTCGTCGATATCTTTTTATAAATAGAACTCCTGCTCAATCATATTATAGTTTTGTGTATTTGCATACAATTATCCAATCTTGGCATAACTGTATATACGGCTAGGCGTATTCAAACATATTAATTATAGTATTTATTGTGCGAGGTACAAAGTAAACTGTGATATACGTAGGCAGGGAACCAATTAAAGGAAATCTCCGGGGGCTGAACGACGCAAGACAATCGCAAGGAACTGAATATTCAGGATTCGTTTTGATAATCCCATTTACAGCAGCATTTATGCGTAGAATCTAAAACGATAACGCACTCTTGAAGATGTTTCTACCTTACTTCTATTCTCGACTTCGGTCGTGATTAACCGCAGTAAAAAGTAGATCATTTTCATTAATAATACCTAATATATATATACAACTCAAAGGTGACTGACATAGAGATCTATCATCGCACAGCCCAAACCACTGGATGTATCGGGCTGAAATTTGGTATGCAGGTAGATGTTGTGATGTAGGCATCCGCTAAGAAAGGATTTTGATTAATTCTACCCCCAAGGGGATAAAATAGGGGATGAAAGTTTGTCTGAAACTTTGTCAATTTTAAACCGATCGGGCTGAGACTTTGCATGCATAAAGCTACTATGACGTAGGCATCCCCTAAGAAATGATTTTGATTAATTCTATCCCTAAGGGGATAAAATAAGGGATCAGTGTTTGTTTGAAACTTTGTCAATTTTAAATCGATCGGGCTGAGACTTTGCATGCATAAAGCTACTATGACGTAGGCATCCCCTAAGAAAGGATTTTGATAAATTCCACCCCAAGGAGATAAACTAACGCGAGCGAAGCCGCGAGCAAAAGCTAGTAACAATATAAAACCCAAACTAATCTGATCTTAAACATGTAATTTTTTTTAACTAATTAGAGAATTATTGATATTTCGGTCTAAAATAGGAATATTTTTTAAAATGTCGATTTATCTAATGAACCTCGAGGGGAAATCAAACGGTACAAGTTAAGGTTTAGTGTTGCGTGGCACGCGACGAAATACCGAAAAAAATTGGGCTGCGGTTTTATTTTTTACTTCTTTATCTATATCTATCTGTCTTTATCTGTGTCTATCTGTCTGTGCATTTTCTACCGCATATATCACGGGGAGTGTTCTGAGGAATTGTTCGGATTAATACCAGCTGCTGAGTTTCAACACCGTACCACCCGCCAGAAACTGAAATACCATCCTGATCATCTGGATGAATGGCGGTCTTCCACAGTACGGTTTTCTAGAAATTTTTTGCCCCGCAAAACCACATTGTGGAATCACCTTCCAGCAATGGTATTTCCGAACCGATACGATATTGAAACCTTCAAGAAAAGAGCTTATTCCTTTTTAAAAGGCCGACAACGTACTTGCAATTCCCCTGGTGTTGCGGGTGCTCATGGGCGGCGGTAATCACTTACCATCTGGTGAGCCGCATGCTCGTTTGTCCCCTATGTTATAAAAAAATATATATCATCTTCTAATGGTTGCTGGTACGATCCCGCGAAATGTATTTAATAATAATGTGTTTATGTAATAATAATAATTCAGAACTACATAGCGTCATCCAGTCCAAAGCTAAGCAGAGCCTGTGTTATGAGCACTAGTCAAGTGATGTAATCTTAATTAAATAACGTAATAAAAACGTACATGTGAGAAGTACCAATTATGGTGACGAATTAGGCTTTGAAGCAGGCTACCGCAAGGGAAACCCCAAGTAGCGCCCGTGACACGGGTGTAGGTTTAAAAGGCCTTTTTAGAATGCATTAACACTCACCTTCACTACTTGCAGCTTCGGAATTTGGAATCGAACCCGCGACCATCTGATGTAAGGCGATATTGTAAACCGCTAGACCACTGGGGCCGTTTGTGTAATAATAATAATTCAGGACAAAACAGAGTCACCCAGACTGAGCAGAGCCTATGTTATGGGTACTAGACAACTGATAGAATCTTAATTAAATAACCTAGCGAAATATGTACTTATGTACATTTTGTTTGTAAATACATACTGTATATAGAAACAGAACGGTATAAACAATCATATACATGAAGACAAATGATTGTATCGTGCGAGGAATCTAACCTGCGGCCACTAGAAATAAAGCAGTGTACTAACCGACTACACCAGCAAGTACTAGCATTACAGTTCTCATTGGCCTATGTGGACTTCAATGTATACTTAATTCATTGTAGACTTCATTATTTCAATGTAGACTTCATTATTGAAGAATTTTGGACATTATGGATCACCTTCCGCCATCTAATCCTAAACTAAGCAGAGCTTGTGTTATGGGTACTAGATAACTGATATAAATATTTAGATATGTTCTAGGACAATTCACACAGCGCCATCTAGTCCCAAGCTAAGCAGAGCTTTTGTTATTGGTATTAAACAACTGATATAAATAGAAATAGAAATAGAAATAGAAATAGAAATAGAAATAGAAATAGAAATAGAAATAGAAATAGAAATAGAAATAGAAATAGAAATAGAAATAGAAATAGAAATAGAAATAGAAATAGAAATAGAAATAGAAATAGAAATAGAAATAGAAATAGAAATAGAAATATATAGAAATAGAAATAGAAATAGAAATAGAAATAGAAATATATAATAGAAATAGAAATAGAAATAGAAATAGAAATAGAAATAGAAATAGAAATAGAAATAGAAATAGAAATAGAAATAGAAATAGAAATATAAATAGAAATAGAAATAGAAATAGAAATAGAAATAGAAATAGAAATAGAAATAGAAATAGAAATAGAAATAGAAATAGAAATAGAAATAGAAATAGAAATAGAAATAGAAATAGAAATAGAAATAGAAATAGAAATAGAAATAGAAATAGAAATAGAAATAGAAATAGAAATAGAAATAGAAATAGAAATAGAAATAGAAATAGAAATAGAAATAGAAATAGAAATAGAAATAGAAATAGAAATAGAAATAGAAATAGAAATAGAAATAGAAATAGAAATAGAAATAGAAATAGAAATAGAAATAGAAATAGAAATAGAAATAGAAATAGAAATAGAAATAGAAATAGAAATAGAAATAGAAATAGAAATAGAAATAGAAATAGATCTCTAGAAATAGAAATAGAAATAGAAATAGAAATAGAAATAGAAATAGAAATAGAAATAGAAATAGAAATAGAAATAGAAATAGAAATAGAAATAGAAATAGAAATAGAAATAGAAATAGAAATAGAAATAGAAATAGAAATAGAAATAATCTTTATTCAAATAAACTCATTACAAGCACTTTTGAATAGTCACATTTTGATTCTACCACTCATTCGGAATGCAGATTCATCACAAGAAGAATGAGCAAGAAACTTGTGTGTTGCTCTTTTTAATAGATGTTTTTTTTTTATATAAATAATTACAGTGTAACAAGTAAGAGGCATGCGACAATGAATACTTCAATACATACATGATATATATTCCCAATTCCCCTTCAATTTCCCTTCAATACATATATGTCCCAATTTAGTTTCATATGTAAATTGAAAAGAGCTTTACTGGAAAAACAAATTTTATATATATTTTAATATACGTGTATCATAGTCTCATGGGTGCCATGGGCCTGTACTCGTATATACTATTACATACTGTGATTATGAACGGTGACACGGCTTTTCTTTTCTTTTTATCTTGTAATTTTTTTTTTCCTTTTGATACTGTTATTGTAACTGATTTCGGTTTTTGTGAGCAATGAATATTGTAATTCATTCTATATATATTTATATTTGTGTATCCTAGATCTTATTTAATATATTTTTTTGTGTTTAAATTATATGTATCTGTATGTAGTAAAAAACCCGCATCTTAGTTTTTTTTTATGAGTAATGGGGGCTGCCTGAAAACCAGCGCTGTATAGGTGCACCTCACTAAGGTTGTGCTTATATCAGCAACAGCTGAGGCAGGTCCTATTGCCAACTTCTATGTTATTACTTATTTCTTGTTTTATGTCTTATTGTAAATTGTATTATTTGTGTTATGTTGGCAATAAATCAATTATCTATCTATCTATATTGAAATCACCAGACCGATACAGACAATCATACTCATGAATGTTTTTACCGTGCGAATAATCGAACCTGCAATCATCGGCAGTAAAACGGTGCTACAGTTTACATTTTATTTATGTTTCTGTCTAATTAAAATGGTATGTAAAGCTAGATCCAGCTGAAGATATCTTCAATAAGTGATGCTCATTACGCTGCAAGTCAGCGTTTTGTCGGATTATAATTAAAATGTAATTTGACAAAGGAAATTTTATTATCTCTACGTGGCATTAGGGTTCATAATTGGTTTTAAATATCTGTATCGTTATATAACAAGCTCACTGTTGTCGTATTTATATTCTTTGGCTTACTTCTAAATCACTAATATAATAGATTTTTTTATACCATGATGGTAGAAATCAACCATACGGCCCATCTGATGGTAAACATGTTCTTTGGCTTACTTCTAAATCACTAATAGAATAGATTTTTTTATACCATGATGGTAGAAATCAACCATACGGCCCATCTGATGGTAAATATGTTCTTTGGCTTACTTCTAAATCACTAATAGAATAGATTTTTTTATACCATGATGGTAGAAATCAACCATACAGCCCATCTGATGGTAAACGGTTAACATAGCCTATGGACGCCTGAAATACCAGGGATGTTATATGCGTGTTGCCGACCCTTAAGTAACTTTAACATACTCTTAAAAATAACATAACCTTAAACACCCCATGTTTGAGGCTACTTAAGTCTTAACTATCTCTACCATCCAGGCTAGCTAACTCAGAACTGCTGGACATAGGTCTCCTCCAAAGATCTCCACGACGATCGGTCCTGCGCTGCTCCCATCTAATGCCTTCCAGCGATCTTGACCAGATCGTCGGTCCACCTTGCAGGAGGCCTTCCCACGTTGCGTCTTCCGGTCCGTGGTCGCCACTCGAGGACTTTATTGCCCCAACGGCCATCTGTTCTACGTGCCCCGCCCATTGCCACTTCAGTGTCGCAATTCTTCGGGCTATGTCGATCACTCTGATTTTTCTACGGATCTCCTCATTTCTGATTCGATCACGCAGAGAAATTCGAGCATAGCCCTCTCCATTGCCCTCTCAGTCACTCACTCTGAGTTCATGAGACCCATAGTCAGCGACCATGTCTCTGTGCCGTAAGTCATCACTGGCAACACACATTGGTTTAGGACCAATGTGAGTTACCAGTCATCACTGACATCACATCCTAAACCAATGACCTTCGTCTTGAGACACTGCGGAAATTTGGACGAAAAGATATATCGGACCTCAGAACTGGCAGAACTCAAAAGGTTTTTATATTATTGTTTTTTTTATCGGTTTTTCGGCTTAAGATACTAAAATATTACATACCAAAGCTAACAATCTGCTTTAATTTCTTTTCATTATAAAATGGGAGAACACAATAGATCTATATATCGCAGTGCACAGGTCTAAACACCTGACAATTGCCCAAAACCCTCAAAAAAAAAAGAGGTCGCTTGAGTTACGTAGCACAGTGCCTCAGACAGTGCAGTTTCAGAGGAGCTTCCTCCCGCGTACACTTAGATTGTGGAATGAACTGCCTGCCGAGGTTTTCTCACGAGACTACAGCATGGGGTTTTTTAAGAAGGGTACATTAAGGTTTCTTAAGTTAGCAACGCGCACGTAACACCTCTGGTGTCTCAGGCGTCCATAGGCTACGGTAACCATTTACCATCAGATGGCCGTATGCTTATTTGCGACCATAATAGTACAAAAAATCAGAACTCGATTTTGACTTTTTTCTTACTATATATAATATTAATAGTAACTATTTGAAAAGCATTCTGTAATCACTCTAATTTCAAGTTGCAGAGTACCAATTAAATTTTACTTCATAATAGTATTTAATAGTCAATTCTATTGTACGAGTATCTTCCTTTAATCAACAAATTAATTAACTCACATCTTAATAATAGAGTGTTAAAGAGAACCCTGGAGCAATTGGTGGCATCCTTGATTGAGGTTCAATGACCTGAAGATCAAAAACCAGAGGTACTTTGTAGAAAGTCATCTAAGTGGGTACCTCTATCTCCCTTAGTTTAGAGACTTAGCAGCTTCAACATAGTATAAAACAAAGTCGCTGTCGCTGTCTGTCCGTCCCTATGTATGCTTAAATCTTTAAAACTATGCAACGGATTTTGAAGAGGTTTTTTTAATAGATACAGAGATTCTAAAGGAAGGTTTATATGTATAATACATGTACACCCGGGTGAAGCTGGGGCGAGTAGTTAGTACTTTATAAGAAGTGTAATCAGGCAGTGAAATTATAAGATACATAATCGTAACTTAATGTCCGGAACTGCAATGCGTAAGTAGTATCACGATGTGATATGATAATGTGATGAATTAAAAAATGTACTCAAACTGGCTTTATAAAAGAAATTTAGTTAAGTTTGTAGCCAATTTTTTCTCATTTAAATCTGTATTCTGAACCTCAATCCAAATTACCTCACCAGACGTTTAGAACTGTCTCCCCCCTTGGAAAGGTAGGTGGTGCACTATAAACAGTTAGATACTTTTTATTTATTTATTTATTTAATTCAGGCTACATGGCCCATATTATAAATACCTTATAGACTAACATACATAATAAAATTGTCTCTATGGTCACGGCACTGACGACGGCAATCTGTCACGGTAGCGCCGATAGACCACCCCCTTCGGCCAGTAGTCCTATACTCGGTCTTCTCAAGGGGTGAGCCCTTGTCGAAGACCGAGTATAACGCAGTATAAATATAAATGATCATATATCATCACTACATAGTATAAAACAAAGTCGCTGTCGCTGTCTGTCCGTCCCTATGTATACTTTAATCTATACAACTACGCAACGGAATTTGAAGCGTTTTTTTTATAAATACAGTGATTCAAGAATGGATAATACATGTACACCCGTGCGAAGCCGGGGCGAGTAGCTAGTATTAGTATAAAAAACTTAACGCGCACAAGCCACTAAAATATCTTACATGAATGAATCATTGTTTCATTTGATTTGATGTCTGTGATGTTCATGTAGATATATAGGCAACGATGAACATCTACCATCAGATAGATCATCAGCTTGACATAAGTTAGATAAAAAAACACTAAACCATTAATTATGAAATTGCTTGTCGTTGTAGAATACTAACGCGACCTTTCGACTCTGGTAATTTATTTATTTAACTTTAATGCACAAAAACAATGTGTACATATGGCGCTCTTACCTTGTGGATTATATTGACAGCCTCGGTGGTGTAGTGGTTAGCATACCGCTTTACTATCCGATGGTCGTGGGTTCGATTCCTCGCACGTTACAAACATTTGTATTCATGAGTATGATTGTTTGTATCGGTCTGGGTATTTTCTATGTATAATATGTATTTATTTACAAATAAAATGCATGCAAGTATTTATATCAGTTGTCTAGTACCCATAACACAAGCTCTGCTTAGCTTGGCACTTGATGGCGCTGTGTGAATTATCCGGAGATATTATTATATTTTTATTATATTAGGTAAGAATCCCACACACCTCTTCGTCACCCCTCTGACGATAGGGCGTTTTTTTTTATTTCTTACCACACGATAAAATAAAGAAGGTTAAGTATGATAACAATAGAAAGTATCTCATTCAATTAAAATTATTACTTTTGAATAGTCATAACATTTTTTTTATCTACCGCTCATTCGGAAGATGTCACATCACAAGAAGAACAAGATAGAAACTTGAGTGTTGCTCTTTTAAATACAATAGAAAGTTCTTTATTTCAATAAACATAAATTTAAGCACTTTTGAATAGTCATACTTTATTTTTAATCTATGGCTCATTCGGAAAGCTGTCTCATCACAAAAAGAACGAGTAAGAAACTTGAGTGTTGCTCTTTTAAATAATCATTGTAACTTTACATTTTTATGTTGAAATGTGTGAATACAAACTACCAACTAGCACTAATACAATAGAGTCAAAAATTAATTACACAATCAAGCTGAGTAACTAAATAAGATTAAATCAATCGTAGTTATTTGGGCAGACCAGTCACTAAAACCAAGCACTCATTCACGAGTATGACGGATGAGTGAATCATACAAATATGTAATAGTAATACTACCAAAAGCAACAAACGAAGACGTGTGATGGTAGACGAATATGTCTGCCCATAAAAGATTTGTTTACCATCTACCCGCTGCTCTTCAGTTTACCCGTGATCATGGCGGTTGAAACACTGCCGAAATATGGGGAACTCAACAAAAATAAAACGTTGTAAGATCCCGTGATTTACTAATTATATTTATAAATAAAAATCGCGTCAAACTTAAAACTGTATATAATACCACTCTGCCTTCTAGGTTAATGAGCACAATATTTATTGCATGTTAGACTACTTTTTGATATCTCTATAATGTACTCTAAATGTTTAGTAGCAAGGTATAATGTCCCTTCCGCCATTCCATTTATCGTTATGTTTTCATTTTATGTATTTTCGCCTTGCTTATCTGCAATTTGAAGCGACATTCCTTCAAAACGACCAACTGTTTCATGTAATGTCTACGATTACTTGAATTGAATTATATAATGACGGCCACAGTGGTCTAGAGGTTTAGCACACCGCCTCACTTCCAATGGTCGTGGGTTCATACAATCATACTCATGTGTACAAACATGAGTCTGTCTGGGTGTTTTTTATGTAAAACTAGCCGTTCCCGCGACTTCGTCCGCGTGGAATTTAACTTAATTTTTCTAAAATAAAAGATTTTTTCAAAATAAACGTAGCCTAAGTTCCTTCTTATTACATCAACTACCTGCCAAAAAGAGTCTCGTTAAAATCGGTCCAGCCGTTTCAGAGATTAGCGAGAACAAACAGACCGACAGGCAGACAGATTAAAATTGTAAAATGTGTTTTTTTTTTGGTGTATATACCGTATTTATATTCATATGTACTTCACAATACATTTATGAAAATATCATGTATATACGGAAGAACTTAGAGAGTTTTAAAAAACTCAAAGACTGTACAAGTAGAAATTTACGCAATATAAATAAGCTAATTTTACCTAAATGCCGTCTGCACAAAGTCAGTAATTTATTCTATGGTAATTGCGTAAGATTTTATAATAAACTGCCAGAATCTGCATTAAATCTGACAGAGAGGCAATTCAAATCTTATATTAAATATTTTTTATGTAAGAAAGCGTATTACAGGATAGACGAATTCATAGATGACAACATATCAAGTAAATAATTAGTTTATTAGCATACAACGTTATAATTTAATTTTCTCATTGCTTTCTTTATTTAATTATTTTAGAAATATGAAAGCGTAGCGGTTTTTGTATTGATTGCCGCATGCATTCTTATATAAAATGTGAATACTATAACTATCAGATAACAATTGTAAGTAGCTTTTACGTGGTCTGGTGTTTTGAGTAGTCATGCTCACTAAAATGTCCAGACTTGTGGCGGCGGCGTGGTGGGCCGGGTCATTGGGCTCCCTAAAATATGGTCTAGCGCAGTGATGGCTGGCTCATACGTCATACTCGTGAACGGGTGCTGCTTGTAGGGACTGGTCTGCTCTAATCACTATGTCTGATTTCCTCGTATTAATTGTTTAACCAGTTGGTTATGTATGCAATATTTTTTCTATTTGAGTATTTAATTAAATTAGTGCTAATTGGTGGTTTGTATTCACACACTTAAACTTAAATTATTAAGTAAGAATAAAATTATTTAAAAGAGCAACACGCAAGTTTCTTGCTCGTTCTTCTTGTGATGAGACAGCTTTCCGAATGAGCGGTAGATTAAAAAAAATGTGATGACTATTCAAAAGTGCTTCAATGTAAGTTTATTTGAATAAATGATTTTCTATTCTATTCTTTTATTATTCTTATTTTTATTCTGATTATAATTGGCTTACTATTCCAGTTGCGTAAGAAAATAGCCAACATTTTCCTTATTGATAAAACTGCTACGTTCAGATTAATAAGAGATTTTATTATAGCGTTCATTGAAGCATGTAAGTAGGTAATCAAATTTAATCCTTTCCTTTGAATATTGATTAGGTTTATGTATTGAGATGGCAAATTCAGTTAATCAAAATTATTACCTCTTACCTGGCGTACATTAATAACTCACGAGGGTATTATACTCGTATTACCTTCACTGTAATATTATGTTATCTGTGCCTATATTGACTAAATTTCGATGTATATTGATAACGTAATCGAAATTTTGTTACAAATCTATACATATAAATAAAATTGGAGTGTCTGTTTGTAATATTGAAATAACCGTTTCCTACTACATGCATATAAATGTAAATACGGTACATAAACCAAAATATCATTTTTTATAATTTTTCTGTCTGTCTGTTTGTTCCGGCTAATCTCTGAAATGGCTGGGCCGATTTTGATGGGACTTTTTGGCAGGTAGCTGATGTACTAAGGAGTAACTTAGGTTACTTTTATTTTAGAAAAATAAAGTTTAATTCCACGCGGACGATGTTGCGGGAACAGCTAGTAACAAGTAAAATTTAAGGTCAGTCATGAAAGAAGATACAAAGAAGTAGCCAAGAATAGAAGAAAAACTATCTCTTTCTAATTTCAATTGCATAGAATAAAAAATGTTTCTTACAATGTTTTATTTATATATTATGTTTATTATAGGCGGGCATATAAGAATAATTCTATTACAGTCCCCAGAAACTAAATATATATAATTCTAATTTATCTCTCTCGTAATATGTTCTTAATATATATATATACATACATGTATTATATATATATAAAAAGTGTCTAGTTTTCGATGACCCGCGCAATTTCGACTGAGTTTCATTTGAGAATCGGCCTGCATTTATTTTTCATCCCCCTAAATGTTAGGGGTAGTCCACATCAATTTTTATTTTATTTTAAGGCAAAACAACGTTGCCGGGACAGCTAGTATATATATATATATATATATATATATATATATATATATATACTAGTATATATACTAGTAGTAGTATATATATATATTTAAAGTTGTACATTTTTTAAAAATGCATTTCTGCAACCTTTTCTACTAGTTTCTGAGATTAGCGCGTTCAAACAAACAAACTCTTCACTTTATTAGAAGGGTGAAATATAGGTACCGTAATTTATTATAAAAAGCAACTATTTTTGAGGGTCCACTGAAAATTGAATACGCTGCGGCTACCATTCAATAGGGATGATGGGATTATTAGTTTTTAGTTTTCTTTTTTTCTTTTTGATTATTAAAAAAATATACGTTTAATATCATATATTAAACAACAAAAATTATATATATATAATAGCGCCATCTACATTTACCTGTGGTAAAAAATAGTTTGGTGATAGAACGGGTGAACTAATATAATACATTTGGAACTATCTTAAACAAAGGGTGAAAATTTAAAGCTGTATGTATTTTTTAATGCCACATTATAAAAAAATAAAAATAAATATTATGTCGAAAAAATAAAATTATTTTCTTTGGGGTGAGCTACCCTTAACACTCAGGGGTATAAAAATTAGTTATAAACCTATTCTCAGATCTACTGAATCATCATTGCCTTGCCTTTATCCCATTATTTGGGGTCGGCGCAGTATGTCATTCTCTTCTACTGCTCTCTATCGGTCGTCATATCTAAACATACCCTTCTTTTATTCATATCATCTTTCACACAATCCATCCATCTTTTCTAAGGGCGTCGCCTCCCTTTACATCCATCCACATTCATATTATACACTTTCCATAAGACATGGTCCTCATTCCTCCGCATAACATGCCCATATACATATAAAATTTCATCAAAATCGGTCAAGCCGTTTCGGTAAATGTGTCACACACAAGAATTTTATATATTTTAATATATGACAATGTATTGGTACATCCGCCTGCGCTAACTTTTTACGACTGTTGATAAAATTAAATAAATATGACATTCAAAGTTTGTAAAAATTTTACCCTTAAGGGGTAAATTGGAATAGGGGATGAAAGTTTGTGTGGAAATTCGTCATTCGTCGTTCACGCGGCCGAAGTCGCTGGTACAGCTAGTCTTAAATGTGATGGATTATATTTTTTACTCCACAATTTTGTAAATCGATGTTTTTTTTTAATATTTCGTCAATCTTGATTCCATAAGGAATCAAGATGTAAATAATTACAGTTCGAATTTACCTGTTTGTTTTTATATTTCTATTTTTTTATTTTAATACCCTTAAGGGGTAAATTGGAATAGGGGATGAAACTTTGTATGTAAATTCGTTTTTCGTCATATATTTCACCCGGACGAAGTCGCCGGTACAGCTAGTCTTAAATGTGATGGATTATATTTTTTACTCCACAATTTTGTAAATCGATGTTTTTTTTTTATTATATTCCTTAAGGAATCAAGATGTAAATAATTACAGTTCGAATTTTCCTGTTTGTTTTTATATTTCTATTTTTTTATTTTAATACCCTTAAGGGGTAAATTAGAATAGGGGATGAAACTTTGTATGTAAATTCGTTTTTCGTCATATATTTCACCCGGACGAAGTCGCTGGTACAGCTAGTCTTAAATGTGATGGATTATATTTTTTACTCCACAATTTTGTAAATCGATGTTTTTTTCCTTATTTACAGTTGGAATTTTCCTGTTTTTTTTTTATATTTCTATTTTTTTATTTTAATAATTTCTCGTTTCAGGTTGTATAGTAGTGGTTTCGTACTCATTAATGGGCAGACGGCTTTGTTCTGTACTGCCTCCCTTCGACCAAACTGAAGGCAGTGTCAACAGTCAACAGGTAAGCTATAATATCTTCTTGACTTATTTCCAAAAAACAGCAACATTCATAATGTTAATACTAGATTTAAAGACAAACTTGCTGTCCCCAAGTATCGTTTAGAAAAAGTCAATAGTTCTTTTATGGGAATAGGTATAAAATTTTACAATAAGATACCAAAGGATATGTTGGAATTACCTTTAAATAAATTCAAAACATCTGCTAAATCATATTTACTGAGCAAAGCCTATTATTCACTAAACGATTACTTGAATGACGAGTGTGCATGGCAATAGTTGTTCATGCACTGAATTTTCATTTAATGTTAGACATAGACACCTATATAAATATACATTGTAAATAAACTGGCTTTAAAAAAAAAGTAATTCAATTGAGTTTCTTGCCAGTTCTTCTCAATTGGATCTATATACCGAACTGGACGGTAGGGAAAAAAATAAAATTAGAATGTAAAAATTTAACGTTCATAAGCGGCTAAAATGTCCTACATGAATAAATGATTTTTGAATTTGAATTTCTTAATGTTATAAACCATAACTTAGATGAATTGATATTTGTTACTCTACTTAATAAATTGTATTATTTTGTTTAATTAAATATTCTTTATTGCACTTAATATACATTTGTAAGTATATTAATTACAACTAATGTTAACAAAGGAGGACTTATCTCTAAAAGAGATCTCTTCCAGTCAACCCAATAGAGCGTGGCATAGGAAGTGTTGAGTGGGTCAAAATGTGCAAATATTAATTTAATGAAAATGTCATAAATAATTAAAATGTTAGGTTTTGTATTTATTGATATAAATAAAGTATATTATCTTGAATAGAACGTATATTTCCATTTTTACAATAATATTTCTTAGCGAGATGTAAAAGAATGTTACTTCACTTAAGTCACAGACAATATGATAAAACCTTTATGACGGTGGTAATAAAACAAAGTATCTGCCAAAAAAAGTATCGTCAAAATCGGAGATTCCATTCCAGAGATTAGCCGGAACAAACAGATAGACAGACAGACAGACAAAAATTGTAAAAAAAAATATTTTGGTGTACGTACCGTATTTATACTCATATTCATGTAGTAAAAAATGGTTATTTTAATATTACAAACAGATACTCCAATTTCATTTATATGTATAGATTTATTCGTATCTATATATTATTTATACGTCTATTTTTACATCTATATTACAGAATATCGTAAAAATCACTTTGGAATTATATCGTATTTATATTCATATGCGTGTAGTAAAAAACTGTTATTACAATATTACAAACAGACACTCCAATTTTATTTATACGTATAGATTTGTAATATATGGTTATACTTCGAAAATATCTTTGAAACAACGCAATACGTCTGTTCTAATTTAATATTGAGACATAAAATAATGATCTTAATTTCATGATAAAATTCGGTAAATATAAACATTCTCTATACGTTAATAATTTGATAATGAGCATACGAAATTATTTACACGCCTCGTGTGTGGAAATCTTGATTTATAACACTTTAAGAGCGTTAAGTCGGTACATAATTATACTTTTATGCTTGAACACCCAATAATTTAATATTTTTAGTATAAAATCAATCGCTTAACCTAAAACTGACGGTCGTGGGTTCGATTCCTTGCTGTATAAATATTTATATTCATAAGTTTGATTGTTTATACAAACTTTATTTCAACGCCTCGTGTGTGGAAATCTTGATTTATTACACTTTAAGAGTGTTAAGTCGGTACATAATTATACCTTTATGGTTGAATACCCAATAATTTAATATTTTTAGTATAAAATCAATCGCTTAACCTAAAACTGATCGTCGGGGGTTCGATTCCTTGCTGTATAAATATTTATATTCATGAGTTTGATTGTTTATACGAACTTTATTTCAACGCTTCGTGTGTGGAAATCTTGATTTATTACACTTCAAGAGCGTTAAGTCGCTACATAATTATACCTTTATGGTTGAATACCCAATAATTTAATATTTTTAGTATAAAATCAATCACTTAACTTAAAACTCCAAATAAATGTTTGTTATATAGTAAACTAGCTAGTCGCCCCGGCTTCGCACGGGTGTACATGTATTATATATATAAACCTTCTTCTTGAATCACTGTCTATTAAAAAAAACAGCTTCAAGATCCGTTGCGTAGTTTTAAAGATTTAAGCATACATAAGGACAGACAGCGACTTTGTTTTATACTATGTAATGATGATGATGATTCTCATGTCGCGGTGTTTGTTACGAAAATCCTCAGAAATTTTGACGGTTAAAAAATTTTACGTTCATAAACGGATAATATTTTAAGAAAGGTGTTACATATGAATGTGGATGGTTATAAGGGCAGAGGAAGGCCGAAAAAGAGATGGATGGACTGTCTGAAAGATGATATGGTAAGAAAAGGAGTAAATAACGCGATGACTGCGAACAGAGATGAATGGAAGCGAAAAACATATTACGACGACCACAAATAAATGGGATAAGGAAGAAGCAGATGATGATGATGATGATGATGATGAAGCGGCTAAAATGTCCTACATAAATAAATTGTTTTTAAATTTGAAACGGCTGTTTTCATATGACAATTACTGCATAATATATATATATATATATATATATATATATATTATATATATATATATATATATAATATATATATATATATATATATATATATATATATATATATATTATATATATATATATATATATATATTATATGTATATATATAAATATATAATCTAATAGAAGCACAGCTTAGCTTGGTACTAGATATGAATTGTAAATTGTCCTGGGTTATAATTACAACAAAAACGTACTGCACTCACTGAACTGTTTCATATCTGATATTGAGAAGCGAATCGTAGACTTTTATTAACATTTATAACTATACCATAGGGTTACTGATATATTATTATTGTTATCTCTTTCTAGCGATTACGACTAGTCCGCGAGAGGAAGCGAGTAGCGTGGATTCTTCTGCTGCTCGCTGTCCTCTTCGCGCTGTGCTGGTTGCCATACAACATCCTGCAGCTGCTGATCGATGTGAATGCTGTGGAGGTGGAATCTGTGTCTTCAGTGTTGCCATATACATTACTCCTTGGTGAGTTTTTTTTTTACATCACAGGAGGCAAACGAGCCAGCTCACTTGTTGATAAACTCACGGTAACTGACAGTAACTGTACGGTACGGAAAAAATTAAAATTATAATGTAAAAAATTTGACGTTCATAAGCGGCTAAAATGTTTTACATGAATAAATGATTTTTGATTTGAATTTTGGATTTGATTACCGATGTCCATTAACATTTATATTACATTTTGTTAAAATTAAACAATTTATATATAGGAAAGCTTTGGTAAATATATGTAGGTCGAGCGCAGTGATGGCTGGCTCATCCGTCATACTCGTGAACGGTGCTGCTTGTAGGGACTGGTCTGCTCTTATCACTACGACTGATTTAATCTTATTGTGTTTTTATATTTGAGCCTAAATAAATTAGTGCTGGTTGGTAGTTTGTATTCACACGTTTCGACTTGTAAAATGTGAACTTACAAGGATTGTTTAAAAGAGCAACACACAAGTTTCTTGCTTATTCTTCTTGTGATGAGACAGCTTTCCGAATAAGCGGTAGATTTAAAAAAATGTTGAATAGAATAGAATAGAATAGAATAGAAAATCATTTATTCAAATAAACTTAATTTAAGCAATGTCTCATCACAAGAAGAACGAGCAAGAAACTTGTGTGTTGCTCTTTTAAATAATCCTTGTAAGTTTACATTTACAAGTCGAAACGTGTGAATACAAACTACCAACAAGCACTAATTTTTGGGTCAAATATAAATATGCAATAAGATTAAATCAGTCGTAGTGATAAGAACAGACCAGTCCCTACAAGTAGCACTCGTTCACGAGTATGACGGATGAGCCAGCCATCACTGCGCTCGACCATATTTTAGGGAGCCCATTGACCCGGCCCACCACGCCGCCACATGTCTGGACATTTTAGTGAGCATGACTACTCATTCCACACGACGATTTACTATATGGTAGTTACAGTATTCGCACTTTACATAAGGATGCATGCGGCAATCAATACAAAAGCCGCTACGCTATCATATATCAAGAAAGCAGTATGAAAATTAAAATTATAACGTTGTCCGCAAATAAACTTATTCTTGCTATATATTGCTATCATCTATAAATCTTATTAGGCTTTTTTACATAACATTTGATAAGATTTGAATTGCCTCTCTGTAAGATTTAGCGTAGACTCTGGCAGTTTATCTTACGCAATTACCATAAAATGAATTACTACTTTGTGTAGACGGCATTTAGGTAAAATTAGCTTATTTTTATTGCGTAAATTACAGTCTTTATTTAAATAAATGTATACATAATATTTTCTATTCTATTTAAACACAGGTATATTGGAAAATTCGGGTAAAATTTACAGTATACATCTATACCTATAAATCTTTGATATTTTCTCACAAAATTCTACAATTGATACTAGGAAAACGCCTCGGCTTCACACGGCTATAATTGAAAGGTTTTATGTATATTTTTAAACAAGAATTTCTACTCAGCAACGATCTGCTGTAATCACTAAGTTTTAATCTAATTTAGTTGATTGTGTATTTAATATTCTGACTGTAATTATTATTATTATTTTATTTTAATTCGAATAACATTCGCAACAGCATGGTAATTAATAATTATTAAATTAAATTATTGTAATAAAACTGTTATAAAATAGACTTAACTAAGTTTCTGTATCTATTTCCATATATAATGCAAGTGGGTATTAAAAACTATTTAACACAAAGTTCAGTGTAGTGGTGTCTAAACTAGGCTAATTTTGTCTCTAATACATCATTTCAAGCGTATTGACGGATTTTTAAAAGTAAAGTAAATAAGTACGTTTCTTGAAGGTATTAATATCGCATAGGGTCAGAAATACCATTGCTGAAATGTGATTCCATAATGTGGTAATGCATTGTAGAAAGTTTCTATAACACGCATGACGGAGGACCGCCTTCCATTCTGTTGATCAGGATGGTATTTTAGTTTCTGGCGGGTGTGATAGTGAAATTCAATAGCTGGTAGTTTTTTTTTGTGGATGATAATGGAATGGTGCACTCGCCTGCGCTAACGGTTTACGCTGGCGGGGCACCAGTGGAGGATGATGAGATGAGCATGAGGTCAGGTCAGTTAGTCTATCGTGATGAATTCACTGGGAATTTATCACGATGGTTTCCAGGGGAAACTGCGTGGAGGTCGACCTGACATGGTACATTGCTAGCAATGGGGTTATCAATCCACATTAATCCACAATTCCCTTCCTCCCAATAGCTGGTATTAATCATAACAGTATCTCAGAACACAGTGATATATGCGGTAGAAAATACACAGAGATACAATATCTCGCCGCAAAGTCAGTGGGACTAGATGACGCTGAAATCATTCGCTGATTGTCCTGAGATATATTACTTAATGTATAGTTTGTCAGGTTAAGGTCAGACCTCGGTGGTCTAGTGGTTTAGCACACCACTTTACGTCCGATGGTCGCGGGTTCGATTCCTCGCACGGCACAAACATTTGTATTCATGAGTATAATTGTTTGTGTCGGTCTGGGTGTTTTCTATGTATAATATGTATGTATTTACGAAAAAAAAAATATCTATGTATTTGTCTCAGTTGTCTAGTACCCATAACACAAACTTTTAACTAGCTTAACTTGGGTCTAGATGGCGCTGAGTGAATTGTCCTGAGATTATGAGATTATGAGAATATTATTATTATAAACTAGCTGTTCCCGCGAATTCGTCCGCGTGGAATTTAACTTTATATATCTAAAATAAAAGTAGCCTAAGTTACTCCTTATTACATCAGCTACCTGCCAAAAATGTCCCATCAAAATCTATCCAGCCATTTCAGAGATTAACCAAACCAAACAGAGCAGACAAAAATAGTAAAAAATGTTATTTTGGTATATGTACCGTATTTATATTCATATGCATACAGTAAAAAACGGTTATTTCAATATTCCAAACAGATACTCCAATTTTATTTATATGTATAGATAAATGAAGTGGGTATATTGTCTGTTTTACTGTATTCCAGGGCACGCGAACTCAGCGATCAATCCTATAGTGTACTGCCTGATGACACGCAACTTCCGGCGGTCATTACGCAAGCTGATCTGCCACGACACCGGTAACATACACTCTAGTACTCACTTCCATGTAAGTTCACACATGTACACGCAGCCGACGATGTTGCAATACTTTTTCTTAAAAAATATATATACTCTGTGGCTTGTTTGCCAACGTCGTCATATAAAAAAAAATATAATAGAATTCGATATTTAAATTTGAAGAGAATTATTAAAGTGGTGGGCAATTTTTCTTCCGATTGAGTTTGTATTTCAGTAGTCATGTATTATATATATTTATTTAATTTAAAAATGGAATATTTTTTATTTTATTCATGCCGTTGGCTTCTTTGCTAACGTCGTCATGTAAAAAAATATAATAGAATTCGATATTTAAATTTGAAGAGAATTATTAAAGTGGTGGGCAATTTTCTTCCGACTGAGTTTGTATTTTTGTAGATATGTTTTCTATTTATTGATTTAATTTAAAAATGGAATATTATTTATTATATATACGACTTTGGATTGTTTGCCAACGTCGTAGTTTAAAAAAATATAATAGAATTCGATATTTGAATTTAAGGAGAATTATTAAAGCGATGGGCAATTCTTTTTCCAACTGTGTTTTTATTTTTGAAGTCAATTTATTTTTGTTTAAATTAAAAATGGAATAGATGTTTTCTTTATCATATATATACTATGTCAGCTTGTTTGCCCACGTCGTTTAAAAAGATACCTATTTATAATAGAGTTCGATATTTAAATTTAAAGCGACGGCAATTATTCTTAGAAATGAGTTTGTATTTCTAGTCATGTAACTTCCTTTTTATTTAAATTAAAAATGGAATAGATGTATTCTTTATTCAAATATTATATTTTATTTAAGTACTTTTGAATAGTAATTTTTTTATGAGGTTATATAGTTCGAAATGCAAATTCAGCTATTAATAATGTATAATATACTCACTTGTACTTTATTGAAATTTTGTATTATACTAACGGTTCCCGTAGATTCGTATGCTTTTTTTTTTTAATAACAGCCTTCGTCTTAATGATACAATCTGTTATATTAAATCTGAACTGCCAGACGTTATATTCCATTCAATTCCTTGAGCTTGGTGGAAAGAAAATTGCTCTCTTTATTAGTTGTAACATAGTTATTTGTAAATATTGTGAATTTTCGTAGAGTTTTTAAAAGTAATAAAAGAAAGTACTGTTACATCGTCATCATGTCTGTACCTATATTCAAACATACATTTTAACAATTTTAATCTATTACATTGTGTGATAACGATATGATTTTGCTTAATTTGAATTTGCTAATACCGACAATAACTTTTAAGTATCTAACACGTAAGTGACGGCTTCGGTGATCTAGTGGTATAGCATACCGCCTTACGAGCAGGTTCGATTCCTCGCACGATGCGAACATTTATAGCCATAATTATTATTGTTTTTAGTGGTCTGGGTGTTTTTTATGTATATTATGTACATATTTAAAAAATATGTTTAAACATCAGCTATCTAGTACCTCTAACACAAGCTCTACTTAACTTGAAAGTAAGTAACGTTGTGTAAATTTTCCGGAATTATTATTATTAGTACCTTAAATTATTTTTTAGGTTTTTGAGTTCTTACTCTACTCTTTCCCTCTCTCTCTCTCTCTCTGACTGACTCATTCATCGATATTCCTAAGGACCAATACCTTATGCATTGTAATTTTAGTGTCATATCTCCTTCTTCAAATCTGAACATTTAAAGCAAGCTGCTTGGCAGTGGAACTAAAAACAGAGGTCACAGAAATAACTTTGCACAATATCTCCCGGTTGATGGTGGTAAATCTTTTAATGCACTTTTAATGCCAACTTGTTTCCAGATGCAAGGTTTACGTCAAAAATCCAACATGTCTAGTATGAGGACGTGTACAACAGTGACGTTTAGGAGCAGCAATAACCAGCTCGGCAGGACCACGTGTGCACCAAGCATCCAGTACGGCAGAGTCCAGAGGAACTCCGTACGGGAGAACAGCTGGAAAGATCGGCATACGATGACTCCTCAGTTCTTGTAAAAGATATATTTTGGCAAATGCTGGAGGAGCTCATAGACCATAGCCTAAGAGTTTTAAGTTTGACGCGGTCATTATTTATAGGTATAGTAAGTAAATCACGGGATCTTACTACGTTTTATTGAGTTCCCGATAATTCGACAGTGTTTCAACCGCCATAATCACAGATAAACTCAGTTTTCAGTGTTTCATCCGCCATGATCACAGGTAAACTCAGTATTCAGTGTTTCAACCGCCATGATCACAGATAAACTCAGTATTCAGTGTTTCAAACGCCATGATCACAGATAAACTCAGTTTTCAGTGTTTCAACCGCCATGATCACAGATAAACTCAGTATTCAGTGTTTCAAACGCCATGATCACAGATAAACTCAGATTCATGATCAAACGTGATCATTTAGTGTTTCAACTCATGTCTTCCAGTATTCAGTGTTTCAAACGCCATGATCGTGGTGGTTGAAACACTGCCGAAATATCAGGAACTCAATAAAAATAAAACATGGTAGGATCCCGTTATTTACTAATTATAATCATAGCCTAAGAGTCATAAATCCTAGGGATAAAACTCTTCCTCCTCACGTCATCATCTGCTTCTTCTTCTTCCTTATCCCATTTATTCGTGGTCGTCGTAATATGTTTTTTCTCTTCCATTCATATCTGTTCGCAGTCATCTCGTTATTTACTCCCTTTCTTACCATGTCATCTTTCACACAGTCCATCCATCACTTTGCCCTTCTAATGAGGCCAAAAATTATTTCAGCGATGTATCTAACAAAAAAATGAAAAAACGGTGTTAGGTTGGGAAAACATTGACAGGCTATTTCGATAAGTACCTGCAAGTGAATCTATTGACTAAGACTTTAAGCCTCTATGTATTTTTCTGTAATGCTAGAAATTATTTAGTAATGACCATAGTTATCATCATCCTCATCATCATCATCTGCTTCTTCCTTATCCCATTTATTTGTGATCGGCGTAATATGTTTTTCGCTTCCATTCATCCCTGTTCGCAGTCATCGTGTTTTTTACTTCCTTTCTTACCATATCATCTTTCACACAGTCCATCCATCTCTTTTTCGGCCTTCCTCTGTCCTTATAACCATCCACATTCATATGTAACACCTCTCTTAAAATATTATCCTCATTCCTACGCATTACATGTCCAGACCACGGTAGACGATTACTCTTCAACCTCTCTGACACCGGTGCCACTTTCATACTTCCTCTAATGTATTCATTCTATATATAATTAGACCCTGACAGATATCAGGTCTGCGCGTCATATGTACTTATATTTAATAAAGTATAAAAAAACCTTTTATAAAACTTTAAACAAAATTAATTAAATTCAATCATTCTCTGCACCACTCATGGTCGCAAAGTGCTAAGTCCGATATATGTACCTACACATTTTTTTTGTGCATTAAGTTAAATAAATTAAAAAAAATATTAATATTATTACAAGCACTGGTATTTTATATAAAAATAAATAATACATTATTACATGTACATGAATTTAATTTAATCTGTTTTTCAATTAGAATAATTATAAATAGTATAATTTTTAATTCCTTATTTAGTTGATAATATAAATAAGTGAATCTTTAGTATAATTTATTTTTAAATCTTCACTGTATAACGCGTGCATTGCTTTTGTATAAATAATAATAATAATTCCATATGTTTTGTATGTAAATAATATTGTTGTATTTACTGTACATATATTTATACTAGCATTAAATAAATAAAGTAAAAATAACGCTATATGGAAAAAAATAAAATAAATATCTAGTCATTGTAATATATGATTAATATTTTAAGAATAATAATAAATTTAAAGTTTTATTACATAATTTTAATGTTTAAATTATGTAATAAAACTTTAAATATTTTATCAAATTTTTATGACATCATTTCTATGGTCGGATTTCACTAAAGAAACTGATCGCGTTTAGTTCGAACTGAACGCTATTAAAACGTTTAAACGTGTTCAAAGCTTCATTTTGCATTTCACCACTACAAATTTCGCTAAACACGTTTATAAATTATGAACGTCTGATTTCCTACACTTAATTCTTTAAACGTATTTAAAGCAGCTGTCAGTTGTCAAACATTGATGACTGTCAAATTTTTGACAATATAATATCAAGATCAAAAAGTTAATTACCAGTAGTGTAAACAAATCTTCAATAAAATAATGTTCTACTAGTTTGTAAGTGAAGGTTGTTGTTTTATATTTTGTAGTCGACTGTACTTATTAAATTAAAAATTAAAAAACTTATCCTAATTATTACATGATTGAATTACAAATATTTCTTAGAATTATTTTATTTAAATTACCCATTGCATCAAATATAATTTTATGAGCGTGTAACACTGAACGAATGAAAATCTAAACTTCATTTTGGTAAACGCGATCTGTATAACGCTGGTGAATTCCATTTAAAATAAAACGAGATCAACGTCGTCCTTTTTTTCGAGTTCACGCTGAACTCCGTTTCCTTGAACCTGTTTATACTAGGATTGGTGTAATCCGACCTAAGTTATAATAGTTAATCTTTACATATGTAGTATAAAAAAAGTCACCGTCGCTATCTGTTCGCCTATATCTTCTACATTACACAACGAATTTTAATACAGTTTTCAGCAATAGATATAGTGATTTAAGAGGAATGTTTGCATGTACACCCGTGCGAAGCCGGGGCGAGTAACTAGTTACATAGTATAAAAAAAGTCGCCGGCGCTGTCTTTTGGCATATATATTTAAATTTACGCAACGATTTTTAATGTATTTCTCAGTAATAGTGATTCAAGAAGGTTTATATGTACAATACATGCGTATTATAGTATTGAACAAACCGAGAAATTCTAATATATGTATGCCGTGCGAAGCCGGGACTGGTCGTTAGTGTATTATAGTGTGTATAAATATATAGTTTATAGATAAAAAAATTATACGAGCGAATGAATTTATTTAATTTTAAAGTAAATTTAATTTTAATTTTAATAATATAATATATATTATTACATATATACAGTATATTGTTTTGTATAATTTAAATGAGGTCATTTTCAGCTTTTTTGAATACAGGGAATGTCTAAGTCATATTGTTATTGAATATATTAAATTTAATTGTTTAATGTAAATTAAAAAATATATAATTTTTATTGTATATTTGTACAATAAATAATAAATATGTTTATTTATAAAAATAAGTATGAAATGTAAATAAATTGTTGTAAATTTATTTTTGTCTCTAATACGTAATAATTTATAGAGTGTGATTACACTGGTCAATACAGTGTTTTGTTTTCTTAACTTTTCTTCTGTTTTTGAGTATTTTTATGGCTGTATGAAGAACATACTGGGAGATTGCTAATAGCTTATTTTTTTTATAGAAATAGAAATTGAAATAATCCTTATTCAAATAAACTTAATATAATCATTTATTTGAAAAGAATACGAGCTCAGTTTCTTGTCAGTTCTTCTCATCTAGAAATCATTCCGAACTGACGGTAGATTTGAAATATCATAAGAGTCTGTAATAGAACTACATGAGTAAAGATATTTTGAATTTGAATTTGAAATATATTTCAGTGTACAATAAAAAACGCAAATCTATGTTGAACATAGTAAATGAGGGAAGTTAACTGTAGCTCAAAAACAAAAGCTGTGAGAGAAAAATTGTTGTAAAAAATTATATATTCAAAGAATGCGCGTTAATTCGAAATGGAGAAAAAATCGAGGGAACAAACAATTTTTTTTTTGTTGGTCAAGAGTTATATAATGTAATGTACAGCTCGAGTATTATTATTGAACTTGTTAACCCAAATAGGGTATACAGAGATATTGTCAATTGTCTACATCATAGTAACTGCTATACTTGACATGCTTACATGTAGTTGGGTTTAGAACCACATTGTGGTTTCTTCTAGAAGTTTCTATCATCAGAGAGTCATTAAGAAATATACATTGTCAACAAATGACTTTTGCTTTCGGACAGTTTTGAATTCATGACCTTCGGGGTTTAAGTCGTAGTAGTAAACCACTAAACCGCAATTCTCTAAATCTGTATAGCATATATTAATATTGGTATCAAGTATTTAAAATTTTACCCAATTGTACGTATATGTTTTATATAAGTACATTGCCGAAATATATAAAAAATGTTTTATATAAGTACATTTAAAAAAATATTAACTAAAACTAAAAAAATTCGTCTTCATACTATATATACACTTATAATATATATTTTAGAGATGAAACGGATATCCGGTAACTATCCGGCAGCCTTAATACTATCCAGCTGAAATCCGGATAACTACTATTCGGCCGGATAGGTATCGAGGTCGATTTAAAAAAAAATATTGTTTTAAGTAATAATTTGCTTTATTTAGTTAGTCTTAGTATTACTTAAGGAATAAAATTAGTTACACTCAATAGTAAACGACTATTATAGAAAGAAAATGAATTTATTAATTAGCTAAGTTCCGCCGGATATCCGGCGGCCGGATGTTCGGCTACTCGGTCACATGGTTGGCCGAATATCCGGTAACCGTTATCCGGCTAAATTGCTATTCGTTTCATCTCTAAATTATGTTTATTGTATTATAATAGCGGTAATTAAGCATACGGCCCATCTGATGTGTCACGTGGTCGCTCCTGATAATAAAACATGTATTAAACTAGTCAACGCTCTTAGTAGTATAGTACCATAACTGACTTCGCATTCCGAAGGTCCTCGTTTCAATTACATTAAAAATATTTATAAATATTATTTGCTAATTAACTGAGTACTATTTTGTAAATAAAGTATTATTTTCGACTGTCGTTTAATTATTTATAAATATTTATAAATTAGTTATAAATATCATCTAATATTTATAAATTATTTATAAATATAACCTTTGCATTTATTTATTGACATTTGAGCACTGGTGTATTGTAACTTCATGTCATTTAAAGCAGTCGACAAACTTAACTCAAACATACCCCATGTTTGATTCAGCAAAGGTTCATGTACGAGTCGGTACTTTTTAAGTTATGTCAGCTCTGATAGATGGCGGTTTACATTTAACCATCCTATTCTACAATATATGTCTGTATTGTACAACATGAAATGGTAAGATGGCGTTACTATATAATATTGACATTGTTACTATCAATGAACGTTGGTATTTCCAGAATTTTACCTCAAAAAATTTGAACTCACGGCTATTGGGATCTAAAACAAAATGCTACTCAGACATGTAAAACATCTACGTAGTTCACACTGTTTCCACAGTTGATTCCTGGTGAATTTGTCACTGTAGGCTAACTGACCTGACATCATGCTCATCTTATCATCCTCCACTGGTGCCCCGGCAGCGTATACCGTTAGCACAGACGGGTGAATCATTCTATCAACATGTATAAAAAAAACAAATCTTTCAAACACATAACCAGACATTTAATTATTATTTTTATTAACTTTTTGTGTTGGTTTTTGTATAAAATGAATGTAGATACTGCCGTTGACTATTACAATTCCTGTTGAATGCTGTTTTAGTTCTCCAAAGGCTCTTGCACGTTCGAAAGGCCATACGTAGGGAAAATCATCAGCTGGAATACTTAGATTGGTAAGATTGTATTGTCCCTGAAATAAAACACCTCCTGTAGCAACTAGTTAAAAAACTACTTATAGTGTTCACTTATTTGTTATTTATGTCTTCTTGTATGTAAGTTGTTATCGACATAATATCGGCTCGTTAGCCATAGCTCCACGTCTTTACTCCGCGGCGCTTGCGCAGGGAATCCCTTCCCTCTTGCGCACGGCGGTCCGTGTACGCTCGCCTCGAGACGATAGATAATAAACTGCTAGTGTTTCCACATACACTACACTACTGGTCCATGAAAGATGTAATGAAAAACAAGAAAATCCCTATAAAATATTAGAAAAACATATATGACTCCTGTATTCTTCTCTGTCTAACATATGACTACTACACATGAGGTAGCGCAACAAAAAATGTGAGCAAAATAAATGTATGCAAAAATAACATGCAAAGAAGCATCGAATTTAGAGATAAAATCAAACTCAATTGGTAAGATTGTACAGTCCCTGAAATAAGACAGCAGCTTTATTATCACTAGCTACTCGGCCCGGCTTTTCACGGGTGTACATGTGTCATATATATATAAACCTTCCTCTTGAATCACTCTATCTGTTAAAAAAACCGCTTCAAAATCCGTTGCGTAGTTTTAAAGATTTAAGCATACATAGGGACAGATAGATAGCGACAGTGACTTTGTTTTATACTATGTAATGATGTAGTAACTAGTTAGTGTATATAGTAGCTTAAAAAGAGGGAAAGTGATTGTTAGTAATAGGTATTTCGTGTCCCATTTGTAAAAATATCAAGTCGAACTGATATTAAATAATTACTTTTAAACTTTCGTGTTTAATATTAAATTATTTAAATTATTAACCGGGTCTTAACACGAATAATTTTATGGCAAATAAATGAAACGTCGAGAGAGGTAAATACCTTTATTTGCCATAAAATTATTCGTGTTAAGACCCGGTTGATAATTTAAATAATGATATTGAATAAGCTTAAAATAATAATTTATAATTTAATTATTAGTAAACCGATTGGAATAAAAAAAACTAGAAAATGGGAAGCTTCACAAAAGTAAAGCTCAACATAGAAATTGTTACGCACTCTGTCTTTTTGCAATCAGATAATATTCAGCACTACGAATTTGAAGTTAGTTTTTTTTTCTACAAAAATATTATTATCATTTATAAACTTTGTTATTTATTATATATTTTAGATTTTTTCATTCCAATTATATAAATATATATAATAATAATAATAATTGTGTTATTTTATAATTTAAATATATTATATTAATTATATAAAAAATAAATTAAATAAAAATAATAATGTCCTTGTGATCATTATAAAATAACCGATATTTATATTGTGAAACGGTGGAAATAATAATAATAATAATAATAATAATCTCCTTAAGAGGGGAGATGAGAATTTTTGGGAAAAAAAAATTAATAATAATCTCAGGACAATTCACACAGCGCCATCTATACCCAAGTTAAGCTATCTAAAGCTTGTGTTACAAGTACTAGATAATTGATACAAGTACATAGATATTTTTTTTTTTCGTAAATACATCCATAATATACATAGAAAACACCCAGACCGATACAAACAATCATATTCACGAATACAAATGCTTGTGCAGTGGAATCGAACCCGCGACCATCGGTCGTAAAGCGGTGTGCTAAACCGCTATACCACCGAGGTCGTCAATAATGTACATAAACCTTCCTCTAGAATTACTCTATCTATTAAAAAAATCACTACAAAATCCGTTGCGTAGTTTTACCACCGAGGCCATCAAATATATATGTATATATTATATAATGAAAATATTACCGGTTTCATAGGACATGACACTCCTGCTTTGGCTACAGCTTTACCTACATATGGGTCGTTCTTTAGAAGGTCGCAAACTCGGAAATGAAACTCGACGAAGGTACGCTTGTATTCATTGTGCAAATACTCGAAGAATACAATGTCAAACTGAAACAACATTTCTATAATTAACACTGTTTTTAATGTCAAGAATAAGGTAGACTTTGCTTGAAATCGTCTGTGTGGGTCATAAAGGCATAGTTCTCCAATTGATCCCATGATGATCAATCGTAATCGAAATTACGATGGCCTGAGTTGAGGTTTGAACTCCTAGCGGTGCCCTCAGACTAAAGTCGTATCCGTCAGGCGGGAGTTGGCCTTTAGCCGCTCCATAAGTCCTTCCGCGGGTTTGGAGTGCCATCTCCTCTCGTCTCCTATCGTCCGATGAATCTGTAAATGCCAGCTGTGGCCAAAAGTATTAGAGTAGATAGAGAAAAAAGTGTAAAGACAGTCTTTACACGTTCTTTCAATTGCAACCAGGAGCGTGTGTTTTTGGAAACAAGGTCGTACATTCGTGAATGATTAATTTAAGTATTTTTTTATTTCACTCTATCGCACGTGATTGTACGTATGTATTATGTCATTTCATTTTCTTTTAAAATTATATTTTTAATTTCACAGATTTTGTTTTCCTAACACATATATCAGATTTGTAAATTACCAATAACTCAATAAACTCAATAATGTCATTGCTCCATAGTCAGATGTAAGTTAATTTATGATGATTCTTAATTATTACAATAAGACACTAAAGCAGGTATGATTGAAGGAAGCAGAAATACGTGAACAGACAGCGCGCAGTCTATCTTTTTCTCCTTAGCTACATTTATCGCAATTGTCCAGGGTTATTAAAAAGAAAAATTTGTATACCGTAACGTTGTTGTTCCATAGATGCTTTGTCACTCCAAATATATGGACCACATATGGCCCTCCTCGGTACTTTCTCCTCACTTTCAGATACACCGGCTCAATAAAATCAGGGTTGAAGTATTCAACCGAGCCTCTTTCAGGTACTAATTGCAACGCCTGAAGCATATAAAATAATGACTAGGCGACTTTCTTGTATGAAAATAACAATATTTAATGCTTATTAATATTATAAATGGATGGATTGAAATTTATCAATTTATCCAAGAGAACAAAAAAGAAAACAGGGGAAAAAAGGTAGGAGGATGATAAGAGGGCGGGACCAACATGGAGAAGAAAGGCGTTGGACAGAGGAGCCTGGAGTCTTTTGGAGGAGGCCTTTGTGTCTTGAGACACAAAGCCTATAAATAAATATAAAATAAATATTATAAATGAGAAAGTAACTCTGCCTCTGTCTGTATCTCTTTCCGCCAAAACTACTGGACCGATTTAAATGAAATTCGGTACTCAGGACACAGATAGTCTAGAACCTGAGAAAGAACATAGAATACTTTTTAATGCGATAAAAGGGTTGTAAGGGGTTGAAAGGGGACTTGAAAGTTTAAAATAAAAGTTAAACCTTGTAGGTTGTTAATTATAATTGTAAATGTAACTAAGTATAACATTCAAAGTTTAATGGATAAAAAAAATATGGGATGAGAGTTTGTATGGAAAATTGTTATGTAATAAGCTAGGACGATGAAACTTTTTCTTTGAATTAATTCGGTTAGATTACTGAATATATTTCAATTAAATTAAGTAATTGGTCAATATTACCATAACAAGCTGACGAAGCACTGCTATAAGTATATGTGCAATACAAAAACGGGATTTTTAACGTTGTAACATTAATTTATTTAAGGTTCAAATATATTCAGGAATGTCCTACCAGCCGAGGTATTCTATACATCGTGCATACATAGGGTTTATCAATAAGAATATAAACTCGAACTAGAATTCTAAATAACTTATTTACGGAATTTCCTAAAGAATACATTTATTTAGGAAATTTCGGCCATGTTAAATTTTTTATCACTACCCTTACAAAGGTCAGCAATGCGTGGGTGACACCCTTGGTGTTCGTAGATTACGGTAACCGTATACCATTAGATGGGGCGTGTAATTGTTTACCACCACTGCTGTATAAAAATATATATATGTCAAACAGAAAATTCTCCATTGACAGTCCTGAGAATTCATATATAACACAGGTCTAAAACTAACAACTAAAAAACTGCATAGGACTTTTTTACATTTTCTTATAGATTTTGATCTCCCAAAAACAGGAAAAATATTCAAAATAATTATATTATTGTATATACATATATACCCCAAAAATATTTATATTGTTGTGTTCTGTATCCCGTATTTACATGAAAATAAATTTAAAAACATTGCATTATAACAATTTATAAATAAATAAAGTTAAATTTCATTGTTAATTAAGATAAACCTAACTTAAATATTTATCGGCCTTTAAAAAATGTTTAGAACCAATACGAATAATTAATTTTATTTATTTTGCATTCTTAGACGGTTGTAAATATAAATTAAATTAATTATGAAATAAATATAACTATAGTTTAATAATTAAAACTCAGACTTGATACACTTTCACAAATAAGACCAACCACTTAGCATTCCATAGATTCACCGTGCGAGTGCCAGATCCATCGTGTGGCAGAGTGGGAAACTCCAAGCAGTTCCTGGGACTTGTGACCCTGGTGTAGTTTTACGTGGCTCTTTTTACCTTCACCGCTCATATTTCTCTTCCTTTCCAGCCAAATGGCAGCCTGTTAATGCAGCTTTGAATCGCAGTAAATTCTATACTCGTTCTAGTATAGAATTCACTGCGATTCTACAAGATCTTTTAGAAGGTTGTAGAGAGATTTCGCTGGTATACCTCTCGGTACCACTTCGGCGACATATAAATTAACTTTAAAATCGTTAATATGAAATATCTTATGTAAAATATAAAGTAACGTAATGGACTTACTTGAATTGTTACAGCACACAGCCAACCAGCAAATAATATCAATAGTAATTTAGCAGTCATTTTTGTATAATCTTTAAAAATAGATTTTTAATAAAGCACAGTACATAATAAAGATATTTAATACCAGTCACAGACCAATAGAAAAGACAAGAGGGGGAAGAAAGCGAAGCCGATGGGAACCATTTTCATATTTCAAAGCATGTACACACAAATTTACGATTTCAAATGCCATTTTCAACATTAGATAATTAAAATCAAACCAATTTTAATAGAAACGTTAAGAATTTTGTACCTATAAAAATAATTCTGTAATTAGTTTAAAGACACTGGACTTTGCGATTCTTTTCATTCTTTCGATTCATTGAAAATTAATTGGAGTGTATGAATAATAAATTATTTTAATTTATATAAACTATTACAGCATTTAGACTAACTAGTTCAAAATTTATCTTCATGTTAAGTTTAAATACAATCCTTTCAGTCATTTAATCATGAAAAGTTGCGAACAGACAGTCACATGATTTCATATTTATAATATTACTATAGATTTCGCACTGTTAATTTACACATTTCGATATAGAACCTCGGCTTCACTTTTGACTTAGAAATTTTGTATCCACTCTTGACTTTTTTCATGCTCTGTGTATTTACGCATACAGGTTTAGTTCTAAAGTATCAAGTCAGAAGCCAGTAATAGTCGTCACGAAATTAATAAAAAATATGTAAGAAAGAATATGGAAGAATAAAAATTTTGTACGAGTTGAAGTACAAAATTCAATTTTAGATTTTCAATTTATACTTTGGTGAAAGTGATAAATTTTTCATTAATAAAACAAGGTAATAAGGTAGACTTTGTGTTATCTGGGTACCTTATTCTCGGGTATTTCAGCCGTCAATTTACTTTATAAGAGGTATTGAAAATAAATAAATCAAAAGGCAGTGAAACCCCCTCCAATCTATCCCCCGTTCAATTCAAACGGGGATCGATATTACGACGGCCTGAGCCGAGGTTCGAACCCCTAGCGGTGCTCGCAGACTAAAGTCGCATCCGTCAGGCAGGAGTTGGCCTTCAGCCGCTCCATAAGTCCTTCCGCGGGTTTGGAGTGCCATCTGCACTCGCCCCCTATCGGCCGGTGAAGCTGTAGGCCAGCTGCGGCCAAGCATTAGAGTAGTAGTAGAAAAAAAAAGGCAGTGAAATTACAGGATAAGAGGCATGTTGTCTTAAGCCTGTGGAATGGGAACGTACTGGTCTAATGGCGTCAGATGAAAACGTGATGTCCGTAGTGCTGTTCAAGTATATAGGCGATACCACTTACCACCGGAGGGAAGGGTATTGTTAGTAATAGGGACTTATGACCATATTGCTAGCAATGTACCATGCCAGGTTGACCTCCACGCGGTTCCCCTTGGAAACCGTCGTGATAAATTCCTGGTGAATTTGTCACGATGCGCTAACTGATCTGACTTCATGCTCATCTTGTCATCTTCCACTGGTGCCCCGCCAGCGTAAACCATTAGCGCAGGCGGGTGCTCCATTCCATTATCACCCTTAATAAAAAAAACCACTTACCACCAGGTGAGTCGAAATTTGTTTGTAATTATTATTTAAAAAAAAACTGGCTTTTGACTTGATATTTTATAACTAACCCTGTATACGCAGTAATGTACTACTGTGAACTGTACATATATTGGGTATATGCATTCAAATATATATGCAAAGTCATGTCGAAACTAAATAATAGGAGCAATATACTAACGGATGACATTAACCCGATTGATTACATATAATTGTTACCATAAACAGTAGAACCATTTTATTTAATCTATCGGACTATAAAAAAAAATTCAGGACATCAATAATGTTTAAAAAATTGTACATATATAGATAGAGAGATATAATATAATTTATTTGTAACATACAGCACAGATAACATAATATTACCATACAGTGAATAAAACACAAACAACATTAATGATCATATGTACAGATACAATAAGGCGGCCTTATTACTGAAAACTCTCCTTGATGTGAAGCCAAATCTCGAGGTCCTTGGCGTTATATGTCCAGTGACGTTTAGTTTTGCGGTCATTTGGAGGACAAGGCTAAAATAGCCTCAAAAAAGCTCGGTGTGCTCAGTATCAGTGCCCATCGCTTGCAATTATATAAGGCGCAGATCCGGCCGCATATGGAATACTGTTCTCATCTCTGGGCGGGAGCACCACAATACCAGCTACTTCCATTTGACCGCATTCAGAACCGAGCAGCCAGAATCATTGGTAATCAACGTCTATGTGACAGACTCGACCCATTGGCTTTGCGACGAGATATTGCATCTCTGTGCATTTTCTACCGCATATATCACGGGTAGTGTTCTGAGGAATTGTTCGGATTAATACCAGCTGCTGAGTTTCACCACCGTACTACCCGCCAGAAACTGAAATACCATCCTGATCATCTGGATGAATGGCGGTCTTTCACAGTGCGGTTTTCTAGAAACTTTTTGCCTCGCACAACCACATTGTGGAATCACCTTCCAGCAATGGTATTTCCGAACCGATACGATATTGAAACCTTCAAGAAAAGAGCTTATTCCTTTTTAAAAGGTCGACAACGTACTTGCCATTCCCTCATGGGCGGCGGTAATCACTTACCATCAGGTGAGCCGCATGCTCGTTTGTCCCCTGTGTTATAAAAAAAAAACAATCTGTTTAAGGCAACCTTAAGGTAACGGTTTTAAATATGTAAAAGGTATAACATGAGTACTTATTTTCTTTCTCCTCTGATCGATCCCCCGTCATATTCAAATAAGGATCTAAATTACGACGGCCTGAGCCGAGGTTCCAACCCCTAGCGGTGCTCTCAGACTAAAGTCATATCTGTAAGGCAGTTATTTACCTTCTTGATACCTTAATCCCTTGAAATGGCTACACACGAATGGTGTCAGGTACATCAAAACAAATCAAAAAACATTTATCGTAGGACATTTTAGCTGATTATGAACGTATTTTGAATTAAGTATTTTGTATTAAGGGAAAACATACACATTTTTCTCTACCGTCCAGTTCAATATAGACTTTAAATATAGAAGCACTAGCAACAGAACTCAATAGATTGTTTTTAAACCCAGTTTAATAATAATAATAAATAAATAAAGAACAATAATAATAATAATTCACGACAATGCACACAGCGCCATCTAGAACCAAGTTAAGCTAGCTAAAGCTTGTGTTATGGGTACTAGATAACTGATACATATACATAGATATTTTTTTTGTAAATACATACATATTATACATAGAAAACACCCAGACCGACACAAACAATCATACTCATGAATACACATGTTTGTGTCATGCGAGGAATCGAACCCGCTACCATCTGTCGTAAAGCGGTGTGCTAGACCGCTAGACCACCGAGGTTGTCAAATATATTTGCATTGTTTGCTTATATAGATGTCTATGTGTAACATTAAACGAAAATCCCGTGTATGAACAACTATTGCCATACACGTTTGTCAATTAAGTAATCGTTTAGTGAGTTATAGGCTTTCCTCATTAAGTAAGATTTAACAGATGTTTTAAATTCATTTAAAGGTAATTACAGTATACTTTTGATATTGTCATATGTTAATGTGATATTCCTAGTGTTATTTATGCGTATAGGCGACGATTACCAGTACCACCAGGTGGGCTGTCAGTTTGTATGTCATTACAAGAAAACAGTACGTTTAATTTTGTAAACACCTTTAATAAGTACATATAATTTAGGTGGTGTTTTACTGAACCTGTTAACCGAGCAGACGTATATATACGTCAAACGTCAAACTTTTGTATACGTGTAGGACATATGTATATCTACATTTTTTAAATTTTGCTGCGCCTTGGAACCTGGAGAGGGTGGAATATTTCATATCAAAATTATATACATTAAATTATATATTTTTTTTAATGAATGATAATGGATTTTTTTTTAATGAATCGCCTGCGCTAACGGTTTACGCTGGCGGGGCACCAGTGGAGGATGATAAGATGAACATGAAGTCAGATCAGTTAGCCCAACGTGACAAATTCACCAGGAATTTATCACGATGGTTTCCAGGGGGAACCGCGTGGAGGTCGACCTGACATGATACATTGCTAGCAATGAGACATTAAATTATATTGTGCTGACGTACTGACACGTTAGAGAGAGACAGTGCCCGTTATATGCTGCGTAATTAGAAAAGGAAGTCCCTGGTTGACAGGTTAACGGTATCTCACTTTTACTATTAAGATATTTTCTTCTACTAAAGAGATGCACGAAGATGAAGAGCGAGAGTAAATAAAATGCGAGACAATAGGTATACAAGTTATTTGAAAATTAAAAACAAATGTTTGATCAAGATATCATATTATTACGCAACAATCGGATGACATTATAATGATTGGTATTGATAAAAATAATAGTTATTTAATTGTGATCGTGCAATTTCGTTGTAATTTACGAATTCAACTATGACCAAAATTTTATTAAAAATCGTTTTGGTTCTCGAAATTGGTTTAGGTATTTACATAATGGTTCATTTATTTCGTCCAAAGTTAATGATTTCGAAACTGGCCGGTACTCGGAAGCTTTGTATCAGTTTGCACCATCTTCAGCAGTGGGAATTTGTTTAACATACCAAATTAATCTAAGAGACATACTCTACGCTGTCTCTACGATCGATTCTATTCAACCTGATGTGGAACTGTTAGCCTTCATCATCATTAGGGGCCGTTCAAGTATTACGTAAGCACTATAGGGGGGCGGGGGCTCTTTTCTTTGCTTATTTTGGATGACATGGGGGTGGGGGAGTCTGTATGATGATTACGTCATCGGTCGTAATTTACTTTTTTACAGGAATGGCAACCCTCACATTGTCTTTGCTAAAAAAACAATACATTAATTTAGAAATGTTTACGTAAGCATGGGGGGAGGGGGTAAGAGCTTTGCTTAGTTTTGCTGACAAGGGGGTTGGGGGGTAAATAATTGTGATAAATCTGCTTACGTAATACTTGAACAGCCCCTTATTGTTGTAACTGGCTAATGAAGAAATGTTTTATATTCTAAATTTGTATTTGAATTTATAGTTCTTTTACATTACATTCTTGTTTTTGATACTTCAATTCCTTCATTCTATTCCTAATTGTCAGTAGTCTATATTAATATATTTTCTCCGTTTACCTAGTCCCTTTTCTTATTACTACAACAATTATCATCATCGCAGCCCTCATTGATAGTTTTAAGTCATGTCTGCACTGATAGATGGCGTTAGGTGAAAATGGCGATTTGAAAGAAAGAAATAAATAAAAACATTTATTAACAACCATCATTGATATAAACATACATTTACATATTTGACACAGGTACATTTTACATATATATATGTACGCATACACACACACATACATATATACATACAGATACATACATACGTAGAAAACATTAGTAAGAACACATTTTTTTACATATATAGCCATAATTTTGGACAATATATGTCTGTATTGTACAACATGAAATGGTTAGATGGCAATATATATCTATATATTAATTCGTGAAGCAAAACCTTTTGTACCTTACCTTATGTTTTGTACCCTTTGTTTTTATGAAAATTACGCAGAAGGACTATAAAATTTCGCACATATATAGAGATAAAACATCCCATCAAAAACATAAATGTGAAATGATAGCCGAGTTCAATATATGCCTTGGTTGTTGAAATTTGAAAAAAAAAAAAATTCAATATTCTTATAAAAAAAACAACTCTTTCAAATACGTAACCAGATATTTAATTTTTATTTTTATTCACCCTTTGTATTGGCTTTTGTATAAAATGAATATAGATACTGCCGTTGGCTATTACATTTCCTGTTGAATGTTGTTTTATTTCTCCAAAGGCTCTGGCACGTTCGAAAGGCCATACGTAGGGAAAATCATCAGCTGGAATCCCCAGATTGGTAAGATTGTACAGTCCCTGAAATAAGACAGCAGATTTACTAATCACTAGCTGTTCCCGAGACTTCGTTCACGTGGAATTTAACATTATTTTTCTAAAATAAAAGTAGCCTAAATTACTCCTTATTACATCAGCTACCTGCCAATAAAAGTCCCGTCAAAATCGGTCCAGCCATTTCAGAGATTAGCCGGAACAAACAGACAGACAGACAAAAATTGTAAAAAATGTTATTTTGGTATTTATATTCATATGCATATAGTAAAACAAGGTTATTTCAATATTGCAAACATACACTACAATTTTATTTATATGTATAGATGTATAGATTATACAAATTTATTATGTCATGCCTTTTATCGTTATTCTATGTTCAGAAGAATAAGCAAGAAACTTGTGTGTTGCTCTTTTAAACAATCCTTGTAAGTTCACATTTTACAAGTCGAAACGTGTGAATACAAACTACCAACCAGCACTAATTTATTTAGGCTCAATTTTAACTAAATGGCAGAATCTGCAGATTTTTGTTGAGCCTAGTTTTGCCATATGTTTGTTTAATTTGCAGTGTCCTGTGAGGGTCTAGTCATCATGCATATGTTGTTTTTACTCAATAGCAGTAGTCTATCGGAGTATTTGTTCGAGTAGCCCGATATTAGGGCTTTTGAATGTACCAATAATTTCCTGTCAGTGATTCATTGCTTCTCGTTTATTATTAACTTGAGATATCCCAGTTTTAACCCCAAAAAAGAAAAAAACACTTACCGCTTTAATGGGACATGTTACACCTGCATCGGTAATGACTTTACCAATATATGGATCGTTATTTATAAAGTCGCAAACTCGGAAATGGAACTCGACAAAGGTACGCTTGTATTCATTGTGCAAATACTCGAATAGTATAATATCGAACTGAAACAATAGAATAGAATAGAATAGAATAGAAAATCATTTATTCAAATAAACTTACATTGAAGCACTTTTGAATAGTCATTACATTTTTTTTTTTAATCTACCGCTCGTTCGGAAAGCTGTCTCATCACAAGAAGAACGAGCAAGAAACTTGCGTGTTGCTCTTTTAAATAATTTTATTATTACTTTATTAATATTGACATTTAATTATATAGAAGGAAGAAGAAAGTATAGAATAGAGACTCTATCTTAATCGTAATCATTACATATTACATTTTACATCTTGTAAGAGATTTTTTTTTTTTATCTCAGGACAATTCACACAGCGCCATCTAGTCCCACGTTAAGCTACCTAAAGCTTGTGTTATGGGTACTAGATAACTGATACAAGTGCATAGATATTTTTTTTTTCGTAAATACATACATATTATACATGGAAAACACCCAGACCGATACAAACAATCATACTCATGAATACAAATGTTTGTGCCGTGCGAGGAATCGAACCCGCGACCATCGGACGTAAAGCGGTGTGCTAGACCGCTATACCACCGAGGTCGTCAATTACATAGTATAAAACAAAGTCACTGTTACTGTCTGTACCTAAGTACGCTTATATATATAGAATGCATGTACACCCGGGCGTGCCGCGAGTAGCTAGTAAAATTATAAATGCCAAAGTTTGTGAGTATGTATGGATAATTACTTTTTCACGCGAAAACTACTAAACAGATTTTGATGAAACTTTACAGTAATATAGATTATATATTGAAATAACATATACGCTATAGAAATTATGTTAATTGGGCGAAATATAATGATAAATGCCAAGTAATTGTAATGCAGACAAAGTTGCGCGAGTTAACTAAAAAAAAAGTGTATAAGGCAATTCACACAGCACTATCTAGTACTAAGAAGAAGAGCTTGTGTTTAGTACCTAAACAACTGATAGAAATAATTAAATATATATTTGTTGTAAACACATCTGTACATTTAAATAAAATTGGAGTGTCTGTTTGTAATATTGAAGTAATCGTTTTTTAATACATGCATATGAATATAAATCGGTATACACACTAAAATAACATTATTTACAATTTTTGTCTGTCTGTCTGTCTGTTTGTTCCGTCTAATATATAAAATGCTGTCGATTTTGACGGGACTTTTTTTGGCAGGTAGCTGATGCTGATAAGGAATAACTTAGGCTACTTTTATTTTAGAAAAATAAAGTCAAATTCCACGTGGACGAAGTCGTGTGTACAGCTAGTATGTAATGTGAATAGAAAATACCCAGAACGATACGAACAATCTCATGAATACAAATGTTTGTACCTTGCGAGAAATTGAACTCGCGACCGAAGTTAAGTAATGTCCTAAACCCCTAGACCACAGAGCCTGTTAATTCTTCTTTTCTTCTTCTATTCTAATATTACAGACGGACATCCAAGAGGTATGATAACAACAAATGTTTTGTCTATAAATATCTATTGCTAACAGACTTTCTGGTATCGGTGTTTCCATTACCAGAAAGTCTGTTAGCCATTTTCATTTTTCATCTCTATTCATAATACATACATATTTACAAAATTAAATCTATATTTAAGTATTTCTGTCAATCGTCTAGTACCACTAACACAAGCTCTAAACTTGTGACTAGATGGCGCTGTGTGAATTGTCCTCAGTTATTGAAAAGAAAAAGATTTATTAATTTATAGTATACCGTAACGTTGTTGCCCCATGCCTGTTTTGTCACTCCAAATAAATGGACAACATATGGCCCTCCTCGGTACTTCCTCCTCACTTTCAGATACCCTCGCTCAATGTAATCAGGGTTAAAGTATTCCACCAGGCCCCTTTCAGGTATTATCTGCAATGCCTGCATCAAGTACAATAAAATCTAAATATATAAAACTCAAAGGTGACTGACATAGTGATCTATCAACGCACAGCCCAAACCGCTGGACGGATCGGGCTGAAATTTGGCATGCAGGTAGATGTTATGACGATTTTGATTAATTTTACCCCCATGGGGATTAAATAGGGAATGAAACTTTGTCAATTTTAAACCGATCGGGCTGAGACTTTGCATGCATAAAGCTACTATGACGTAGGCATCCCCTAAGAAAGAATTTTGATAAATTTCACCCCTAAGACGCTAAAATAGGGGATGAAAGTTGGTATGAAACTGTCAATTTTAAACCCATCGGGCTGAGACTTTGCATGCATAAAGCTACTATGATGTAGGCATCCCCTAAGAAAGAATTTTGATAAATTCCACCCCTAAGGGGATAAAATAGGTGATGAAAGTTTTATGAAACTTCGTCCTTTTTAAACTGATCGGGCTGAGACTTTGCACGCATAAAGCTACCATGACGTAGGCATCTATAAATTAACGCTAGCGAAGCAGCGGGCAAAAGCTAGTAACGAATAAAATAACGTCAGCAAGTAAAATAACGAATTTTATTGCACCAAAAAAAAAATACCAATAAATTGTGAACATTACATTAACGGAATATTTAATTAGTTGTAATATTTATAATGAAAAGGCGATTTTTTATACGATAACAACAATAGTTAATTACAAATAAATTATGTGAACAAAACGTGATTATTTATTAAAGTTGTAATATAAATTTCTTATAATATATGCATGCGTGCATAGCAGTATAAGGTTTTTCAATAAGAGTATAAACTGAAACTAGAACTCAACATCATTTATTCATGCAGGAAATTTCGGCCACTTTAAATTTTTTATCACTATCCGTACAAGGGTCGGTATAATGTGTAAATGACACCCTTGGTGTTTCAGGCGTCCATAGATTACATTAACCGCTTGCCATTAAATAGGCTGTTTAATTGTTTACCACCACCGTGGTATAAAAATATATATATTTTTATACATATAACAGAAAATTTCCATCAGCTGTCCTGAGAGAAATAATATTATCTGGGTAAATGTCGTTTCACTGATATACTTCTCCTTACCACTTCGCATATAAATTATCGTCAAAATCATTAAGATAAAGAATCTAAAATATAAAGTAACGTAATGGACTCACGTGAATTGTTAAAACATACAGCCAACCAGCAAACAATATAAACAGTAATTTGGGCGACATTTTTCTAAAAAGACATATATAAAGCATAAATAGAGATATTTAATATTAATCGCAGACCAATAGAAAAGTCAAGAGGGAGAATAAAGTGTATCCGAACATCACTAATAATGATTGCGTAGCGATTTCTATGTTGATTATCGCATGCCTCTTACTAGTTATACTGTAATTATTTATATAAAAAAACATCTATTAAAAAGAGCAACACACAAGTTTCTTGCTCATTCTTCTTGTGATGAATCTGCATTCCGAATGAGTGGTAGAATCAAAATATGACTATTCAAAAGTGCTTGTAATGAGTTTATTTGAATAAAGATTATTTCTATTTCTATTTCTATCATATTTGTATTAAAAAAATCGCGTACGTTTTAATAATTTGATAGGCAATGCAAATATTTATCAATTTTAATGTAAATACTGTAAAATATATATGTAATTAATTAAAAAAAAAAAACAGAAAATACGCATTTTATTCATCATCATCATCATCACAGCCCGGAAGACGTCCACTGCTGGACATAGGCCTCCCCCAAAGATCTCCACGACGATCGGTCCTGCGCTGCTCGCATCCAATGCCTTCCAGCGATCTTGACCAGATCGTCGGTCCACCTTGCTGGAGGCCTTCCCACGCTACGTCTTCCGGTCCGATTTTATTAATGTCATTCTTTTTTTAAACTTTATTCAGTGTGACAATATATTTATATTATGTCAACCTCTGTACCTTTCAGATTATTTATTGAGAAAAAAACACAACCTTATTCCGCGAACTATCTTCATGTTAATATTCATTATGATCCGTTCAGTAGTTTAGTTATGAAAAAGTACATACATAGATTCGTATTTATAATTTCAGTATGAATTTCAATTTCATAACACAAAAACTTAGGTACAGAAAACGGCTTCACTTTTGAAGTATAAATTTGTATCCACTCTTGACTTTTTTGATGCTCTGTGTACTTGCACAATACAGGTTTGGTTATAAATGCCAAGTCAGAATCCAGTAATGGTATTCACGAAATTAATCAAATTTATTATTAACTAACTACTTGTCCCGCCGTCGCCCGGGTCTACACGTATTATACATATAAACCTTCCTCTTGAATCACTCTGTCTATTAAAAAGAACCGCTTCAAAATCCGTTGCGTAGTTTTAAAGATTTAAGCATACATAGGGACGGACAGACAGCGACCGCGATTTTGTTTTATACTATGTAATGATGAATAAAAAATATAAACTTTTCATACAAATTTCAGTGTCTTGTTAAATTTAGTATTACTTAACATTCAAAATTTTGAATTTCATTATATTTCACTTTATTTTTCGGTAGGTATTTTTCAGTATAAAGGTACCTTTATACCGATATTATATTATTTATATTATTTATATGTGTAAATTCTTCTAACTTATTATAGCTGTCAATTTGTTTTGTTCGACTTTATTCAGTTGAACGTAATCCTTCAACTGAAAAAGTAATTTATTATTAAATAATAATCTATTAAGTATTATTAAATAAGGCAGTGAAAATACAGGATAAGAGGCACGATATCGTAGTCCTCCTTAACTCGTAATAACAATTTTTTTTGTATGACTTTTTTTAATTGAACGCTCATATAAGGTAGTGAAACAGTATAAGAGTGTTAACGGTGTCATATGATAGCGTGATATATGTAATATAATATAACATTTTTACATATTATATTATATAATATAATATATATAAAAAAAAAATAATAATAAAATAATTCATGTATGCAAGTGATATAACCACTTACCATTACTTGGACCGAAATTTATTACTCATTATTATTTAAAAAAAAAACTGGATCTTGACCTGATCATTTATAACTAACCCTCTATACGCAGTAAAATACTGCTGTAAACTGTGCATATATTGGTTATGCACCCGAATATATATCACAAAGTCATATCATATTTAAACAATTCAAACAATACAAACAGATGTTACTAACCCGATCGATTACATATATCCAATTGTTACCTAAACGGATGAAATATTTGATGTAATCGGACTTTTAAAAAAATGTTTCTGGACATTAGTTATGTCTAAAATGAGACGTGATGTAATTGAAATATAGATAGATATATAGATAGGCAGATATAATATACTTTATTTATAACATACAGTAAATTAAACACAAACGATGTTAAAGAACACATGTACAAATACAATAAGGCGGTTTTGAATGGAGTCTTTTCAGGGCAAGCTTAGGGAAACTCATATTTAAAAGGTGAAACAGGAGAAATGGAATTATGTAGGTATGTGTAAATGGTATTTATTTCTTCTCCATCGATCTGTCTCCCGTCCAATAGATCCAAAATATGAAGGCTTGAACCAAGGTTCAAATCGTTGCTCTCAGTCAACAAAAGAGTTGGCCTTCAGACGCTCCATAAGTCCATCCACGGTTTTGGAGTGCCATCAGCACTCACCCTCTATCATCCGATGAAACAGTTAATGCCAGTTGCGGTGAGCAGCATTATAATAGTCCGAAAAAAACCGTGATAAACCATGATACTTTATTACAAACTGAGCCAGTTGCGAAACTGCCTGCGAATCGCCATGGCTAAGACAGTAATGACCCAGTTGAGCAAAGTATGAAGAAACAGAAACATCACCAACAAAACCAAAGTACACCTGGTACGATTAGTGGTTTTCTCCATCGCGCTATATGCTGCAGAGACATGGACGCTGATAGGCAAAGAGTTGATGCCTTTGAAATGTGATGCTGGCGTCGACTATTGAGGATACCGTGGACAGCCCACCGTACAAACGTCTCTGTACTAATATAGCTCAAATTGGAAGATTCTCAGTGCCTGTCTTATACTTGGCTGCAGCACATTGTGCGATACTTCGGACACGATGCGCGGAAGGATGTAGACAATATGGAGAGACTGATGGTAACAAAGAAGATAGAAGGTAAAAGACCTCGAGGCCGATGGTTAACTGAATATTACTGTCAGCGCCGCAATAAGCAGCAGATGGCGACAGCTGGTCGACAAGATAGTATAGAATCACGATCCTCAGCAGCGAGGGAACGATTAAGAAAAAGAGAATGTACTTTAGTATAGTAACTTTGTTATTATATTTTGTACAACGTTGTTTGCGTATGTACCCCTATATCTTATAGATGATAATGGAATGGTGTACCCGCCTGCGCTAACACCAGTGAAGGACGATAAGATGAGCATGAGGTCGGGTCAGTCAGCTCATCGTGGTAAATTCAGCATGAATTTGTGGGGTGCGCCTGGTGTTTAGGCACAATACACTTATTTATTAATTAACAGATGGAGGTGAACAATATGGAAAAATGAAAAGTCCAGAATGATTTAAACACAGGCACGTAAGCAGATGTAGAGAACAAGGAGCTTATTATGGAAAGACGTGAGCTTCTCGTAACCTTTGAAACAGACTAACTTACTAGTCGCTGCGCTCCTATTGTTTACATTTGAAATTCGATTTGTTTACATTAATCTGCCTCGGCCGGCGGGACTCCAGCGCAATGCAATGCGCTAGAGAGCTATGCTATAAAATGTATTATTGCTATTAAAAGTATTTTATGTAGTGTAACATATATATGTATGTTTAATACTATATTATTAAGTATTAATATGTGTATAAGCATGCCACAAATTTATCATGATGGTTCAGTTCAGGTGGTTCCCTCATGGAGGTCAACATGACATGGTATACTGCTAGTAATGGTGACTCCATTACTAGCAGTATACCATGTCATGTTGCACTATACTGACTTGAAATCCCCTTTCCCCTTGTTCTCCTATATCATCCATTTCCAAATACAAACACAGCCAGACACAAAGTTGTTTCTTTGTATGCTGTGTTTCAGTTGGAGGGTGAATTATATCATAAGATAAGAGTCTGACATCTTTGCTCTCTGGAATAGCAGCGTTTTACTGATATCATGGCCATCAGATGATAATGTATATATAGTACCATTACCAACAAGTGGGCTTGTCACTTTCTATACCATTCCAATAAAATAAAAACACTTTTAATATTAAAATTGTATTTATGTAGGTGTAGGTTTGTTTAAGGCTGAGTTATTGAAGTCACTGGCGGAAGACTCGAAAGTAAAAACAATTTTATAAGTAAAACTAAATTTAACACTAAAATTAATTATTACAATATTAAAGGTGTCTTCAGATCGATGTGTGAACCGTAAATGAAGTTATATAAAGTAAAAAACGAGGGAAATGCGTATCATTGCTGCGGGAATTGAAATCTTGACTCCACGCAGGTGGTTTTCTCGGTAGCGCACCTTCTTGCGTCATGCTTGGTGGTCCAATCCGATCGCCATTGAGGATGTGTCGTAATACTTTCTTGGTATCTACTATAACAGGTTTGGTTTAAGCTATTTTATTCTACAAAATAGATGCATGAGCAGTTTTTATAAATAAGATACAAGACAATGGTTATGATGGAGATATTCAGTGGATTACATATATAGCAGTAAATATAATTTACTCTCGTTCCGATCACAGCTGCACGTTACATACAAACTTTTGATTTTTTTTCGAACTACTCTAATGCTGTTGGCCGTAGCTGGCATTTACAGCTTCACCGGACGTTATGGGGCGAGTGCAGATGGCACTCCAAACCCGCGGAAGGACTTATGGAGCGGCTGAAGGCCAACTCCTGCCCGACGGATACGACTTTAGTCTGAGGGCACCACTAGGGGTTCGAACCTCGGCTCAGGCCGTCGTAATTTCGATCCCCGTTTGAATTGGACGGGGGATCGATCGGAGGGGCGCCCGAGGGCGCCGGTGGCATACAAACTGTTACTTAGCAACAATACTTATTTTAAATGTGATGGATTATACTTTTTCTATTTAAATCAATGTGCCTAATAGGATATGCAAGTCATTTCAAAACAGTCAAAATTAAATACAAATGTTTATCTAGATATCATTATATTCTGCAACAAGCGGATGGCATTATAATGATTAGTATTAATAAAAATAATAGTCATTTAATTGTGAACATATAATTTCGTTGTAATTTACGATGGCCAACACTTTAACAATAATCATTCTGGTTCTCGAAATTGGTATAGGTATTTACATAATCATCGTTCGTTTATTTCGTTCCAAATATCGTCCACAGTTTATGATTTGCAATCTGGCCGGTAACCAAAAACTTTGTATCAGTGTGTACCTTCTTCAGTAATGGATAATAGTAAAGGAGACAAGAGACCGACCCGCCACCCACTTCATAACCACTCTATTCCCGATGTCCGCTTAAAAAGCAGGAAGAGTTTTTTAAGAAGGACAAGTGCTTTGACCAACGACCCTCATAAAGCCAAAGTAGACTTATGGAAGTTAAATCATCCTGCTCATTTGGACTTTATTGAACCAGCCTGCCCCCAGGTAGCGACCTGCAATGCCCCATTTGGAAATCGCTCAACAGACTACGAACCCAGATGGGCCGCTGCAGGTAGCACTTGGTAAAGTGGGGTGCCGCTTCAAGGGAGGCTTGTAACTGCGGTCCTTTGTGCCTAGCATCCTGCACAAAGGGGGACCAAAGGGATGCGATGGAGTGTGCAAGGGTCGTCGCGGCGTTCTGGGGAAAATATATTTAAATATATGTATTTGGTTGCCGTTGAAACGAAGAAGAAGAAGTAATGGATATTTGGTTAACATATCAAATTAATCTAAAAGATGTGCTATTAGACGCAAAAGATACGCTATCCCTAACATGAACTATTCAAATTAATCTATAGTCCAAGAAAATTTTGATATAAACCATGATGTGACCGGTTTTGGTGCCAAAATAATATAATAATATTCAGAAACACATTGTGATTTAAGTCAACGGGAAAAGGATGAAAAAATTAAAAAAAGGGCTGGAAAAACGCTTTTTTTTAAATATAACTCGGTATTAATATGACAAAATGTTTCAAATAAAAGTTGTAGAGGAAAACATCGGCACAAAACAGGACCTTTCCTTCTTTTCATTATCTGGTGTTGTTTAGCCACAAAAATTAAAAAAATATCGTATTGAGAGGCCTTACCACCATAGTACATGGTGGTAAGGCCTCTCAATCATGGATTTTCTCGTATGTTGTCAAAGTACAGACCGGTATTAGGTTTGCTTCTACCAACTAGCAAGACATTCTTGTGATCCTGACATTGTACAACTATAGAAAATCAATCCATATTTTAATAATAACAATATCGCTGGACGATTCACACAACGCCATCTAGTCCTTAAGCCAAGTAGAAGTTCTGATATGTATTTTAAAAGATCAACTCATAAGTTTCTTGCTCATTCTTTTTGTGTCGAGACAGTTTTCCGAATGAAATTAAAAAAATTGTGATGACTATTCAAAAGTACTTAAATTTAGTTCGTTTGAATAATTATGTGTTGCGTATAACTATTAGGTTTATCCGAGATAGACTCTGTAAAAAGTTATCTATATAGGTTAATCTACTTAAAAAATGTGATGACCATTCAAAAGTGCTTCAATGTAAGTTTATTTGAATAAATGATTTTCTATTCTATTCTATTCTGATATTGTAACATAGAGATAGCTATACTTAATGGTATTTTGAGATTTTCTAGTATATTTTTGAATATACTATATATGTATCTAAACAACAAAGTCATAAATACAAATATCTTTAGCTTGTGCGGAATTGAACCTCCGACCATTGGATATTTCCAATGTTATCGGTATGCTAAACGTGTATGTGATGTCTGTATTTCGATTGATAAGGAAAGAAAATGACAGGATAAGAGGGATGACATCTTTTTTTTTATTGGGTTGTTTGGGCTATTGCCAGATGTTTGTTGCACCTGTAGCACTGCGACCTACATAGATCTATTGTGCTCGCCCTTTTTCAGAGGTCGCTACCTAGACAGATAAGGTAAGACCAAGCGCAAACCCATTATTAATAAAAAAAATATATATAAACATCGACTGTGGAGAATTGTTCGATGTGATGACTATGGCTACCTTTTACCTCGCACCGCTCGCCATCGACAGGGAATTCATCCCCACACACTGGAACCTATGTGGTCTCAGACAGTGCGGTTTCAGAGGAGCTTTCTCCCGTGTACACTTAGATTGTGGAAGGAAACAAATTTAGATAGAGAAAGAAAACCTAGATGAGGAAAGAAATATAAAAAAAAAGGAATATAGAATGTGGTTTTTATTCAGTGTATATTAAGGTCGGTAATGCGCACCTAAGATAGAAAAAGAAAAAACTTATATAACAAAAAAAAACTCGGTAAGAATACCGATTTTTTTTTTAGAGCTTATAGAATGGGGTTGCAATTTAGTGTATATTAAGGTTTCTTAAGGGTTGGTAACGCGCACCTGACACCCCTGGTGTTTCAGGCGTCCATAGGCTACAGTAACCATTTACTATCAGATGGGCCGTATGCTTGATTGCCACCATGTGATAAAAAAGGCGATAAATACATCTTACTTTCACATAGGCTATTAGATTTTGTACTGTTACATAAAAAAATAATCAATTTCTATTTGATTTTTGATTTAAATATAATTCTAAACGTCCTGTTTTGTTTATTTGCTTTGTAATAACAGACAAACTGTTAGCATCACTTTAACGATGTAATTAATAAACTTTTAACTATGTAACTATATCGCTTGTTAACTTTGTCACCTTTCCCGTTGTTCAGAAGAAACTTGTTCTAGAACAAATTGTAATTAAATCTAACTTCCATTTTCCTTGATTCTATATCAACATTTTAGTAATAGCACAGATAACATAATATTACATACAGATACCCCATCCCATACAAGAAAATGGTTCCTTCCTAACTCGGGCTATTCTTCGGGCTATTTTATTTCGCCACCGTAGCCGCTAGATGTCGCTAGATCTGAAGCAGTTCGGATTACTAGTGGGTGCTTAGTAACAAAGCATGAAAATAGATGGCAGTCAATTCAGTCTACATGACATCTGTTTTGCAAAGATATGTATATAATAGATATGTAGGTAACTGTATCGTGTACCTCATTAGGGACGATTCAAGTATTAATACATAATGAGGTAATGTATACAATTATATCAAATTATAAAATAAATTAACACTTCAATTTATTAATTTTATAATTAGACTAGCTACTCGCTCCGGCTTCACACGGCTATACATGTATTATATATATATAAACCTTCCACTTGATTCACTCTCTCTCTCTCTCTTCCTGGCTATATATCCCACATGGTGGTGGGGTCAGCTTTCCCTATCTTTGTCCGCCACTTTATCCTGTCCCGGACATCGTCTTCAGAGACCTCACACTCTATCATGTCCCTAGCAACAACATCTTCCCATCCCTTCCTTGGTCTGCCTCTGCCCCTTCGACCAGGAATAGAAAGTTGCAGTGCCAGAAAGTTCCACTTGATTCACTCTATCTATTAAAAAAACCGATTCAAAATCTGTTGCGTAGTTTTAAAGATGTAAACATACATAGAGACGAACAGCGACAGCGACTTTGTTTATTTTATTTAATGATGATAATATAATGTTTATAAATTTAAATTAACAATATATACTAATTAGTACTAAATGCACATGGAAATATTATGTACTTAAGAAATACTTGTACTAAAAAAATATTTTCAAAATTTTTTATGTATCTGTAACGGTTGGACGGGTTTTGACGGGAATTTTAACTTGCAAATAGCTAATGTTATTAGTAACTTAGGCAACTTACTTATTTCAATAAAAAAAAGTTAATTTCCTCTATAGATCCACTCTGGATATACCCAAGGGATTGCAAGTTCCAATCTGGTCGAAAAAACATTGTTTGTCAATTTATATTTCGAATAGAAATTCTCAGAAAGAAGAAAAATTTCTCAGATCTATGTATATTAGTTGTTTCCTATATGTATTATGTATTTATGTACAAAAACGCAAGTAATAATAATAATAATAAAAATAAAACACCTGTAGGATAGTTCGCAAATTTTCGTCATCATAATCATTTATTTTATAATCGTCATTGTTTGGTGATCTTCACCCACAATGACAAGTTTAACACCCCAGGGGAGAGGGGATCAAAGGGAGATATATAATATATGTATATATAAAATAATCGCAATCTCTCAAACGGTATCGAACCACTTAGCTTGAGGCGAGACTTCGCATCGCTTTGTGTGTTCTACCGAATATACAACGGACTGTGTTCTGAGGAATTGTTTGACATGATGCCTACGGCTACCTTTTACCATCGCACCGCTCGCCAACGACAGGGAATTCATCCCCACACGCTGGAACCTAAGTGGTCTCGGACAGTGCGGTTTCAGAGGAGCTTCCTCCCGCGTACACTTAGATTGTGGAATGAACTTCCTGCCAAGGTTTTCTCGAGAGACTACAGCATGGGGTTTTTCAAGAAGGGTATATTAAGGTTTCTTAAGGGTCGGCAACGCGCATGTGAAACCCCTGGTGTTTCAGGCGTCCATAGGCTACGGTAACCGTTTTCCACCAGATGGGCCGTATGCTTGTTTGCCACCTACGTGGTAATAAAAACAAAATAAAAAAAAATATTGGCAAATAAAAATTTTTTACATTTAATACACATGATAGTTTTTTTTTCGGACTACTCTAATGCTGTTGACCGTAGTTGGCCTTTACAGCTTCAACTGACGTTAGGGGGCGAGTGCAGATGGCACTCCAAACCCGCGGAAGGACTTATGGAGCGGCTGAAGGCCAACTCCTGCCTGACGGATACGACTTTAGTCTGAGGACACCACTAGGGGTGCGAACCTCGGCTCAGGCCGTCGTAATTTCGATCCCCGTTTGAATTGGACGGGGGATCGATCGGAGGGGATACATGACAGTGAGTTTATTTAAGTATTTATATTAGATGTCTATAGTTCCCATAACACAAGCTTAATTAGCTTAGTAGTAGATGGTTTCAATTCGTTGTCTGAATTGTTCAGGGGTATCATTATTATACTGTGCGTACAGAACAATATAAGTCAAAATCATTTATTCATAAGATATGAAATTTGTGCTACTTATGTACGTCAACATGCTTTATTACTTTACCTGCTATATAATTCGATATAAAAAAAAATTGTAACTGGCAGCCTAAAAATTCGGCATTGCCACGCAATAAAAATATTAAATAAGACGAAATTACAAACACGACTGCAATTTATTTAGACATTTAAAATTCACTATATTATAATTAAAAGAGAATGTATTTTTATTAAAAAAATATACATTTTAAATTAATCAACCATCCGTCAACTCATCCTGGCTTTTGCACCTCATCCAGCTGAATTCGTCGTTGGAAAAGAACGGCAAATCACTCAAGTCATGCGTTATTTTATGTATGATCGAAATGAACTTTAAATTTACGGTATAAAGTATTCCACTTTTGTAGCTGTGACGTGGTCGAGTGGAATGAATAGTCATGCTCACTAAAATGTCCAGACATGTGGCGGCGTGGTGGGCCGGGTCATTGGGTTTCCTAAAATATGGTCGAGTGCAGTGATGGTGCTTGTAGGGACTGGTCTACTCTTATCACTACGACTGATTTAATCTTATTGTATATTTATATTTGACCCAAAAAATTAGTGTTGGTTGGTAGTTTGTATTCACACGTTTCAACTTGTAAATGTAAACTTACAAGGATTATTTAAAAGTGCAACACACAAGTTTGTTGCTCGTTCTTCTTGTGATGTGCTTTCCGAACGAGTGGTAGATAAAAAACAAATTGATATGACTCTTCAAAAGTGCTTAAATTAAGTTTATTTGAATAAATGATTTTCTATTCTATTCTATTCTATTCATTGTCTTGAAGAGGATACTGAGATTCTTAGCAGCAGTTGACTCTAAATGATATAGCGACCAAAAGAGGTTCAGGCCTAATAAACCAAGACTATGGGTGTACATCCTGGATAGAAGGAGAAAGATCGAATTTCTCCGTTTGGCGTGTTGGAGGTATGGAACGCAACTCTAGAAATAGAAATAGAAATAATCTTTATTCAAATAAACTTAATATAAGCACTTTTGAATAGTCAAGTTTTTTTATTCTGCCGCTTATTCGGAATGCAGATTCATCACAAGAAGAATAAGCAAGAAACTTGTGTGTTGCTCTTTTAAATAAATATTGATTTATTTATATTTAATTAACAACAAGGATTAGGCATGCGACAATCAACGAAGCGAAGCGAACGACTCTGATTAGCTTCTCCGATTTGGAGTATAGCACTCAGAGTTCAGATCACCCGATAAACCATCCTCAAACCTCGTTTTCAAATTATCCTAGAATAGAATAGAAAATCATTTATTCAAATAAACTTACATTAAGGCACTTTTGAATAGTCATCACATTTTTTTAATCTACCGCTCATTTGGAAAGCTGTCTCATCACAAGAAGAATGAGCAAGAAACTTGTGTGTTGCTCTTTTAAATAATTTTATTATTACTTTACATTATTTTAAGTTTAAGTATGTGAATACAAACCATCAATTAGTACTAATTCAATTAAATACTTAAATAGAGGAAAAATTGAATATATAACCAACTGGTGAAACGATTAATAAGAGGAAATCAGTCATAGTGATTAGAGCAGACCAGTACCTACAAGCAGCACCCGTTCACGAGTATGACGGACATGCCCGCCATAATTGCGCTCATTATGAAATTAGATAATTTTTTCCCAGGACCTGTATTACCAATGGAATGTTTAATCTTTTTTAATAAAATTAGTTTTTACATGTTTGTATATTTCTAAATGGCGCTGTTCAATTGCTACAACGCGCTAAATTTTCGTTTTCGTATTTACGATATATAAGCTTGCAATATATATATATAAGCCTGAAACATAACTTTATTTTTCTAAAATAAAAATAACCTAAGTAACTCCCTATTTCATCAGTTGCATCAAAAAATTTATACGTGTAGGTTTGATGTTATTTTTATTTTCCGATTACAAAATATCTTATATATAAAATTCTCGGGTCACAGTTTTCGTTCCCATATTCCTCCGAAACGGCTTGACCGATTCTTATGAAATTTTGTGAGCGTATTGAGTAGGTCTGAGAATCGGTCAACATCTATTTTTCATCCCCCTAAATGTTGGGGGTAGTCCACCCCTAAATTTTATTTTTATTTTAAGGCAAAACAACTTTTGCCGGGACAGCTAGTATATCTTTCTTACTGTACTACATATTATTTCATAGTATGGTTATTGCGATCCCATTACACCTTTCTTTTCTTGACGTCAATAGTGTTTTATTTCTCCTATGTTAAAGTGTATTTTTGAAGAAACGAATGTAAAATAGAAATATAAAAAATCTATTTAAATGTAAGCCTATTTGAATAGATTTATTTAATCTAAATTAATGATGTAAGTACAATTAAGTTTAATTGACTAAATATGATTTGTGAACTAAATAACATTAGCTGAACGGATTCAACTTAATAGTATAATATGTGTTAAAGTTTTATCAGAATCGGTCGAGCGAATAGATAACTTAACCTTTTCATTAAGTGTAGTCGAATGGAACATACAGATCATTAATTAATATTTCATTGCGAACAATAATCAATGAAGGCATTTATATACGTTTACGAATGTTATTTCTAAACTAAATTAATAATAATAATATTCTCAGGATCATTCACACAGCGTCACCTAGACACCAGTTAAGCTAGCTAAAGCTTGTGTTATGGGTACTAGATAACTGATACAAATACAAAGATTTTTTTTCGTAAATATATACATATTATACATAGAAAACACCCATACAAACAATCATACTAATGAATACAAATGTCTGTGCCGTGCGAGGAATCGAACCCGCGACCATCGGACGTAAAGTGGTGTGCTAAACCACTAGATCACCGAGATCGTCTCATTATTTTTTATATATAAAATTCTCGTGTCACAATGTTAGTTACCATACTCCTCCGATTTTTATGAAATTTTATATGCATGTTCAGTAAGTCCGAGAATAGGCTACTATCCATTTTTCATACCCCTAAGTAATAAGGGTTGTCAACCCTAACACTTTGTTTACTTTTTTAGACAATTGTTTTTTATGTTTTTATAATATACCATTAAAAATACATACAACCCTAAATTTTTAAGTACCAACCCCTATTTTTTAATGGTACTATTGGTATTAAAATTTATATGGCAAAGTAATGTTTGCTGGGACAGCTAGTAGTTATATAAAATAAAGAAAACACTGTAATAATGTACATAATAACTTCATATGATCTTCTGAATTTCCTGATATAATGTCACCGAATTTTCGCATATCCTTAATGTCAGTTGTCCCGGGGCTCCTCCCTTTGAGAGATTAATATAATAGGTATGTAAATTAGTTACAAAAGCAATCTTATGTAGTTAACGCGTAAAGCTAATATCGAACCAATATCAACTGAATTAATTGAAATCATTATTCATGATATACATTGGTCAAAATATATTAACATTGAAACGAGGTCCTAGTCGACATAGCGTTCTATGATATCAGTTCAAAACTTCTGACGGTCTCGGTGGTCTAGCGGTTTAGCGGATTGCTTTACATCCGATGGTCGCAGGTTCGAGTGCTCGAACGATACAAACTCAGATCTTTTAAACTACGCAACGGATTTTAATGCAGTTTTTTTAAGAGGTATATATGTATAATCTGGATGAATGGCGGTCTTCTACAGTGCGGTTTTCTAGAAACTTTTTGCCGCTCACAACCACATTGTGGAATCACCTTCCAGCAATGGTATTTCCGAACCGATACGATATTGAAACCTTCAAGAAAAGAGCTTAATCATTTTTAACAGGTACGGTTTAAAATTCCAATGGTGTAGCAGATGCTCATTGGCGGCGGAAATCACTTACCATCAGATGAGCTGGATGCTGATTTGTGCCATGTGTTATAAAAAAAATATACATTACACCCGTGCGAAGTCGGTGCGGGTAACTAGTATTATATATATTGTCACGTTGGGCTAACTGATTTAACTTCATGCTCATCCTATCATTCTCCACTGGTGCCCCGCCAGCGTAAACCGTTAGCGCAGGCGGGTGCACCATTCCATTATAATCCTTTAAAAAAAACTGGTATCATACAATGGAGAGTTTATAAAATTTGAATAGTACCTACGGAGCACAATAATATAATAGATTATTGGAAACGTCTATCTCATTCTTTTTATTGTTTTCCTGAACATAATCCACAACGATAAAATTTAAAAAATCAAACGGCTCCGTTCGATTTTCATCGTGGAAAAATGTTAGAAATTTCATTACCTTCTAATGATACAAGACATTTTGATTATACTTAAATACGAAGATGGAAAACAACGAGTTATCAGCTAACACGATCTGAATAAAGAATAATTTTCCTTAAGATTATGAAATCCTATTATATTTTATTGCTAGCTGTTCTCGCGACTTCGTCCGCGTGGAATTTAACTTTATTTTTCTAAAATAAAAGTAGCGAAGTTACTCCTTATTATATCAGCTATCTCCCAAAAAAATCCCGTCTAAATCGATCTAGCCATTTCAGAGATTGGCCGGAACAAACAGACCGATAGTCACACAGACAAAATTTATAAAAATGTAATTTTTTGGTATATGTACCGTATATATATATTCATATGCATGTAGTAAAAAACGGTTATTTCAATACTACAATATTATTTATATGTATAGATTATTCATAAATTCATAATATATTTTATATTAATTTGAACACTTACAAAGTGTTAAAGTTGTTCAAAATAATATTGATTTAATTCTATATTCACAATACTTCCATGTTTAATAAATCACTAGTGAATTTTCTGTTTCTCGCGTGAAAAATATATAATACATAAACATAAATAAAATTGTAGCGTCTGTTTGTAAGGAAAACTTAAGGAAATCTTAAGGAAAATTATTTTTATTCAGATCGTTTAGCAAATAATTGTAATAAAATTGTAATATTACTTTTTCAATTTTAATTACTCTTATTTCGAGATATTTGGTTGTTGCTTAATTTGAATCTTATGGGAATTTGACCCATAGAGAGTCCATTTAAAACCATTTAAACCAAATTCAGTAGATTTTGTCATTTAGTAGATTTTGCATGCATTTAATAGATTTCGCATAGACTGTATGGTCGTACCGATACTATCGAATGTAAATGTAATGTTACCTCCACAAAGTAACTCGTTTTAATAGAATTGCGTAAGGTTAGGTTACAAACTGCCACATATATTCTGACAGATTAAGGTATCCTAAAAAAAAGATTCAAATCATTACATATGTAGTATAAAACAAAGTCGCTGTCGCAGTCTGTTCGTCCCTATGTATGCTATAATCTTTAAAACTACGCAACGGATTTTGTAACGGTATTTTAATAGATAGAGTAATTCTAGAGGAAGGTTTATGTACATTATTGACGACCTCGGTGGTATAGCGGTCTAGCACACCGCTTTACGTCCGATGGTCGCGGGTTCGATTCCTCGCACGGCACAAACATTTGTATTCATGAGTATGATTGTTTGTATCGGTCTGGGTGTTTTCCATGTATAATATGTATGTATTTACGAAAAAAAAATATCTATGTACTTGTATCAGTTATCTAGTACCCATAACACAAGCTTTAGGTAGCTTAACATGTGTCTAGATGGCGCTGTGTGAATTGTCCTGAGATAAAAAAAAATGTATTGGGAAGTTTCAGAAATGATACGTCGATGCAGCAGTACTTATATTTTATTCCTTTTTCAAATTACACTCCTCATAAATTGCGTCGCTGTACATCCACGTGTGGTCGTCTCGGTCGCCTCGAACAGAGAGAGAGCAGCCGGCTCCCTCCTTGTTCCCGGACTCTTTATATCTACTACTATTGGTGGCGGCATAATCGTGACGCCACCAACATCACGTGACTCGCTATGGTTTTTAATTTGAAATGTAAGTAACAAAGTAGTCAACTGAGTGTTCTTTATGTAGTGAAGCTAACAATATAATATATGTACACCCGTGCAAATCCGGGGCGAGTAGCTAGCATCGTGTAAAAACCATTTTTTATCGATATCGGTAAATACTGACACCTTAGCTTATCTGATTTCAATTTAGATTATATTTTCACAAAACGATTATCCTGTGATTTTATTTTAATCAATACTTCGAAATGTTTGCCTAAAATAGTGGATTCATTTATATGTTCATAAATGATTGTCTAAGATTGTGTGAATAATTTTTCACTACTTAATTCTAGTACATTTGTGTGTATTTTTGTTATTTTCAGTTTTTTTTTCAGTACTTTAATATCCGAATAACTCTCTGTGTGCAATGTTAGTCCCAATAATAAATCAAAAACGACCCACTTCCCAAATACCATAAATTGCTTCTCAAAGCCCAACAAACCTTTGTTCTAAACTTGTGAAACTTCCCATCTAATATCACTGCAAAAGCCTTTAGTAAAAAACAAATGAGTCACCAACAAACATCGGTATTTTCCTTTACTTATGTGGAAAGAATTTAATAAAATCACAAATTTTTTTACACGCCCACAGTCCGCCACACTTTTAGCCCGAAATCTCGACAATAGATCCCTTACGATGTAGACAGTGTGTTCTATAATTGAGTTGAGACTTATACATACTATTTAATAATTGATTGTTGTCTTAAATACCAGATATAAAGACAAACTCGCTGTTCCCAAAAAAATGCAATCAGTAAAATTTTTGTCTGTCTGTCTGTATGTTCGTTATAGAAACAAAAACTACTCGACGAATTTTAACGAAACTTGGTACAATTATTCTTGATACTCCTGGGCAGGTTATAGTATACTTTTCATCACGCTACGGTCAATAGGAGCAGAGCAGTGAAGGGAAATAATAGGAAACACATCAAAACCACTGAACCGTGAGGATGGATATGGGCTACTTATTTTACGAAAAACAACGGAAATGCAGATGAAATCGCAGGCAACAGCTAGTAGTCTAATAAAGTCGTAATGAACCGGCGTCTGTATGTATATGTACCTAATAGTATTGTATAAAAAACGTTTACAGAATTTTGTCTATAAAATCTGTATAAGCACGTAAAGAAAAAACTTGTAGTGTATGATGAGGAAACGGGCCATATCCTTCCGTTAAAATGGGTAACTGTCAAAGTACCGTAACCTGTGCAAGATAAGAAATGCTGTCAATTTTCTATACGGAAGCTCCCTCGGAACCTACACTAGGTATTGAAAGAGTTACCGAGCCATTACTTGGCTACGAAGTTATATATTGGATCTATATACCGAACTCGATGGTAAGGAAAAAATCATCATACAAAAAAAATTTCGTTCATTAGCGGCTTTAATAAATGAATTTGAATTTGAATCTGAATCTGATTTCGAATATGAATTTGAATATTTGAATCTGAATCTGAAATTTAATCTGATGTTGAATCTGAATTTCAATCTGAATTTGAATCTGAATCTAGATTTGAATCTGAATCTGAATTTGAATATATTTTGACGCTGGTTTCATCGTAAGGGCTCCTATTTATTACATAGTCATACTAGCTGACGCGCGCAACTTCGTCTGCATGACACATGTCGACATTTACCATTATACTTAGCCCAATTCACATACTATCTTTTTAAATTATAGCCTATGTGTTCTTCAGATGTATAAACTATATTACTGCAAAGTTGCATTAGAATCCGTTCAGTAGTTTTTGCATGAAAGAGTAACAAACATCTATCTATATTTACAAACTTTTGCGTTTATATTATTATTAAGACTCCTAAACTAGATGTGTAGGAGGCCAGTATTACGCTGGTTAAAATGAGAGACACGTTCCTAGGTGAGGTAAATGTATGTATATACTTAGATCAGCTTCGAGAGAACACGTATTATAAATAATATGGTATTAGAAACAATCGGTATGAAGAAACAAAACATTAAAATATTAAATCTTAATAATATATTATTATAAATCTGAAAGTTTGTGTGTATGAATAGATAGATGTTTGTTGCTCTTTTATGCAAAAACTACTGAACGGGTTTTGATGAATTTACAATTTTTTTTTATAACACAGGGGACAAATGAGATTGCTGCTCAGGTGGATGGACATTTTAGCCGCTTATGAACGTCAAATTTTTACATTATAATTTTATTTTTTCCCTACCATCCAATTCGGTATATAGATCCAATTGAGAAGAACTGGCAAGAAACTCAATTGAATTACTTTTTTTTTTTAAGCCAGTTTATTTACAATGTATATTTATATAGGTGTCTATGTCAAACATTAAATGAAAATTCAGTGCATGAACAACTATTGCCATGCACACTCGTCATGTAATAGGCCTTGCTCAGTAAATACGATTTAACAGATGTTTTGAATTTATTTAAGGGTAATTCCAATTATCATTTGGTATCTTATTGTAAATTTTTATACCTATTTCCATAAAAGACCTATTAACTTTTTCTAAACGATACTTGGGGACAGCAAGTTTGTCTTTAAATCTAGTATTAATATCATGAATATTGCTGTTTTTTGGAAATAAGTCAAGATTTTTATGAACATAAATATGTGATTACCATCGCCGATGAGCACTCGTGACACCAGGGGAATTGCAAGTACGTTGTCGGCTTTTAAAAAGGAATAAGCTCTTTTCTTGAAGGTTTCAATATCGTATCGATTCGAAAATACCATTGCTGGAAGGTGATTCCACAATGTGGTTGTGCGTGGCAAAAAGTTTCTATAAAACCGCACTGTGAAGGACCACCATTCATCCAGATGATCAGGATGGTATTTTAGTTTCTGGCGGGTGGTACGGTGGTGAAACTCAGCAGCTGGTATTAATCCGAACAACTCCTCAGAACATTCCCCGTGATATATGCGGTAGAAAATGCAAAGAGATGCAATATTTCGCCGCAAAACCAATGGGTCGAGTAGATATAGATTATACATCAGAATAAGATATAGGCTATAAAATTCGTGAAACCGCGGGCACAGCTAGTAGAATAATATACTTATATTTAAAAAAAACTATCAAAAACGTTGCCTTCGGTAACACTAGTGGTGCCCGCGATTCTGTCCACTTGTACATTTACATAATCAAACAACAATAACAATCGAACTATTTAAACAATATCGATTATTTTTTTATTGTCTCTATAGTCTACCGGTTTAGCACAGTACTTTAATTCTGATGACCGCGGGTTCGATTCCTTGTTCGGTACAAAGTACGGTTTTTACGGGTCTGATGTTCTCTACGTATATTATTCATGTTTTTACAAAAATATAGTATACCGGTTTAGCACAGTACTTTAATTCCAATGATCACGGGTTCGATTCCTTGTACGGTACAAAGTACTATTTATATCGGTCTGTGTGTTTACTATGTATATTACTTATGTATTTACAAAAAAAAATATCTGACTATGTCTATCAGTTGTCTAGTACCCATGACATAAGCTCTACTCACCGTGTGATTAGCGCTATATTAATTGTTAAAAAAAATATCATCTAAATTATAAAAACAATAGAATTTTTTGGCACAATTACTCACGTTGAGGATTTATATTTTCCGAAACATGGATGGATGTAAAGGGAGAGGACGCCTTAAAAAAAGATGGATGGATTGTGTGAAAGATGATATGAATAAAAGAGTATGTTCAGATATGACGACCGATAGAGAGCAGTGGAAGAGAATGACATACTGCGCCGACAAATGATGGGATAAAGGCAAGGCAATGATGAATGATGAGTCACATAATTGAGGATATCTTATGTCCGTATTATGGATTTCTCAGTTGGATATTACGGTGATTGTAATAAAACTAGGCAATTGTGGAAATGGAATTTGCTTACGTATACTGCGAAAAGATCAATTGCAATTAAAAAACAAAAGAAGAACAGTGATAGGAAAATTTCAAACTTATGAATGATGAGTCACTTAATTGAGGATATCTTATGTCCGTATTATGGATTTCTCAGTTGGATATTACGGTGATTGTAATAAAACTAGGCAATTGTGGAAATGGAATTTGCTTACGTATATTGCGAAAAGATCAATTGCAATTAAAAAACAAAAGAAGAAAAGTGATAGGAAAATTTCAAACTTATATATGGCTATTTTATATAAATATTAACAAGAAAGTTTAATTTCCAACATTTTAAATTTGTCAGTCTGCTAAAAAATATAATATTAAACTCTATCTCCAATTAATAGGTCGCTGGTATATTTCCTTGCCGCCCAATCACGTACGCACTGATCAAAAGTTCTGTCAACAAGACTCGGCAAACGATAGAATAATATTTGTCTAATCAAAACGAACCTATATGTTTGTGTGTTTATGTTGATTGGTAAGCACATAAGTGATGCACAATATTTAGGGACGTATTAAAAAATAATTACATAAACGTCTACAAGATGGCGCTGTTTGTATTAGAGTATGTTTATTTTATAACTAGCTACTTGCCCCGGCTTGGCACGGGTGTACATGTATTATATACATGAACCTTCCTCTTGAATCACTCTATCTACTAAAAAAACCGCTTCAAAATCGTTGCGTAGATTTTAATTATTTAAGCATACATAGGGACGGACAGACAGCGACAGCGACTTTGTTTTATACATAAATAGCGTTAATTTTTTTTGTAATGAAAAAATCTTACTATATAATTCTCAAAGTGATTTTTACGATATTCATATGTAAAAACGTATAAATAATATATAGAATATTGAAATAACCATTTTTTACTACATGAATATGAATAAATACGGTACATACACCAAAATAACATTTTTTACAATTTTTGTCTGTCTGTTTGTTCCGGCTGGTCTCTGAAATGGCTGGACCCATTTTGACGAGACTTTTTTGAATGTATATAATAGAATACAAATACAAAAATACAAAACTGTTTACCTACCACCCACACGCATACATTTGACAGTTTACCAATACACCAGTGTATCAATTCAACTTTTTAGGGTCAACCAATTAATTTGTTTGTTGCAATTCAATAAATGTTTATAGATTGTTGAACGAGTTTGTGAATATTTTTAGCTTTTCAGCAAAGCAAAAACTAACCTTTAAACGATTTGATTAAATTCTATATTTAAAATGATTATTTACTAGCTAAAAGTACTGAACGGCTTTTGATGAAACTTTACAGTAATATAGCTTAAACATCAAAATAACATAGACTATATTTTTTATTGAAATTTAACGCGGATGAAACCGTAAACATTTAGTAATATTGTATTTAAGTATTGTTTGTAAGTATGGATATTTGTTACTATTTCACGCAAAAACTACTGAACGTATTTTGATGATTTTTACAGTAATATAGCTTATACATCAGTAAGATATATTTTTTATTGAAATTTAACGCGGGTAAAATCGCGTGCACAACTAGTAATTATGGTCTATGACTCACAATCAAGTCAAATTACTTTTGTTTGCTACTAAACCTTTGGTTAAACAAAGATTAATTTCACCTTTGTTTACATCCAACTAGACACGAATTGCCTAAAGTCGTAAGCAGTAACAAATATACAAACTTGATCATACCATTATTATATTTACATATATATTCTACTAGTAAAAATTATCTAATACATATAAACTGATATATACATAACATAATTGTACAACTAAGAACCTAAAATTAAAAAGCTTAAAAAATATAATATGATAACTAAAATATATTATTAAAAGGGGTCCCTTTAGGTAACGTTCCGAAGATACTGGCAGCGTTCCCTCTTTGAATAGCTAGACTAATTCTTTGTCCAAGGTAGCTGCCAGCTCTTCGGTCTTCTGTGATGTCGACTAACCATTTCGTTATTTCTTTGTAAAGTCTTATAGCGTTATGACCCCACGGACCAAGGTCTCGACACCGAATGGGACAAAATCATATTCGGACTCTAGACCCCTGTATTCACATGTTTTGGCTTTTTCAGCCGCTACTTCTTGTCTACTAGTTGTCCCGGCCGATGTTGTTTTGCCATATAAATTAATAACACTATAAAAAATAGGGGTTGGTGATAGAAGGAATATATTTTTTGTGACAAGTGAAAAAAATATAAATAAAATATTTTTCCCCAAAAAAATTAAAAAATAATGTAAGGGGTTTACAACCCTTATCGCTTAGGGGTATGAAGAGTAGATAGTAGCCGATTCTCAGACTCTGACTCGGACTATCAGTTCGTAATGTACATGTTATCACTCATGCAATATCATTTACTCAGTTATGCTTGTTAATTTCACTGCCTTATCTCCACACTACCAAATACACTTTACAAAGCAAGCTGTTTGGCAACAATTTTTATACTACTACTAGCTACTCGCCCCGGCTTCGCACGGGTGTGTATTATATATATAAACCTTCCTCTTGAGACTCTCTATATATTTAAAAAAACCGCTTCAAAATCCGTTGCGTAGTTTTAAATTAAGGCGTAAATAGAGACGGACAGACAGCGACAGCGACTTTGTTTTATATTATGCAATTTACACCCCTAGCTTTGGTTGACTGGTAGAAAATACTGCATGGTGTTAAGTCAGCCAAATGTACTGTTACTTTTTTACTGTGTGTATTAAAGTTATATAAAAAAATTACGTGTCACGTTGTTTGTCCGTTATGGACTAATAAACTGCTGTACCGACTCCAAATTTGATTTGCACATTGTGTGCGATTTTATTCATCTTGAAAGAATGGATAGCTTACAACTCAATTTATAGTCGCAATATTATTATGACGACCTCGGTGGTCCAGCGGTCTAGTACACCGCTTTACGACCGATGGTCGCGGGTTCGATTCCTCGCACGGCACAAACATTTGTATTCATGAGTATGATTGTTTGTATCGGTCTGGGTGTTTTCTATATATAATATGTATGTATTTAAAAAAAACAAAAATATCTATGTATTTGTATCAGTTATCTAGTACCCATAACACAAGCTTTAGCTAGCTTAACTTGGGTCTAGATGGCGCTGTGTGAATTGTCCTGAGATTATTATTATTATTATTATTATTTTATTCAAGAACCTTAGCCACAGCAACGCGTGGCCGGGTCTGTAAGTGTAGTAAATAAATCTATACATATAAATAAAATTTTAGTGTCTTTTTGTAATATTGAAATAACCGTTATTTACTATATGCATGTGAATATAAATAGGGTACATACAACTAAATACTTTTTTTTTTCAATTTTTGTCTGTCTATTCGTTTCGGCTTATCTCTGAAATGGCTGTACCGATTTAGACGGGACTTTTTTTGGCAGATAACTGATGTAATAAGGAGTAACTTAGGCTACTTTTATTGTAGAAAATTAAAGTTAAATTCCACGCGGACGAAGTCGCAGGAACAGCTAATAAAAAAATAAAATAAATTCTCGTATACACAAATATAATAGATTAGTTGACAAACTTATATTTTCCCAAAACATGTTTCTTTTTCAATGGCGATAAATTATCTACGGATGTCTGCCATTTCTTCTGCAATACTTCCACTTTTGTCTTATTTCTTCTGTAAGTTAGTGTAGCGTATAAAATATCAAATAAGAACCAAACCAATTCGATTATACTTATTATAGATCCACCTAGACAAAGTCCAAATATTCCACCAAGGTTTGCTGTAAATAAAAAAAATCTGTTTTATTTACAAAGGCATAAGTATTAAATTTGCATCAGAAATGGTACAGCCCTTGGGCCTATAGAACCTACCATAATAACGGTAATAATCTATATAAATATAAATAAAATTGGAGTGTCTGTTTGTAATATTGAAATAACCGTTTTTTACTACATGCACATGAGTACAAATTCGGTAATTTAAAAGATTCGTTTTAAAGATGTAAGCATACATAGGGACGGACAGCGACAGCGACTTTGTTTTATACTATGTCATAATATAAAGTTTGTAGTTTTCTTAAAAATTATACTTTACAATTATTACGTACTAGTTGCGTCCGAGACTTCGTCCGCGGAAAATTACGATACTTCCATACAACCTTTCATCTCCCGTTTCAACCCTTTTCAACCCTTTCTTCGCATTCAAAAGTAGCCTATATCCTTTGTCAGGGTCTAGACTATCTGTGTACCAAATTACATTTCAATCGGTTCAGTGGTTTCGGCGTGAAAGCGAGACAGACAGACAGAGTTACTTTCGCATTTGTAATATTATAAAGGATTTACCTAGCATTTGGTCCCAAGTATAAAGCACTTCTCGCCTGTACTTCAGGCAAGTGTTGTCACTGAAATGAACAGAAATTCTGCTGTGGTTACCATCGACGTCACTGTAAAAAAAAGAACAGTCACAAAAAAATTTGTTAAAGAATTGAATTTTAAACATTGATACAAAGGAATTTGGACTTTCTAATAGAGTATAAATAAGGTTGATAATCTGAATCAATTTGAGTTGGTACTCTTTCGCGCAAAAACTACTGAACGGATTTTGATGAAACTTTACAATAATATAGCTTATAAATCAGAACGACACAAAGGACTTAATTTAAAAAATATTGTAAATTCAGCGAAATATGATTACATTAGCCAATTTTTTTTTGTAATTTTGTAAGAAAACTCAGTCGTGATACAAGAAATTCAAGACCAAAGTTTAAGGCGGCAGTATATCTATCTAAAATATTTACACTGCCTTACTTCCAATAGTCGCAGGTTTGATTCCGCACAATTTCGCACAGTACAAACATTTACATGACTATAATTGTTTTTGTTAGTCTTCATGTTACCAATGTATATTATGCATGTATTTATAAAAAAAATTATCTATGTATTTATATCAGAATAGTACCCACTACACAAGACTCGCTTAGCTTGGGGCTTCCTGCGAACAATTTTTATACTTTTTTTATTATCTATAAATTTTATATTATTATATATTGTTTTTAGAAATAGAAATAGAAATAATCTTTATTCAAATAAACTTAATATAAGCACCTTTCTATTCAAAAACATAACAAGTTTTTTTATTCTACCGCTTATTCGGAATGCAGATTCATAACAAGAAGAATAAGTAAGAAACTTGTGCGTAGCTCTTTTAAATAAATATTCATTTACTTATATTTAATTAACAACAAGGATTAGGCATGCGACAATCAACATAGAAACCGCTACGCACTTAATCTCTGTTCAATCAGATAACATTGTCAGCGCTATGAATTTTAAGTTAGATATTTTCTACAAAAACATTATTATCATTTATAAATTCTTCAATTTTATAATAAGCTTTTTTTACAAAGAAAATATTTATAATACATTTGAATTCTTTTTCTGGAAAATTGAGTACAGTCTCTGGGAGTTTATTGTAGAACCTTACGCAATTTCCATAAAACGAATTAGTAACTTTCGCCATCACATATACATTCGTCATCGTTTTATATGACACTAGCTTTTGCCCGCGGCTTCGCTCGCGTTAAGAAGTATAGTTTTTGCGGATTTAATTTTGTTTCCTTTCTTAGGGGATGCCTACGTCATAGTACCTTTATGCATGCAAAGTCTCAGCCCGATCGGTTTAAAATTGACAGTTTCATACTAACTTTCATCCCCTATTTTATCCCCTTGAGGGTAGAATTAATCAGAATTCTTTCTTGGCGGATGCCTACGTCATAACATCTACCTGCATGCCAAATTTCAGCCGGATCCGTCCAGTGGTTTGGGCTGTGCGTTGATAGATCACTATGTAAGTCACCTTTGAGTTATACATATATATTTAGATAAGTCATTAATACACAATATTTTACGACTATACCGGTCCGTTTTCTTTTGCTCGTCTTCTTGGTCTCCAACCTCCATAGGGCTAGATGGCGCTATTTGAATTTTTCAGGGTAATTATTACTTGAACTTAGTAATCCAACCTTCACAGGGCTATTGGATTTTTCAGGGTAATTATTACTCGAACTTAGTAACAAATATTACTTGAATTTCCTTTCCTGTCGGACATATTTCACGTCGGTGTCGTATTGTATGAAGTCACATCTCTGGTAGCACTCGCTGCCTCCAATCACGTTTTTCATATTGCCAAATACTTTATCTGTAATATCAATATACTATACTAGTTACTCGCCCCGGCTTCGCCCGGGTGTATATGTATTATACATATAAACCTTCCTCTTGAATCACTCTATCTATTAAAAAAAGTGCACCTATCCTTCTGAATTAAACAAAGATTATTATAATTAAAAAAAAAAGTTATGAGAGAAACTACGGTCGCTGATGGTAAAGAATAATAAGTGAACATTTGTATTCATGAGTATGATTGTTTGTATCGGTCTGGTTGTTTTCTATATATGATATGTATGTATTTCCAAAAAATATATATATGTATATGTATCAGTTATCTGGTACCCATAACACAAGCTTTAGCTACCTTAACTTGGGTCTAGATGGCGCTGTGTGAATTGTCCTGAAATTATATTATTATTATATATATATTTAAACACGTTGACTTTCAGACAAAGAGTAGTTTATTTTTTTTTTTTAATTACAACCAATCATACAAAGATGGCACATTACGTTTTGTTACATCATTTACATATGCGCTTATATTGCGTTTTGTTACATTAGAAACTTAAATCTAACACCCCCACTTAACAAAACAAATCTAAATATAGCTTATTTTAACTTACTAATGCTCAACTAACCAACACTTAATAAATAAACAAGCAAGCTATCGAAACAATATAAAAGTCTACTCCTAAGATGGAACCCCTAACATTTTCATAAATTTATAATGTTTAGTTGGTAACAAACCCTTGGTCAACAAGTCAGCAGGCATTTCTTGAGTTGGAATGTATTCAATTTCTATACTTTTATTCTTGGTTGCATCTCTAACATAGTGATATCTAACATCTATATGTTTTGACCTATTATGTATACATAGTCTATACTGATGACTTGTTGCCAATTTTAATGCACTTTGATTGTCACAATATAGTTTAATAGTTAATTGTTTACCACTAATTTCAAATAATAAATTTCTTAAATAAGTAGCTTCTCTGGATGCTTCTGATAGAGCAACATACTCAGCCTCGGTACTCGATAAAGAGACAGTCTTTTGTTTTCTGCTCTGCCATGAAATCACAGAACCATTCATGGTAAAACAGAAGCCAGTATAAGACTTTCTGTCTATAGTATTACTTGCCCAATCTGCATCAACGAAACCCTTCAAGTCCTCTGTATTATTTTTACTAAATTTTAAACAATAACTTTTAGTTTTTTGTAAATATTTTAACACTCTTTTAGCATAATTGAAGTGATTTTCATTGTAACATGTATTAAACTGGCTAAGATAACTATATCAGGCCTAGTTAGTATAGCTAAATACATAAGACTTCCAATTAAATTTTGATACGGAATATTTTTTGTACATGTTTCAGACTTATCAAGATCCAGTTTACATTCGATAGGTGTGGCCACAGCCCTACAATCTGACATATTAAATCTTTTCAACAGTTCATCTATGTATTCCTGTTGGTGAATTGTTATTGTATTACATTTTTCATCCACATTTATGTGCATACCTAAGTATCTTTTAACAGTACCCAAATCCTTTAATTTAAACTCAGAACTCAACACAGTTATCAGTTGTTTTGTTTCTTTTACACAATTTGAGAATATTAAGAAATCATCTACATAGACAGTTACAATAATTTTAACATTGTCATTAATTTTAGTGAATAAACAAGGTTCAATTTTACTTGTTTTAAAGCCTAAATTACATAAACAATTTTTTACTCTTTCATACCAAACTAGTGAGGATTGTTTTAATCCATAAATAGCCCTTTTAAGCTTTAACACCTTTCCCTTACTTTCACCTGAAAAACCTTCAGGGATTGACATATAAATGTTTTCTTTTAAATGTCCATTTAAAAAGGCTGTTACAACATCTAGGTGTGTAATGTTCATATCCCATTGCACACCAAGTGCAAATAACATCCTTAGTGTGGAATGTTTAACAACAGGAGAATAAGTGTCCTCATAGTCAATACCTTCTCGTTGTGTAAAGCCTTTTGCCACAAGTCTGGCACGATAGCGCACTTCACTATTCACATCAAGTTTTTTATTTAACACCCACTTACACGGCACAATTGATCCATTTTGAGGAATATAAACAAGTTCCCATGCTTTATTGTCTTCAAACGACTGTAACTCCTCTTCGACAGCTCGTCTCCAGTGTTCTGCCTCTGGTCCATGTAATGCTTCAGAAAAAATAATTTCAGCTGTATATAAGTTACGGGTACACATGTTACTCATGCCATATCTGTCAGGAGCTCTCCTAATCCTTTTATTTTCCTTTACTGAAACTTCTTGAATCTCACAATCTGAAGTGTCTGTCTCAAGATTTGAGATTATGGTATCATCCTCAGTATCATTATCTGGGTTTGTGTATACAGACGTGGATGTACTTGAGCTTAAATCATGCAGAGATTCATTAACTGAAATCTCCCCCACTGAATCTATGCCTTCTCCATTTATTTCTTCATGAAAATAATGATTTATATCATTTTGTACCCAAATCATATTTTCTTCATTATTTATTTTTGCTTTTATCTTCTCTTCCATCACTGTAATATCTCTCTTTACAGTAACCATATCCTTTTCTGGATTATATAAGCGATAACCTTTCACTGTTTCTGAAAAACCAACAAGAATATATTGTTCTGCTTTTTTGTCCCATTTTAACCTTTTTTCTTTGGGAATATGTCCCAATACTGTACTGCCAAAGAGACGGATATGACTTAGGTTTGGTTTTTTATTATGCCATACTTCATAGGGAGTTTTATTTTCCAAACTTGAAGTTACAGATCGGTTTTTAAGGTACACCGCTGTATTTGCCGCTTCAGCCCAGAATCTTTTATCCAGATTAGCATCAAAAAGTAAGCATCTTGCTTTTTCAACTACTGTTCTATTAGCTCTCTCACAGACACCATTCTGTTCTGGCGTATATGCATTTGTTTTTTGGTGTATAATTCCTTCATTGATCAAGTAATTTTCCATTTCTCTATTGCAAAATTCACCGCCATTGTCTGTTCGTAGTATTTTTATTCTTTTATTCTGTTGATTTTCAACCATGAACTTGAACTCCTTGAATTTTTTAAACACTTGACTTTTATATTTCAGAAAATATATAAAAGTCATACGACTAAAGTCGTCCACAAATAGTAAAAAATATTGAGAACTGGCAATGGATTTAGTTTCCATAGGACCACATACATCCGCATGTATTATCTCTAGTGTTTTCATACTCCTCTGACCCACATGTGAAAATGGCAACCTCATCTGTTCATCATTCGTTCTTTCATGTCACTGGTAGAAGGATAGCAAATTCCATCAACAATGCCATCTCTCATTTTTTTTAAATCATTACAATTAATATGTGCCAGCCGCCTGTGCCACAGCTCTGCACTTGATACTACAGGAGCCGCCAGAATACAATCATTCACTTTTATGTTGAGTTTGTATACTCCATTACATGATGTAGCTGTTGCCACCAATTCATTCCTTTTGTTATAAATGTAGCACTGACTTTCTTCAAAAACTACATTGTTGCCGTTTTTGATTAATTCACTTACAGATAACAAATTAGTTGTCAAGCTTGGCACGCATAACACATTTTTTACGGTTATGTCGTATTCACAATTGGTCGATATCCTCACATCTCCGGAACACAAAACTGGCACCTTCATGTTATTTGCGACAGTGATCTCCATTAAACTTGGTGTAAAGTTTGCATTGTTTATCCAAGATTTATTCGCTGTCATGTGTGCACTTGCACCGGAATCTATGTACCACTCACTTTTACTATATTCACCATTTAAGAATACCACGCTAAAAGCATTAGATTGTTTATTTTTGTGCATTAATGGACACTGGTTTTTATAATGACCGGCTTGTTTACATCTATAACAAATCACAATTTTCCCGGTTGTCACTTTTGACGTTGACAGATAGTTATTTTTGCTTTTTGATTTTTGATGCGTTTTGTTAGCAGCGAATGCAGCGCCACTGGAATCCTTGTCAATACTTGAAACCTCCATATCGATTAATTTCGATTTTATAGCGTCTGTGGTAATCTTAATACCAGAGTGTTCTATTGCCATAATCATGGGTGAAAATTTTTCTGGCAAACCTGCTAATAACAATGAGCCGATCCATTCTTCGGTAATTGAAAATCCTGTGCCCTTCAATTTCTGAGCCGTTTCGACAACTTGTGTCACATATGTAGTCATATTATCACAGTTCTCTTGTCGCAATGAGATTAAATGCCGTAATAAGGTTATTTTTCTTGAAAAACCTGAATCATCGAACATGTTTTTTAGTTTCTCCCACAACTCAGAAGATGTTTTGGTTTCTTTAATATGCACATACAATCCCGGATCTATTGTTAACACTAGCTTCGCCTTAGTTTTAGCATCTTCTGTTGGTTTTATGTCGATTCCTGACTCTGGTTTAATATAATTAACCATGCCTTCGAGTACCAACAAATTTTCAGCTGCATAACTCCATTCATCATAATTTTCTCTCCCCTTAAGTTTCGGAACACTTTGAATATAGTTCGTAGTCATATTTATACGAAAGTTCAACTATTTCAAACTGTAATAATCACTTGTTTTTAAATTATTATTACTGAAATACGGATTATTGCCCATAACCTATTTAAACACGTTGACTTTCAGACAAAGAGTAGTTTATTTTTTTTTTTTAATTACAACCAATCATACAAAGATGGCACATTACGTTTTGTTACATCATTTACATATGCGCTTATATTGCATTTTGTTACATTAGAAACTTAAATCTAACAATATATATATACACACTATTATATATAGAATATTATATACTATTTTTAAACATACTGACACTAATTTCCAATGTATTATATTTCTTTGAAGTTTTGTACAAATTGGTTGTATATATTTTTTTTATTTTAGCATAAAAAAAATTAATTTCCTATGTGCTTTGTATCCTTAATAATATAGTGATACAATATTATTAAATATTGACCCAAAGTTAAACAGAGCAATTTTAAATTTTATAGATTAATTTAAAAAAAACTTTTTTTTTAAATACTTTTACATAATATATTATATGTTTAATGTTTATTATCTATTCTGTAAACAAAAATAAAAAAAATAAAATTCTTTATACGTCACCTTACTATTCATCATCATCATCATCGCAGCCCGGAAGACGTCCACTGCTGGACATAGGCCTCCCCCAAAGATCTCCTCACCTTACTATTACCATAAAATTATTTATCCCATTATAAATAGTTTTACATGTTTTTATAATAGATCCAAAATAAACTTTATATACAGAGTGCTCTTACTTTAATTGAAAGAAATATCTATTTATACTTAGTCAAAGGGTGAGTGAATTACTTTAATTGTAAGAAATATCTATTTATACTTAGTCAAAGGGTGAGTGAATTACTTTAATTGTAAGAAATATCTATTTATACTTAGTCAAAAGGTAAGTGAAATGAAGCGTTTTATTGTTGGTCCAGGAAATATTTATTTATTAAGGGAAAACTAAACAAAGGACGGCCTTCAAATTATTTATCTTCAGCGTACCGTTGATATAAATTGAATTTTATTTTACAACTAGCGATGCGTCCCGGCGACGCACGAATACGCATTTTTTAAATTTGTATGCTTGTTATGCTATAACACTCGTGTAGAATAGAAAAGAAAATCATTTAGTCAAATAAACTTACATTGAAGCACTTTTGAATAGTCATCACATTTTTTTAATCTACCGCTCATTCGGAAAGCTGTCTCATCACAAGAAGAATGAACAAGAAACTTGCGTGTTGCTCTTATAAATAATTTTATTATTACTTTACATTTTTAAGTTTAAGTGTGTGAATACAAACCGCCAATTAGCACTAATTCAATTAAATACTCAAATAGAAAAAATATTGAATATATAACCAACTGGTTAAACAATTAATACGAGGAAATCAGCCATAGTGATTATAGCAGACCAGTCCCTACAAGCAGCACCCGTTCACGAGTATGACGGATGAGCCAGCTATTACTGCGCTCGACCATATTTTAGGGAGACCCGGTGTATTACACATATCAACCTTTCTCTTGAATCTATTGCTGAAAACTATATTATATCTAAGCGAAAAGACAGCGGTCGCGACTTTTTTATACTATTTAACTAGTTACTATATGTATTATATATATATATATATATAAACCAGGGATTTAATGGATATGAAATTTCGGATAAGGATAGGTTTCGGATATAGGAATGATTTTTATACCGGATACGGATATGAAATTATTTCGGATCATCTGTTACTTTCGGATAATTTCGATTACGGATATTATTTATTTATAAAATTTCAAGAGTAAAATGCAAGTAGCTAATAAAATGGTTATATAACGTATCTCAATTAGGCTCCGAGGTCTCGGCCCCTATCTGATATTATGCGAAACTTTTATTTCGGATTCGGTTACGGTTACGAATATTTTTTTATATCGGATATCCGATAGTTTCAGTTACGGATATGGAGCTCCCTAACATCCTGATATAAACCTTCCTATTGAATCCCTGTATCTACAGATGATCTACTGATCATATCACTGTCGCTATTAGCACATATAACATAATATTACATACTATTACTGAAAACTTCATGTAAATCCGTTGTGTAATTTGAAAGATAAAAGCGTAAGGACAGTGGCAGCGACTTTTTTTATACTATGTAATTACTGTAACTAGCTATCCGCCCTGGCTTCGCACGGGCGTACATGTATTATACATATATAAACCTTCCTATTGAATCACCCATCTACTGCTGATCTTATCATTGTCACTATTACTGAAAACTTCATTGATAGCGGCAGCGACTTTTTTTATTTATTTATTTATTTGCTTTGAATAGGTTACATTGTTCTTACAAATTAATTGTTGTTTTTTTTTGTAATTTGTTGTACAGTGCAATATAACTTGTTAAATGTTAATAACGAATGTCATAATTATTTATATTGTTAAATGTCCAAAATTAAAATTAAATGTAATAATAACAATTTATATCATTTATAGGAAATGTTCCGTGTTTGAAGTTGAGCTTCATGTATTCAGCGCTGAGGATATGTTGTAGTAGTTGATCATCGTTGAAAATATTTCTGCGTATTGTAAAAGCATTTATCTATTAACCATTTCTTAAATGCTAACTTAAAGGGCTTCATATGCAGTTCTTTAAATTTTGGTATATAAATGTATATTTTTGCCATCATTACGTAACATTTTTTTTCATATAGTGTACTTCGACATTTATACTATGTAATTACTGTAACTAAAGTAAAAACTTGACGTTCATAAGCGGCTAAAATGTCCTACATGAATAAATGATTTTTGAATTTTGAATTTTGAATTTTAACTAGCTATCCGCCCTGGCTTCGCACGGGCGTACATGTATTATTATTTGTTTTTTTTTTTTTGATATATAAACCTTCTTATTGAATCACCATATGGGTGACTGCTGATCTATGCGAACAGACAACGTCGGCTTTCTTGTACTATGTAAAGGTTATAACAAGGAAAAATATGGATCAACTTACGCTGGTCAGCAGAGTCACTTGTTTCAAATACATAAGAAGATTACATCTTGGAATAAGGAAACTGAGTCGTGCTACAGAAATATAATTGCTCGCGAGAAATTAATTTCTTTCGTCCTATAAGCAATAGAAATTTCTAGAAATGGGAATTTTTTATGAAATTAAAATAGCTGCAGATAGTTTATTTTTTATCTGATGGTAAATGCTTATCGTAGCTGTTACAGATACCTAAAACTTGTTTCTAGGTTCTTAAAAAACCTTAATATACCCTTATTGGGCTCTCTAAAATATGGGCGAGCGAGGTGATGGCTGGCTTATCCGTCATACATCGTGAACGAGTGCTGCTTGTAGGGACTGGTCTGCTCTTATCACTACGACTGATCTAATTTTATTGCATATTTTATTTGACCCAAAAAAATTTGTGCCGGTTGGTAGTTTGTAGTCACATGTTTCGACTTGTAAATGTAAACTTACAAAGATTATTTAAAAGAGCAACACACAAGTTTCTTGCTCGTTCTTCTTGTGATGAGACAGCTTTCCGAAAGAGTAGTAAGTAAAAAAAAAATGTTATGACTATTCAAAAGTGCTTCAATTAAGTTTATTTGAATAAATGCTTTTCTATTCTATTCTGTTATTGTCTTTAGAGAAAACCATCTTGTTTAAACTAACAGATACGGATATCACGTTGCGTTGTCATGCTGGAAGATTATAATGGTGTGCCTACACTTGTAGTATTTCTGCCGACACTTGAGACCCTTCCGTTAGTTTACGTTTCCACTAACATAGATTTAAGTTAAGTGTAAAATCAGTAGACTCCGCGTCGACTGTACGCGTTACTAATGAGCCATGTAGCAGACTACCAGTAAACTTAATAATGTACAATAAATCGTGCAATCATTCTACCTGTATACTTACTACCTACATAATACAGTAAATAATGTATTATATAATGCCACCTCATCACAACATATATAACGCTACAATGATGAGGATAACCGAACTGTTATGGTATACCTCCCTGGAGTTTTACTGTCTTAATTCAACCCTTACACGTTACAGCTCACAAAGCAAGCCGCTAAGCAGCTGTATTACAGCCTAGACTACCTAGTCAAAAGAACCTGGTAGAAAGTCATAAGATAAATATAACAGAAATAGAAATAATCTTTATTCAAATAAACAGAGGAGAGAGAGAGGTTCAGAGTAATCGTCTGTTGTGGTATGGGCATGTAATGAGTGAGAATGAAGATATTTTTTTAAGGAAGATGTTACTTATGAATGTGGATGGTTATAAAGGTAGAGTAAAGCCGAAAAAGAGATGGATGGAATGAGTGAAAGATGATATGGCAAGAAAGAGAGCAAAATAACGAGGTAACTGAAGTGTTAACCGAAATGGATGGTATATATAACGATAAAAAATTTACAAGTATTAGTGATCGAAAGTATCCTCTATGAAAAAACAATTATGACTTTGTCATAATAAACGTGCAAATAAATGAATAAATAAATACTACATTAATAAACTTACTTAATGTACTATATACACATATGAGTCGGTCCCACGAACATGATGTATATATATCTTCAACTTTTAATTGGTCAGCTGTAATTATAATAATTTAGAAATTAATATATAATACAAAACATATTAAAAAAAAAATATAATAAAAATAATGTTCAATTGTATTGTATTAATTTTAGTACCACACAAATACATACATATTATACATAGAAAACACCCAGACCGATACAAATAATCATACTTATGAATACAAATGTTTGTGCCGTACGAGGAATCGAACCCGCGACCATCGGACGTAAAGCGGTGTGCTAGACCGCTAGACCACCGAGGTTGTCAACAATATAATAACAATCAAACAATATTAAACGTACAAACAAACTATATTAATTCACTTCTTTCATTTTAATTTTCCCATTTGTCGCTGGAAGATATTAGCAACTATGATACATGCTCGGCCTAACCTTCTTCTGGCCTTATCCTATTTTTATTTGGATTATTAGTAATGGAAACAGTAGCCCCAATGCTAATAATTTATCAGGTTAGGTCGACCTCCACGCGGTCCCCCCTGAAAACCATCGAGATTAATTCCTAGTGAATTCGTCACGATGGGCTAACTAACCTAACCTCATGTTCATCTTATCATCCTCCACTGGTGCCCCGCCAGCGTAAACCGCTAGCGCAGGCAGGTGCTCCATTCCATTATCATCCATAAAAAAAAAAACTACTGACATCCATGTTACTCGGGTTTCTGACTTGAAGTAGAGGACTTCTCTTGTCAAGTGGTCTTCCGGTCTCCTCATGACATGGCCATAGCCTATACTAGGTATTGTACCCAGTATATAGATACTACTGGTGAATTCTCTGTATCATGTAGACGTGTAGAAAAAATCTTCTCTAGCTCCGAGAAATCCCTTTTTAGTTAATAGTGACATAGGCAACTTAGTTACTAAAGAAACTTTTCCAATTTCTAGCCTCAGTGGTCTTACCTCATTCTGTCAGTTATAATTAGCACTACTATCTCTTTAATAGTAGCAGTAATAGATGAAATGTATAAGTTTAATATACATAACTTATACATTTAATTTCTTTTATAATAAATTTATTTTATACATTTATTTAATTTATTCAAAGCAGAGATGACCGTATTAAATCGTGTAAGTAAATTTATAAGTCCCTTCCATAAATTTATTTACCTTCTTATCAAGGTCATAACAATATAAAAGAACTAAATAAATTTATATTTCTTAGTCCACTGAAACTAAAATGTACTTTATATGCACCTTCGCAAGTTAATAAGTGTATTTAGATCTATATTTAGGTTCATATTTAGGCCGATACCTATGTCCATATATAGACCTATATTTAGGTACATATTTAAGTCTACATTAAGGTCTATATTTTGGTCCGTATTTGGGTCTATATTTAGGTTAATATGTAGGTCTATATTTAGGTACATATTTAAGTGCACATTAATGTCTATATTTTGGTCCATATTTTGGTCCATATTTGGGTCTATATTTAGGTTAATATGTAGGTCTATATTTAGGTACATATTTAAGTCAACATTAAGGTCTATATTTTGGTCCATATTTGGGTTTATATTTAGATTAATATGTAGGTCTATATTTAGGTACATATTTAAGTCAACATTAAGGTCTATATTTTGGTCCATATTTGGGTTTATATTTAGATTAATATGTAGGTCTATATTTAGGTACATATTTAAGTCAACATTAAGGTCTATATTTTGGTCCATATTTGGGTTTATATTTAGATTAATATGTAGGTCTATATTTAGGTACATATTTAAGTGCACATTAATGTCTATATTTTGGTCCATATTTTGGTCCATATTTGAGTCTATATTTAGGTTAATATGTAGGTCTATATTTAGGTACATATTTAAGTGCACATTAAGGTCTATATTTTGGTCCATATTTTGGTCCATATTTGAGTCTATATTTAGGTTAATATGTAGGTCTATATTTAGGTACATATTTAAGTGCACATTAATGTCTATATTTTGGTCCATATTTTGGTCCATATTTGGGTCTATATTTAGGTTAATATGTAGGTCTATATTTAGGTACATATTTAAGTGCACATTAATGTCTATATTTTGGTCCATATTTTGGTCCATATTTGAGTCTATATTTAGGTTAATATGTAGGTCTATATTTAGGTACATATTTAAGTGCACATTAAGGTCTATATTTTGGTCCATATTTTGGTCCATATTTGAGTCTATATTTAGGTTAATATGTAGGTCTATATTTAGGTACATATTTAAGTGCACATTAATGTCTATATTTTGGTCCATATTTTGGTCCATATTTGGGTCTATATTTAGGTTAATATGTAGGTCTATATTTAGGTACATATTTAAGTGCACATTAATGTCTATATTTTGGTCCGTATTTTGGTCCATATTTGGGTCTATATTTAGGTTAATATGTAGGTCTATATTTAGGTACATATTTAAGTGCACATTAAGGTCTATATTTTGGTTCATATTTGGGTCTATATTTAGGTTAATATGTAGGTCTATATTTAGGTACATATTTAAGTGCACATTAAGGTCTATATTTTGGTTCATATTTGGGTCTATATTTAGGTTAATATGTAGGTCTATATTTAGGTACATATTTAAGTCTACATTAAGGTCTATATTTTGGTCCAAATTTGGGTTTATATTTAGGCTAATATATAGGTCTATATTTAGGTAAATATCTTACATATAAAATTCTCGTATCACAGTTTTCGTTCCCATACTCCTCCGAAACAGCTTGACCGATTCTCATGAAAGTTTGTGAGCGTATTGAGTAGGTCTGAGAATCGGCCAACATCTATTTTTCATTCCCCTAAATGTTAGGGGTAATCCACCCCTATATTTTTTTTGTATTTTAAGGCAAAACAACGTTTACCGGGACAGCTAGTATAGGTCTATATTTAGGTACATATTTATATAAAAAAAAATAAAAAAAAAAATTACTTACCATTATAATTGAATGGCAAACACTGGCAATTGTCAACCAATCTACTCACGATGTTAGCAGAAATACAGCCATAGTAAAACCCGGTGCCGTATATAGCATCCTGAAACATTGTTTGATCTTTTGAATTGAAGTCACGCAGAAAGAATATCTTTGTTTTTTCTATATGTACAAACTCATCATCATCTGCTACTTCCTTATCCCCTTATTTGGAGTCGCCGTAATATGTTTTTCTCTTCCATTTATCCCTGTTCGCAGTCATCTCGTTATTTACTCCCTTTCTTGCCATATCATCTTTCACACATTCCATCCATTTCTTTTTCGGCCTTCCTCTGCTCTTATAACCATCCACATTCATATGTAACATCTTCTTTAAAATATTATCTTCATTATTACGCATTACATGCCCATACCACGATAGACGATTACTCTTTAACTCTTCTTACACCGGCGTAACTTTCATACTTCCTCTAATGTATTCATTCTTTATCTTATCCATTCTTGTCACACCACACATCCATCTCAACATTCGCATTTCCTACGACCATGAATCAAACCATATCGACCATAGGCTAAGATAGGCTAAGATAAATAATATATTAACAACTAGCTGTTCCCGCGACTTCGTCCGCCTGGAATTTAACTTGATTTTTCTAAAATAAAAGATTTCTTTTTAAATAATAGTAGTCTAAGTTACTCATTATTACATCAGCTACCTGCCAATAAAAGTCCCTTCAAAATCGGTCTAGCCATTTCAGAGATTAGCCGGAACAAACAGACAGACAAAAATCGTAAATAAGAAGGTTATTTTGGTGTACGAGTATGTACATATTCATATGCATGTAGTAAAAAATTTCGTTTATTTCAGTATTACGAACAGACACTCCAATTTTATTTGTATGTATAGATGATATACAAAACTTACAGTTTCAAGTATACATTTTCGACTTTTAACTGACAACTCTTTCACGTAATCCGATGAATCGATCGCCCAAACGTCAATGTTTACGTCGAAATAAGCTGATGGACTGATTCTTATAGAGCTATCCAATAGAGAAATACTATCTTGAGGATCAAAGAGGTAGAGCTGAAATATAAATCCATAGTATTAATTCAATGTTCTATGCCTCAGTAGTGTAGTGGTTAAGCCGCAGCTTTATTTTCAATAGGTTCGATTCGACGCATGGCACTAATATTTGTATTAACGACGACCTCGGTGGTCTAGCGGTGTAGTACACCGCTTTACGATTGATGGTCGCGGGTTCGATTCCTCGCACGGAACAAAAAAATTATTCATGATTGCTTGTATCGGTATGGGTGTTTTCTATGTGTAATATGTATGTATTTACCAAAAACAAAATATTTGTGTATATGTCTCAATTATTAAGTACCTATAACACAAGCTTTAGCTAGCTTAACTTGGGTCTAGATAGCGCTGTGTGAACTGTCCTGAGATTATTATTATTTGATAATAATAATAATCTCTTATTAATGAGTATGATTGTTTGTATCGCTCTGGCTGTTTTCTATGTATAATATGCATGTACTAACTAAAAAAGTATTTATGTTTTTATATTAGTTATCTATTACCTATAATACAAACTCTGCTTAGCTTCTACTATACAATGGTGATGTATCCTGGGTTGTAATTCAGTTTCGACCTCTAATTATAATACCGCTGATGGCCACAGGTTCGATTCCTATGTTATAATACGACCTTGGTGGTTTAGTGGCTTAACACACCGCTTTACTTTCAATAGTCGTGGGTTCAATTCTCGTACGGTACTAACATTTGCATTAATAAGTATGATGTCCAGTCATTATAATAAGTAATTCAATTGAATTTCTTGCCAGTTCTTCTCACTTGGTTCTGGATTGGATCTAATTATACATGTTCTAGACAAGTTGACGTTGTTTAAACTCTACTACAGTTATTCCGCCGGCAAACAGCTTGGTTTGTCGAATCAAATCAAATCAAATCAATTTATTTCCGACAAAAACACAAATATCATAAGTTATATACTGATATGGACGGTACGGAAAAATATAATATAATAAAATATGTTCATATGGAGTTAAAATGTCCTACATGAATAAATGATTTTTAATTTTTTATTCGAGTCTAGTTGTTTCTAATGTAAGGTGCGTAGAATCTAATCCACGACCCTCAGAAGTAAGGCGATATATTATTGCTAAAGCACGGAGGCTATCAATGCTCTAATATTAACAAAATAAAATTGTATTAATAATAATAATAAACTCTTTATTATGCACATAGAATACAATAAGAAAAACAGTAAATAAAAAAAATAATTACAAAAGGCGCTCTTATCGCTATAAGCAATTCCTTACAAACAATCTGCTAACAAGCAATAGGAGTAATGTATATAGACGAGGTAGATGGCACACACAAGACACTATAATTATTAAACGAATAAATGGACATACATATATAGATATATATAAATAAACTTACGCATATACTTACATATATACAACATATTGGTAGATTTCAGAAAAAATTGGAAAAAATGAGCTATAGAGACAGATAATGAGACCTTAGACGATTTTTAAATATTGCAAGAGATTGAGCGGATCGAATGGAGAGTGGTAGAGAGTTCCAAAGGCGAATGGCTAGGACAGTGAAAGAGTTGGAATAATATGTGATGGAGTGAGCAGGGATCGTCAGACAAAGGCTTCTGGTACTACGCAATACTGGACTAAATATTATACTGTATTATTGTTAGACAAAGTCAAACAGTAATTAAAATTATATTAATAACAGAATTCTATTTCAAAAATGTCAAAATTGTAGAATAATGTGTATAAAAATGTACAACAAAATACCTCAAATTATTAGAGAAATGTCTTTTGAATTTTTTCAAAATAGATTACGTAACTGGTTAATTGTGAGATGTATTTATATAGTAAAATAATTTATAAATTTAATTTTTTTTTTCTCTTCATTTTGGCAAGAAACAGTCGTTATAAAAACATATAAATATACAAATAGAAGTAATTTTTACGATAGACATTGAGTGCCGAAAATTTTTTACTTAATTTTATTTTTAGTGAGCCTAGTGGACTAAAATAAAAACAAAACAATACAAATACAAAGAAAATGAATAAGAAAAAAGAAATAAGAATATTACAGTACAAACATTATAATAATTATAATAACAAAAATAAAAATAAAAAGTGGTTACTTCAGTATTTCGAAAAGTTTCTTTCTGTATGTATCTAAGGTGCAACAAAACGGATCCAATTTAACAAACCTTATGTTAATGGTAAAATGTGTTAAGAATTGGATTATATTAATATAATAATAACGACATAATAATAATTATATTGACATATAATGACTAAATAATAATGTAGATATAATTTTTTTAAATTGTATAATATAATAATGTAATCATCATCATCATCGCAGCCCGGAAGACGTCCACTGCTGGACATAGGCCTCCCCCAAAGATCTCCACGACGATCGGTCCTGCGCTGCTCGCATCCAATGCCTTCCAGCGATCTTGACCAGATCGTCGGTCCACCTTGCTGGAGGCCTTCCCACGCTGCGTCTTCCGGTCCGTGGTCGCCACTCGAGGACTTTACTGCCCCAACGGCCATCTGTCCTACGAGCTATGTGCCCTGCCCATTGCCACTTCAAAGTCAAATAATGTAATATGCTATCTGAAAGACAGAATTATGTAATTATTTACAGAAGCATAACTAATATAAAATTTTGCATGTCTTCATATAAGGTGGGTTGCATGGAACCATATCATCATCGGCTTCTTCCTTATCCCATTTATTTGGGGTCGGCGTAATATGTTTTTCGCTTCCATTCATCCCTGTTCGCAGTCATCGCGTTATTTACTTCCTTTCTTACCATATCATCTTTCACACAGTCCATCCATCTCTTTTTCGGCCTTCCTCTGCCCTTATAACCATCCACATTCATATGTAACACCTCTCTTAAAATATTATCCTCGTTCCTACGCATTACATGTCCATACCATGATAGACGATTACTCTTCAACCTCTCCGACACCGGTGCCACTTTCATACTTCCTCTAATGTATTCATTCTTTATCCTATCCATTCTTGTCACACCACACACATGCATGGAACCCACTACCCTATGTACCCACTTTATAACATCTGCGCATACCACATTCCTAGCAAAATAAAATAATTTAATTTCAAAAGTTAAATAAATAAGTAATAATTAATATTAAAATTAAATTAAATTAAATAAATAAAAATAATAAATTAAGGGTCAACAACGCGCACGAGACACCCCTAGCGTTTCAGGCATCGATTCTATTGTTCTAATGTTTTTTATTTTAAAAATCACGTCGTGTCTCGCCTCGGAATCAGAAAATATTATATTTTATACTTCATTTTACCCATTATAATTTTAATTAATACGGAAGTATTAAATAAATCTCATTATTTTTTACTCTTTATAATATAAATTCTGTTGAAGACATATATAAAAAAATAAATGTACTTTATCTATTCGACCTACAATGTTGTTGCTGTAATATGAATATGCATGTATTCTGTTGGAAATATTTATCTGTTACGTTTTTATTTAAGTTTTAGGTCTTTAGTGCCTTTTAGATAACTAAGAAAACGTTTAGCGGTATTCCAGTGATGATTCATTGCTTATTTATATTTATCTCCACCGCGACCTTAATCTGCCCTCCATCAAGCAGTTTATGAAGGAAGCGTCTCGACGCTACTTCGACTCTGCCCAATCTCACCCTAATCCGCTTATAGACAGTACGGTCGACTACGCACCGAGGAGTAATATCCGACATATGCGACAACGTCGCCCGAGGCACGTTCTCATTGACCCCGACGACCCCATAACGGCAGTAAACCTCCCCACGGGCCCACCCGTTCCGTCCTGACCACACTTTTACACATAATCACGACACCGTCCTCGCCGGCGAGGACGACGACCTTAAACACATACCATATCGCGCATTCAACCGGGCGCCTGCTCGCGCCCGGTCGCGCCACAGCGGGGCCCCATTGGCCGCAACTGGCTTTTACAACTTCACCGGATAGGGGGCGGTGCAGATGGCTCTACAAACCTGCGGAACTTATGGAGCGGCTGAATGCCAACTCCCGCCTGATGGATACGATTTTAGTCCGAGGGCACCACTAGGGGTTCGAACCTCGACTCAGGCCGTCGTAAAATCGATCCCCATTAGAATTGGACGGGGTATCGATCGGTGGGGCAATAATTAATGTTATGTATCTTACCAAAACGAATCCTGCAGTTACTGTGCCGTCATGTGAAACCTTCTGTCCATCTACTACGAAATCTAATGCTTCACTTGTTCGTATACCTGATATAAACATCGTAGCATCGTCAGTGTGTTTCCTGAAAACATACTTACATTTGGAATATTTCTGTCAACACTCGGCCTTCTATTTGTCAATGTCTCCACATCTTTTTTTATTAGGGGTAGTAGTTCAGATGTTTAGTACAATACTAAATGTATTGTACTAAAGATCTGAACTGTACTAAATCTAATCTAGACCCTATATATAAAACCCAAGGATAGTACTAGAACTGTATATGATGTAGTAGGAATATTCTGTAAAATTATTTATTTATTTATTTATTTAACTTCAATGCACACAATATACAAAATATAGTAAAGTACTAATTATCTTTTTTTTTTCGGACTACTCTAATACTGTTGGCCGCAGCTGGCCTTTACAGCTTCACCGGACGTTAGGGGGCGAGTGCAGATGGCACTCCAAACCCGCGGAAGGACTTATGGAGCGGCTGAAGGCCATCTCCTGCCTGACGCATACGACTTTAGTCTGAGAGCACCACTAGGGGTTCGAACCTCGGCTCAGGCCGTCGTAATATCGATCCCCGTTTGAATTGGACGGGGAATAGATCGGAGGGGTAAAATTTACAAAACGCGCTATGTCTTAAGACATAATGCAAAAACATCTTGCCACCGCGATGTAGAAATTGTACATAAATGACACAGCGACATCTAGTTCACTTTTTGGAACTATTATGTACTACAACTAACAATTATATTAATTAGGGATTGTGGGCTATTGTCATGTGTTAAAACCTATGAGAATTGGACCTGCATAGATCTATTTTGTTCGGTCTTTTTCAAAGTTCACTGCTTAGACCTGAGTGTCCAATCCACTGAGGGACAAGAATTGAAGCATATTCTTAAGAAAGATGGTTTGTACGAAGTTATAACTTGTGTCTACAGTGGCTGACCTATACAATCTCGTTTTCCCTAAATTTGTCATTGCAGCTCTGCTCCTATTGGTCCTAGCGTGATGTTATATAGCATACAGCCTTCCTCGATGAATGGGCTGTCTAACACTAAAAGGATTTTCATAATTAATTCAAAAGATTATCCTCAAAATCCTCAAAATCTCACTTTTTACTTCTCTTTAATATTGTTTTCTCACGAGACTACAGCATGGGGTTTTTCAAAAAGGATATAATTAGGATTTCTTAATCGGCTACTAGTGACACCCCTGAGTCTCAGATGCTTATAGGCTACGGTAACCGTTTACCATCAGATGGGCCGTACACTTGTTTGTCACTAGCATGGTATAAAATATACATACATATATAGATATAATAAATATAAATACTTACTGGAAATGGTCCATATCGAACTGACAACAGTACCCAGAAGAGGAGAGTATTTCTCTAAACATTTGTGAGCAATTATAACGTTTAGATCTCCATGAACATTTAACGACTAATAAATCACAGGGTTTCTTGAACTGAAATTAATAAGAGACAACGATTTTTATACTATGTATACATATATATATATACGTATATATATATATATGTAAATGAAAGTCATTGACATTCGTTATTTGAATTTGGCGCGCATTTGTAGTTGATAAATTAAACGTCAGAATGATGTACGTGATTTGTTGAGAAGTTTCTAGATGTATAATAATAATCATCTCAGGACAATTCACACAGCGCCATCTAGACCCAAGTTAAGCCCGCTAAAGCTTGTTTCATGGGTACTAGACAACTGATACTAATACATAGATTTTTGTTTCATAAACACATCTATAGAAAACACCCAGACCGATACAAACAATCATACTCATGAATACAAATGTTTGTGCCGTGCGAGGAATCGAACCCGCGACCATTGGACGTAAAGCGGTGTGCCAGACCGCTAGACCACCGAGGCCGTCAAGAAGGCCGTTATAAAACCGCCCATTGTTACCTCTTTATTGTAATTGTTTTATTTATATTTGGTGTACATATTAATTTATCTAATAATAATTATATACTTAATAAAGAACCTTAAAAAATATAATATCATGTGAGTTATTAAACTTGTATATGTAAATATATATATATATAAATTATTATTATTTAGGATTGAATTATAACATTTAGGTAATTGTTATTTTCTTTCTGTGAAAGGAAGAATAAAAAGTTTTTCATTCATTCATTCATTATATATATACGTACATATGTTTTAAATTGTCATACTTACCATCGACAGTAAAACATCATACGGATACCCCAGAGTCTCAAGTATTGAGTGCATTTTTTTAACATGTGGCGAGGGTGTGTAGTTTGATTTTACCACATCAGTGAAACTCTTGTAAAACGCATCAATCTGCTCTGAGACATAGCCACGACGACGTCTGGAAATTAAAACTGTACTGTGTATATACAATTTTTTGCACAGTGCGTGGAATCGAATTCGCGACCATAGGTAGTAAGGCTAAACCGTTAGACCACCGAAGCTATGATGCCGAATGGTTGATTTTTTGTTGATAACTTCCTAAAAAAGTTTATGTTATAATTTCTACACTTTTGTGGGAACTGGTCTGTTCGGGTTATGAACATTGATTGGACTTTGCTATTGACAAAATTGCTATAGCATTTTCATTTTTTCACCTATTGCTCGTAACGGTACTATAACTTGCGCTGCTCATTGCCAGACACTTAGTATGGTTCCAACCCCCCGCCGGACACCCCTAAACTATACCATTTTATAAATAAACTTACGTTATATTGATAAAGTTGAAATTTATATATATTATTAAGAGAACTATTAAAACAGTGTTTCTTAATTATAATATATATAAAGTTAAACTTTATTAAAATAACGTAAGTTTATTTATAAAATAGTATAGTTTAGTGGGTTCGCCGGGGTTTGGAACCACACTAAGTGTCTGGCAATGAGCAGCGCAAGTTATAATACTACTACGAACAATATATGAAAAAATGGAGTTTCTTAAAATAACGAATTTGATATGAAAATTTTTACACCTTTGTTACCTGTTACCTGCCAAAGGAACCACAATCCAGGTTTCATGTTCGGGGATCATTCTTACCTGTGTTGGGGACACACATACAAGAACTTTCATGTTTACTAATAAGACGTATCTCTGGCCGTCGTGGGCTCTTGCTCTATTAGGGAAAATACAATATGTGGAAGCATCTGTCTCGTACCTACTCCTGAGGATTTCTTGGGTTTCTTAACACAGGCCAGGTTGATGACATTCTAGACTAGCCTTCACAGTTCCACATAGGTTTCACACTCAGTATTAATTTGTTTTAATATAGGTATGGCCATACGGTCAGTTCAGTCATAGGTAAGGAGGGAAAGCGCCGGAACAGAAACTAAGGTACTCTATATATAGTAGTAGTAGTAGTATAGTAGTATATAGTAGTCTGTGCTTACAATGGGTACAGGGTAGATATTGGAACAACAAATATTTGAAAAGAATACGAGCCGAGTTTCTTGTCAGTTCTTCTCATCTCGAAATCATTCCGAACTGACGGTAGATTTGGTAAAGTAATAGACCTATATGAATAAAGATAATTTGATTTGATTGATTCTACTAAATTCTATTCTATTTTATTCCACAACTCGACAGAAGCAGAACCAGAAGAGGTCCTTGCTTACAATTTCAGTTACATAAAAAAACACTAACTTACAATATTTCAGTGACATTGTTGACATTAGGCCCGTAAACGACTTCTGGGTCACATACCACTACAGCGGGGAAAGGAATCTCTGTTATTGAGTAATGTGTCGACTCTACCTGTAAGAGAATATTGTTAGATAATAATTGTATTTCGGAGGATAATAAATTGTGACTGTGTACGTTAGATAAGTCAGTTTATGTAAAATCGCGTAGCGTTTTGTTTATAATTGCTATACCCGCGACTTCGTTCGTCCGTGTGGAATTTAACTTCATTTTTCTAAAATAAAAGTAGCATAGGTTACTCCTTATTACGTCTGCTTCCTGCCAAAAAAGTCCCGTCAAAATCGGTCCAGCTATTTAGAGATAGACAGACAAAATTCTAAAAAATGTCATTATGGTGTTGTACCGTATTTATATTCATATGCATGTAGTAAAAAACGGTTATTTCAATATTACAAACAGACACTCCAATTTTATTTATACGTATAGATAATTATATATATAATATAAGGAATGTTCAAATTCAAATTCAGAAATCATTTATTCATGTAGAACTTTTTAGCCGCTTATGAACATAAAATTTTTTTATATGAAAATTTTTCTCTATCGACCAGTTCAGTATATAGATCCAATAGAATAGAATAATCTGAAATAAACTTAATATAAGCATTTCTGAATAGTTACAAATTCAAATTCAAATTCAAAAATCATTTATTCATGTAGGACATTTTAGCCGCTTATGAACGTCAAATTTATACATTATAATTTTAATTTTTTTGCCTACCGTCCAGTTTTTTTAATTCTACCAAACATTGGGAAAGCAGTATTATCACAAGAAGAATGAGTAAGAAATTTGTATGTTGATCTTCTAAATAAGTAAAGAAAATAAGAAGTATGGAACTATCCTTTTTAAAGATGGAAGTTTGAAACTATTTTTTAGACTTTTGTAATTCGTTATTTCTGAAGCTAGAACGATGAAACTTTTTATTTGGTTTTTATTACTAAATATTTTTCTAGTATTTGGCCAAGCTCACTATTTTACGCGGACGAAGTCGCGGGTACAGCTACTATAGTCTATATATCTCAAATGCAAACGAACTTACCACCGTTAGACTGGCCAGTATTATCAAATATATAAGAATAAAATGGACCAACCCCTGTTTACTTTTATATAAATCTAAATATATATAACTCAAAGGTGACTGACATAGTGATCTATTAACGCACAGCCCAAACCACTGGATGGATCGGGCTGAAATTTGGCATGCAGGTAGATGTTATGATGTGGGCATCCACTAAGAAAGGATTTTGATTAATTCTACCCACAAGGGTATAAAATAGGGGATGAAAGTTTGTATGAAACTTTGTCAATTTTTTATCGATCGGGCTGAGATTTTATACATGCAAAATCTAAGCCCGATCGGATAAAGCTACTATGACTTTTGATTTTGATAAATTTCACGCTTAAGGGGATAAATTAACGCGAGTGAAGCCGCGGGAAAAAGCTAGTTGTCTATAAATCTAAAATGAAAACAAACTTACCACAGTGAGGGTGGGGTTGATCAGATACTTTTGAAATATCATATTCCCCAAATAGGAGCAGAAAACAGTACTGGCCAGTATTATCAACCCCCAAATAAAATGGACCAACCCCTGTTTACTTTTATATAAATAATAGAACCCGTGGAGTGTACAATGTTTGCAGAAATCTTTGAATATTGCTGTCAATACGTAGAATAGGTTCTTCTGTCCGTTCATTTTGGCGTATAATTCTCGATTTAACGTTAAATGACTTTCCAAAGTTGCTCCTGTTACATTAACTAGATTCTGTTAATGACTTATTGATGAATATTGAATACAATTAACAACAAACTTTTATAGTTAATTATTGGCTTGTAATAAAATATTGCTGTACTGTACGTGTGACTTTGTTCCCTTGTTTATCCTTACCAATCTATACATATAAATAAAATTGGAGTGTCGGTTTGTAATATGGAAATAATCGTTTTTTAATACATGCATATGAATATAAATATGGTACATACACCAAATTAACATTTTTTACAATTTTTTCATTCCGTTCGTTCCGGCTAATCTCTGAAATGGATAGATCGATTTCGACGAGACTTTTTTTGGCAGGTAGCTGATGTAATTTACTCCTACTAAGTTACTACTTAACTTAGATTATTTTTATTTTAGAAAAATAAAGTTCCACGCGGACGTAGCCGCGGGAACAGCTAGTATTATAAATGCGAAGGTAACTTTATCTATCTGTCTGCTTCGCTTTCAAGCCAAAACCATTGAACCGATTTAAATGAAATTTGGTACAGATAGTCTGACCTGAGAATATAGATAAAGACTACTTTTTAATGGGACGATATACGACGATGGATACGAAAAAAGGTTGAAAGGGATGATGATGAAAAAAAGGTTTTGTACGAAATATTATATATTTTAATATAATATAAGGTTGAAACGTATTTTTAATTAACTGATTGAACACAAATAAAGAAAAAGGGTTGTATGGGGTTGAAAGAGGAGATGAAGGGTTCTATAAAAGTGTCGTTGTTTATAAAGCTAGGAGCTTGAAACCTATTTTTTAGGCTGCTGAGCAATAAAATAGGGGAAGGGTATGAAAGTACGGAAATTCGTCAATTTTTGAAGCTGAGTGATGAAACTTTATCTTTGACATTTTGGGTTGTATTATTGAATATTATTCCATTACTTGGTCAAGGTATAACATGTAGAAGTAATTGCGGGAAAAACTAGTTCTCTATATAAAAAAAAATAATAACATAAAAAAAGAGTACCGTTTGAGTTTCTTGTCTGTTCTTCTTATTTACTTCTTCCATTTTCTCTCTGGTGACTATTTCAAACCAAACTTTGAAAGCTTAATACATAAACGGACAGTTTTATATACGATATATAAAACTGTCCGTTTATGTCTGTATTATTATACTGTCAGTTAGTGTAATATATAATTATATTACACTAACTTTATCCCGCGGTTTCTCTCGCATTAATTTATCCCCTTAGGGGTGTAATTCAAAATATTTTCTTAGGGGATGCCTACGTCATAGTAGCTTTATGCATGCAAAGTCTCAGCCCGATCAATTTAATATTGACAAAGTTTCATACAAATTTGCATCCCCTATTTTATCCCCTTGGAGGTAGAATAAATCAAAATCCTTTCTTAGCGGATGTCTACGTCATAACATCTACCTGCATGCCAAATTTCAGCCCGATCCGTCCAGTGGTATGGGCTGTGCGTTGATAGATCACTACGTCAGTCAGTCACCTTTGAGTTAAATATATTTATATATAATATGTATGTAGATGGAAAGATTGAGATAATAAAAATCATTTAGTCAGATGTCGTGACCTTTAGTTAACGAGACGATTGAAGATGTATCAAACGAAGATTAAGATTATAAATTAGTAGTCAGTGAACATTAATAAGAGGTTGAATGACAGTGGAGCAATTAGGAACAGTTCTGTGAACTTTTATTAATACAAATAAGTAACTTCGTAAGAAGAATAATATAAATAAACTAGCTGTCCCGGCTAACGTTTTGCCATATAAATTAATAACGCTATAAAAAAATAGGGGTTGGTGATAGAAGGGTGAAAATTTAGGGTGGTATGTATTTTTAATGACACATAATAAAAAAATATAAATCATAAATTTTGTCCAAAAAATAAAAAAATAATGTTAGGGGTCGACAGCCCTTATCAGTTAGGTGTATGAATAGATAGTAGCCGATTCTTAGACCTACTGAATATGCATATAAAATTTCATAAAAATGGGTCAAGTCGTTTCAGAGGAGTATGGTAATTAACATTGTGACACGAGAATTTTATATATAAGATATAATATACTGTGAGCAAATTAAATTCAAATTAAAAATATCTTTATTCATGTAGGTCTATTACAGACACTTATGATATCTCAAATCTACGATCAGTTCGGAATGATTTGGAGATGATAAGAAACTGGCAAGAAACTCAGCTCGTATTCTTTTCAAATAAATGTTGTACATGTTTACAATAATATAGATTTATTTGCAAATTCAAATTTGGGAGAATAGAGTGACTACCAGCATATGCTACTGCAAAACAAATAGTCTAATCAGTGTTCGTAACCCGAACAGACCAATCCCCACAAGCAGCATCCGTTCAAGATAAAATAAATAGTCTAGTATTTAGTAAGCTAACAATAGTTTACCTTATGCAAACAGATATATATTCAGAGCGCATATAATAATATGGTTACATCTACTTGAATTCTAAATTCAATTTGATATTCTTTTTTCTATTTAAACGAGCATCTAAGTGGCTAGACTTAGGTTGTACGGTCATATTCTGCGTAAACCTCAAAATTACGTTGTGAAAATATGCCTTTAGGGTTCTACACTGAGGACTTTTAAATTAAAGCTTTTTTGGACTGTAACTTCGTATAATAACTGAAATAAGTAATACAGATAATTATAATGGAATAATGAGCACGCGTGTCGTATTCGGTGGCGAGATCAGAAATGAGGGCCGGTCAGTGCGGTGCTATTTGCACCCTCCTCGAACCTGGCCTCACAGCATCACACGGACTCCAGTCCCGCAAGCCGACGATGTCCAAACACCATTGCTATAATAAAAAGATGACGTAAGACGAGAAGACGAGGCAAGTCACCAACTACCTGGTTGACTAATATCCATAAGGACATAAAGGAGTTGGGCCTGGTGAATGACGATGCTTATCAGCGAAATGTATGGCGCCTTAAAATTAGGAAAGACGACTACGCGTAACGGGAAGAGGCGAGGATTAAGAAGAAGATTCTTTTTTCAATTTGGTATTCTTTTTTTAAAAGATGTTTCAGGAGTTGGTTTGAAAGAGAGTGGGCGCGCACCAAAACTAAAGACTGCTCAGCTACCGTTTCCGGCGGTTGTAGCCACGACGGGACGGCGACGGGAGATCTAACAATGCTGGAACATTCTAGAAGGTTGTCTGACCTTACTCCATGGAGCACCTTCCTGTAATAATGGTTTACGCTGTTGGACGCCAGTGGAGGATGCTAAGATGAGCATGAGGTGAGGTCAGTTAGCCCATCGTGACAAATCTATTCAATGTAACATTGATAACAATGCATCAACGGTCCAGATTACTACAAATTCCCTTCACTTCCCCCATGAGAGGAGTCATGAATGTGCATGACTAGTGCGAAAGGCTAAGTGGAAAACTATGCAAGAGGCAGACCAGAAGTAGACTACTTTATGCTGAAAGAGAGAGAGAGTGTGCGACAGCCATTCTATTCTCTCATCTCGCATGACGATGGAAAATTCTAGAATATGTACTCGTATGAGGACAAAGCTAAAAATAATGCTTTATGTAATATGGAATATAAAATTAAGTGACTTAAAGAGTTTACACAAAATAAGGCGGTTGAAGAAATAATGAAATAAGAAATCCTTCGAACTTGTCCATATGGGATTAAAGTCACGAGAGTAATATATTTTTTATCTTCTCAATTTGCCGTAATAAATTCTACGTGGGATGTCTGGGTATCAAACATTTTTAGGGTTCTAAGGATAACAGGCAAAACCCTTAAGTTTACGACCTTTTCATCCCACCGAAGTTCTGTCCTGTCTTGTCTGTATAGATATTTTAGAATTTCTGAAACTACTAATGCCTTTCAAACTTTGAAAGCTTTGTAAAAAATAAAAAAAAACTGAATATTATATTTTTTTTATTTTTAGGCTTACGATTTAATTAGCTATATACCTATATAGTACAGTAATTTTTTTATGTTTTTATAATTAATACGAGTAATTTTTCATACGAATAATTTTATAGTAATTAAGATGATTACTGAAGACTCAGGTGGTGTAAAGGTTTAACACACCGCTTTACTTCCGATTAGGGATGTTAGGGAGCTCCATAACCGTAACCGAAACTATCGGATATCCGATTTAAAAAAATATTCGTAACCGTAACTGAATCCGAAATAAAATTTTCGGACAGGGGCGGAGCCTAATAGAGACACGATATGTAAGCATTTTATTAGCTATCTGTATTTCACTTTTGACATTCCTTAAAAAATAATATCCGTAACCGAAATTATCCGAAACTAACAGATAATCCGAAATAATTTCATATCCGCATCCGTATCCGTATCCGGTATAATAATCATTCCTATATCCGAAACCTATCTGTATCCGACATTTCATATCCATAACATCTCTGCTTCCGATGATCGAGGGTTCGATTGCACGCACGGTACAAGCATTTGTATTAATGAGTATGATTGTTTGTATGGTCTGGATATTATATATGTATATTATGTATTGATTTACAACCAAATATATATCCTAATTTATGTATCAGTTGTCGTGGAATACATAACACAAACTCTGAATTGACCAAGAATATTATTATTATTTAGAACCCTTGATGTACAAACTTGTTTCACACTTAATATTTCTTATAAACAAGTATTTTGCATATAAAATTTACACATATAATAATAACAGTATGTGCATTATTAAATAATGCTGTATCTTCTATAGATATAGTAAAATATCTTGCGTTGTTACCCCAGTTTTGCCTATGCATGCCAGCTGCCAAGCAGCTTGCTTTTCAGCTTGTGTTTGTTTGTTTGTTCGGAGACAAGTCAAGGATCAAAATCAATTTTAAAAATCAAAGAGGCGTGTGATTCCATAATTGAGTAAGGGCGTAATAGGGCAGACCCTATCTCGTTGTTAGGGCGTCCTATTTCACCTTAGGGTGACCTATTTCACCTTACTCGTGACGAATAAGGAACGGAGTCAAGTCAAGGATAGAAATCAATTTTAAAAAATCAAAGTGGCGTGCGATTCCACAATTGAGTAAGGGCATAATAGGGCAGACCCTATCTCGTTGTTAGGGCGACCTACTTCACCCTAGGGCGACCTATTTCACCTTACTCGTCACGATTAAGGTGAAATAGGTCGCCCTAACAACGGGATAGGGTCTACCCTATAACATACAGGGCGGCCTGACGCCAATGGAATCGTAGACGCCACCTTGTGACTCCGGCAATGGGTTTTTTTAGTAGGTAAGTAATCCCATACACCTCCTCGTTATTCTCCTGGTCCTCGGGCGGGAGGATGGTTTTTTGAAGATATTTCTATGCAATAAAAAAAGGGTTATAGGTTTAGTAAAGTGAAATCTTAGTCTCCGAACTGCTATCACGTCGTCACACCATAACTTGTAGACCATGGTGATATTCAAACACCATATATAGGCGACGGTTACCACATACTACCAGATAGGCCGTCAGATTCTTTTCCAATTATATGATAAAAATCTCTAGTCTATACATATAAATAAAATTAGAGTGTCTGTCTGTAATAATGTAATAACCATTTTACTACATGCATATGAATATAAATATGGTACATACACCAAAATAACATTTTTTACAATTTTTGTTCCGGGCTTCCAAATTTCCAAATCTCTGAAATGGCTGGACCGATTTTGATGAGACTTTTATTGGCAGGTAGCTGACATAAGGAGTAACTAAGGCTACTTTTATTTTAGAAAATTCTCTAATTAAAGTTTTGTTAAATTTCACGCGGACGAAGTCGCGAGTACAGCTACTAAAGTTAAGATTTCATGATATTACATCTTAATCAGGGCCGCTTGACTTTCACAGAATCCTCTTGAGAACCCTTTACTATTCGATCGTTTGTTGTCTAGCTACTTTGTCTTACTTATATATATTGGAGATATTAAAGTACTTAATATTAATAATATAACCTACAAGAATACTTGGAGCCCTTGTAATGAAACATGTTTTTGCAATTAACGAGTTCTCATTATTTTTTTTTAAATAGACAAATATTCTCTCCGTTGCTATTCAGTATAATAATAATCTCAGGACAATTCATACAGCGCCATCTAGACCCAAGTTAAGCTAGCTAAAGTTTGTGTTATGGGTACTAGATAACTGATTCATATATAGGTACATAGATATTTTTTTGTAAATATATACATATTATACATAGAAAACACCCAGACCGTTTCGAACAATCATACTCATACATATTAATTACGTGCTATAGATATATAGACATAGATCTTGAAATGGTAATATCATAATATAATCATCATCATTGCCTCGCCTTTATCCCATTATTTGTGGTCGGAGTATGTCATTCTCTTCCACTGCTCTCTATCGGTGGTCATATCTGTACATACTCTTCTTTTATTCAAATCATCTTTCACACAATCCATCCATCTTTTCTTAGGGCGTCCCCTCCCTTTACATCCATCTACATTCATATTATACACTTTCCATAGGACATGATCCTCATTCCTCCGTATAACATCATAATATAATGATGTATAAAAAAATAATATATGAACCTATTATATAAAGATAGATAAATAGATAGATAAATTTTTTATGTGTATCTTAGTACACACATATAGGCTTAATTATAACATCACATGACAAGTACCTATAATATAACAATTCAATAATGGTAAACCTGCAAGTGTGTGCTACAGCAATACAAAACTGGTACATAGCTCAGTGTGGAGAATCACTCAACGAGCAAAACACAGATGTTCAGCTATGTCCTCGAGGGTGAATAATCTACCTTTTTTTTTATAAACTAAAATGAACTGGACGAAATAATGTAAAGAAACCAATCCTGGCTGTCTGATAGATGTATTCTATATATCATATAGCGAAGAAATCATTGGCGCAAATATACTTGAAATATTAAATTCTTAGCTGTAACCGCGACTTCGTCTGCGTAAAACAGTGACCTTACATATATATATAAAAAATATTTAATAACCTAACCTAAAAAAAGCCAAAAAAAGTTTTATAGTTAAAGTTCAAAAATGACGATTTTCTATATATATATATATATTTTGTTTCAATAGCATATTCTGGTGGTCACTCTATTCTCCCAAATTTGAATTTTAAATGAAATTGTATTATTGTAAATATGTACAACATTTAAAAAAAAAATACGAGCCGAGTTTCTTGTCAGTTCTTCTCATCTCGAAATCATTCCGAACTGATGGTAGATTTGACATATCATAAGAGTCTGTAATAGACCTACATGAATAAAATTTGAATTTGAATTTGACAGAATTCATTTAAATCGGTTCGGTAGTTTTGAAAAGCGAGACAGACAGACAGAGTTACCTTCCCATTTAGAATTTCAGTAAGGACTCAGTACAATATAACTTACAGCTAATTGCCAATATATTTATATTATAAAATTACAAAAGTTTCATAATTCTATCATCAAAAATGACGAATATCCGATATACCGAATTCCATAAAACTCAATCAACAGTTTAAAAATAAGTTTCAGGTATCTAGCTTTAAAAATGACTATTCTTCTATAAAACTTTCCATCCCTCATTTCAACCCCTTACAACCCTTTTTGCGCATTAACAAGTAACCTATGTTCTTTCACAGAGTTTGGACTGTGTACCAAACATTTAAATCGGTTCAATAGTTGTAACGTGAAAGCGAGATATATCTGTCTGACTATCGACAGACAGAGTTACTTTCTCAATTACAATATTAGTAAGGTATTATGAATATGCGGACGAATAATAGCTCTCTATCTCTAAATCTTTACATTGTTCTGAGTTTCGATCAAATCAAATCAAATCAAACTTATTTGCACTAAACATAGGTTTACATTGATTGTTATTGTAATATAATGACCCATTATGTTTTGCCTCATTGAGCATGCAAAATATATAAATATTAAATATTATTTAATTATTAAAACAATTGTCATCAGAGAATTATAAATATATATTATTATTATTACATTATTATACATTTAAAAACTCGTTTACGGAGTCGAAACATTTGTCGAGTAATCAATAATTTAATTTATCGATATATTTTATATGTCACATTCATATTGCTTTTATATATAAATCAAGATTACTTTCTTAATGTTTGTTCTTCTGTCCATTAAGACAGCTATTAAAGTGATATAAAAACATGCTTCTACAGAGAATCCATTAACTCAATGCGGCATCATTAAAACCCTTGTAAAGTTTTCATTTAAATTAATAAAATTATAAAAGCAGAACACACCCGTCAGTTAACTGTATGTTAATGTATGGTAATGCCCATGTCTTAGTTTAGTCAACTGATCCTAAAATAATAATTATAATAACTCCAGGAAAATTCATACAGCGCCATTTAGTTTCACGATAAGGTTAGTACTAGATAACATATATACTATATATTTATTTAAATTTATTTATTCAGATAACAGAGATCCAAATTGTTAATAACAATTGTACTTAGCCTATGTTAGTATACCTAAAATTACATATTATTTAAACCGTAACAATTTGGATCCAAAAAAAAAAGTATTGGGCTGTCAAATTTATTGCACAGCATTTTTAGAATGCCGTTACTGCTGCCACGCAGCCTGTGGAATAGAGAGGCGATCTGTTTGCATCTGCATACAGGTCGTCTGTAGATGATGCTGCAAACATTGTGGATGCACTACAGAAGCGTGGCAAGCGTATAGTTAACCCACAAGCTGCTGGTGTAGAAAGATTAACATTATCGCTCCATCGTCTATCAATTGGTTGCTTTCATAGCTATGCCTCACTGATGGGTTGATTGGTAGAGATCTCTTTTAGAGATAAGTCCACCATTGCTCACTCTGTATATATTTAAGTTTATTACTGTATTTAAAAAGGCAATAAAGAATATATATAAAATCTAGTTACGAAGCAACTAACAAGGTAGGTCTGAAATTCCTGCTACCTTCATAATGCAAAAAAGAAATACCAATCTCTTTAAAACCGTGGTGGAGAATATATCAACAATACACGGAACTGCCCATCTCGCGGAGAAGAATGGCAATACACGATTGATCTGGGGCCTCCTGATGACAGCGAATATTGCGTTGACTATTTTCTTTGGAATGATAATAAAGAATAAGTTTAATGAAGACCAGATAATTACACAGGTATGTTTGCTCAATTATAATTTAGATAACGTGGGAAGGCCTCCAGCAAGGTGGACCGACGATCTGGTCAAGATCGCGGGAAGGCATTGGATGCGAGCAGCGCAGGACCGATCGTCGTGGAGATCTTTGGGGGAGGCCTATGTCCAGCAGTGGACGTCTTCCGGGCTGCGATGATGATGATGATGATGAATTTAGATAACTAGTGGTAGCCGCGACTTCGTCTGCGTGGAATTATAAATTATATTTTTAAAATAAAAGTAGCCTAAGTTACTTCTTATTACATCAGGACCTACCAATAAAAATCCCGTCAAAGTCGGTCCAGTCTTTTCAGAGATTAGCCACAACAAAGAGACAGACTAAAATTGTAAAAAATATTATTTTGGTCTATGTACCGTAATTATATTCACATGCATGTAGTAAAACGCTTATTTTAATATTACAAACAGAAACTCCAATTTTATTTATATGTATAGATTATTAATTTTATAGATTATTATTAAGTTTATTGGTAGTGGACGTGGAGTCGGGACGTAGGCTGATTTTACACTTGATTTAAATCTATTTTAGTGGAGACGTAAACTAATCGAAGGGCCTCAAGTGTCGACAGAAATGTTACAAGTGTAGGCACAAATATATATAAACAGTATTATGGAAATATGATAGGCAAGATGCCTTTTATTGGTATTTCAAGGATTACAATAATTGAAACACTGTCTAAGAAATATTAATTTAGAAGACAACTTAGGCTTTGAAGCCGGCTACCGCAAGGGAAAATCCAAGTAGCGGCCGTGACTTGTGACACGGGTGTAGGTTTAAAAGACCCTTTTAGAATGCATTAACACTCACATTAACTAGTTGCAACTCTCCCCCAGGCCCAACTAAGACCGGGATAAACCCTAATACAATTCACTTTAGTATCCAAAACATAACCGGTACGCTCTGCGAAAACTTGTATATTCAAAATGTTTAATTCTAAGATAAATACAACAAAAGTGAACATTAACTCAGCACCAGTAACAAGTTAGCGAAATAACTTAATGAGGGTATATTAAAAAAACTTCATCATCATCATCATCATCATCGCAGCCCGGAAGACGTCCACTGCTGGACATAGGCCTCCCCCAAATATCTCCACGACGATCGGCCCTGCGCTGCTCGCATCCAATGCCTTCCAGCGATCTTGACCAGATCGTCTGTCCACCTTGCTGGAGGCCTTCCCACGCTGCGTCTTCCGGTCCGTGGTCGCCACTCGAGGACTTTACTGCCCCAACGGCCATCTGTCCTACGAGCTATGTGCCCCGCCCATTGCCACTTAAAAAAACTTAACGTGATAAAACTATAAGACATATATTTTTATAATAAGAGAAATCCCATTAAGTATTAACTGTCTTTGGGTAAAAGAAATAAACTTGTAAAGTAGTGTAATTAAAATAATCCTATTACTTAATTTAAACTTGACGACCTCGGTGGTCTAGCGGTCCAGCACACCGCTTTACGACCGATGGTCGCGGGTTCGATCCCTCGCACGGCACAATCATTTGTATTCATGAGTATGATTGTGTGTATCGGTCTGGGTGTTTTCTATGTATAATATGTATGTATTTACAAAAAAAAATATCTATGTATAAGTATCAGTTATCTAGTACCCATAACACAAGCTTTAGCTAGCTTAACTTGGGTCTAGATGGTGCTGTGTGAATTGTCCTGAGATTATTATTAAACAGACAATCACTTATATTTTAATTGCCCACGGCTTCGCTCGCGATAATTTATCCCTTTAGGGGTGGAATGTATCAAAATCCTTTCTTAGGAGATGCCTCCGTCATAGTAGCTTTATGCATGCAAAGTCTCAGCCTGATCGGTTTAAAATTGACAAAGTTTCATACAAACTGATCCCCTATTGTATCCCGTTGGGGGTAGAATTAATCATGGAATTAATCAATTAAACATCTACCTGCATGCCAAATTTCAGCCCGATCCGTCCAGTGGTTTGGGCTCTGCGTTGATAGATCACTAAGTCAGTCACCTTTGAGTTATATATATTTAGATTGTTTGTAGATAAACGCCAATTGTAAAGTGTCTGAAGTACCGTTCCCAGCCGTCAGTATTTGCAATTTCAACACAATATCATTGAAGGAAACAAAGTATATTGAACGGTTACTGTAAGTATAGCAAATAATTATATTTCCTTATATTCTTTTATATATTCTTTTATAAAATATCATCCTCTTATGGATGGAAAACGGCCTCGGTGGTGTAGCGGTATAGAAGACCGCTTTTCATCAAATGGTCGCGGGTTCGATTCCTCGCAAGGTACAAACATTTGTATTCATGTGTTTGTATCGGTCTGAGTGTTTTCTATCTATATTATTTATACAAAATATACATATATATATGTATTTATATCAGTTGTCTAGTACTGATAACACAAGTTTGCTTACCGTGGGACTAGATAGCGCTGTGTTAATTGTTCAAGCTTATTTATTTATTTATTTTAATTATATTTTCTTTGATATTCTTTTATCGAAAATCCGTCTATTTTTTTAAATAGTAAATTTAGTGATATTTTAGAATTTCTGATCATCGTGCTTCTCTGTGTGATTTTTCTTATAACAATTGGCTTCTTTAAATAGACAGAGTGATTCAATAGGCAGGTTTATATATATACTATTGTATACGGTATACGGTGTATTCACCGTATACCGTATTATATATATAATACAGTACACCCGTGCAACGCCGGGGCGAGAGGCTAGTAAATTTATAAAATACATATATTGTTTCTTTGCAGGTTGAGTTACAATAGAAACCAAAGTGAAATTAACAACTTCTTCAGGGATCTCGTTTACTTGAAGAATTATGGTGTTAACAGTACACACACTGGCCATTATAAACATATTATGAGGCTCTTGAAACACCATTACTTCACCATAGAAACCATTATGGAAGACGTAATTATATTATTAACTGTAATATAAAGATATTATGAGTTTCTTCAAGGGTGAAAGCATAAACATTATATTACTTTATTTGACGGACTCGGTAGTCTAGCGGTTTAATACACAGCCTTACGTACGATGATTAGGAGTTCGATTTTTTTTATAACGCAGTGGACAAACGAGCATGCGGCTCACCTGATGGTAAGTGATTACCGCGCCCATGAGCACCCGCAATACCAGGGAATTCCAAGTACGTTGTCGGCCTTTTAAAAAGGAATAAGCTCTTTTCTTGAAGGTTTCAATATCGTATCGGTTCGGAAATACCATTGCTGGAAGATTCCACAATGTGGTTGTGCGAGGCAAAAAGTTTTTTTATATAAACTCTTTGAGAGTAGACTAGAATAAGTATGATTGTTTGTATGGGTCTGGATGTTTTCTATGTATATTATGTATTTACACAAATACGTTCATTATGATATCATTTTCAATATTTGCATACCTCTACGGGGTGCTGCATGTCGTGTAGGTACTTATATTATATTGTAAGATCAAAATTACCATGTAGCAGGCAAATAAATAAATTATTATTATTATTATTTATTTATTATTATTATTTTTTTTTATATATTATTTTTTCTCGACTTTCGCCGGTAATCTTGGTATGTACGGGCCTAAGCCAAGTACATAACAATGTTCTATGTCAGGTAGATATACCATAATACAAATGTAGGCCTAATCTGTCTGTAGAAATTTATTATTATTATTTTTTTTTTCTCAGCTTTTGCTGGTTTTCTCCACAATTATTACTATTATAATTATTATTATTACTATTATTATTATTCATGTAGGACATTTTAAGCGGCTTATTAATGACAAATTTTTGTAATATAAATTTTTCCCTACTGTCCAGTTCAGTATACATATTCAATTGAGAAGAACTTGCAAGAATATGATTGTTTGTATTGATTCAGATCAATACAAACAATCATATTATTGCAAGTGGATGGATGTTTTCTATGTTATACAGACTAAGTTGCGGAGGTCAGCTGGTAGGTTATAGAAATAGAAATACAAATAGTCTTTATTTAAATAAACTTAATGTAAGCACTTTTGAATAGTCAAGTTTTTTTATTCTACCGCTTATTCGGAATGCAGATTCATCACAAGAAGAATAAGCAAGAAACTTGTGTGTTGCTCTTTTAAATAAATATTGATTTACTTATATTTAATTAACAACAAAGATTAGGCATGCGACAATTAACATAGAAACCGCTACGCACTTAATCTCTGTTCAATCAGATAACATTGTCCGCGCTATGAATTTTAAATTAGATATTATCTACAAAAACATTATTTATCATTTATAAATTCTTCAATTTTAAAATAATTTTTACAAAGAAAATATTTTATGACATATTTGAATTTTTTTCTGGCAAATTGACTACAGACTCTGGGAGTTTGTTGTAAAACCTTACGCAATTTCCATAAAACGAATTACTGACTTTCGTCAAACGGCACTTAGGTAAAACTAGTTTGTTGACATTACGTAAGCTTTTATTAGTGTAATCACTTTTTTAAAACTGTTAATATATCTATATCTCATTGAGACTATTAAATTATCATAGTATTAGTATAATTATGAAAATATTCTATTTCAGTTGCATCAGAAATGTGAGAATCTCCTGTTGTACTGCAGTTTTAATAGAAAACAAAAGAACTGCAACGATATATTTGGGTTGATTAAAACCTCTCATGGGTACTGCTGCGCTTTCAACTACGTTGCTTTACACGACGGCATTGATGAGTAAGTTCCATCCTGTTCTACGTCACTCCATCCTGCTCTATATCGTTTTACTAAAATTCACGATCTGAAAAAAAAATTCACCTAGGTTTACTTTGTAAAAAAATTATCAAGACTTCATCTAAATCGATTCCGGCTGAATCGATTTAGATGAAGTCTTGATAATTAATATAAGTTAATTTTAGGAGAATTTAACTGACGTATAGAAGAATGAAGAAGACTGTATATATGTATATATTAAAATATGTATGTGAGATAGTTAATTTGAAGTGTGTCTTGTCAGATCTTACCTCACTAAATATAAACGACGAGACGTTGTGCCTTGATCTTCCACTCCCCCTCTTTCCTTCTATCTTTCCCTCAATAATTAGTTTCAAAAATTCACCGTGCCATATCAAGTGCCCTAACATCTTTCCTCTTCTACTTTCTATCCCATTAAATATATTTTTTCTTTCTCCCTGTGCTTGTCTTACTTTATCTTTCCAGCTAATTCTTTCCATCCTTCCCCAGCACCACATTTCAAAAGCTTTAAATTTGTTCTTTTCTTTTTGAGTTAATGTCCACGTTTCTTGTGCATACAAAGCTATACTCCAAATATGCATGAGTGGGCTACAACCACATAGGATGTGATGCGGCGTTTCCTCTTCAGTTTGGCAGAATCTGCAGATTCTTGTCGTGCATAGGCCTAGTATAGCCATATGCTTGTTTAATTTGCAGTGTCCTGTGAGGGCCCTAGTCATCAAGCATATGTTGTTTTTACTCAATAGCAGTAGTCTATTGGAGTATTTGATCGAGTAGCCCGATATTAGGGCTTTTGAATGTGTTAATCCTGGCATTTCTTGCCAGTGATTCAGTGAAAATAAATAGCTATACATAGTAACAGATTTATTTCTCTAATAACTTACACGCGCAACTTCTTTTGCATCACACTTCACATGTACCATTATAATTCCCCCAATTTACATAATACCTTTCAAAAATATAGCCTGTTATTACTGAAAAGTTTCATCAAGTTCCTTACAATAGTTTTTGCGTGAAAGAGTAACAAACATACGTATATATATTCACAAACGTTCTCGTTCATAATACTAGTAAAGTCCCATAATATAAGTAAGTATGTTTGTACAACATTTGGGGTCCTACAATAGCATTACTCGACATAATGTCGTGATAGAACGGTGTCCCCTGTTCCTGACGTGTGATCATATTAAGTGTAGCTCTCACAACGATAGCCCGTAACAAATAGTGTTGTTATTTTTTACTCGTATTCCTTGAGAATATTTACCTACGAGAATATGGACATGTGGACCTACTTACGAGAAGATTTTTGGGAAGCAGATAGTTGATATATTTACTAAGCAGTTAGGGTTTTTTTAACTTTCGTGTTTAATAGACTTTATTTATATTATTAACCGGGTCTTAACACAACCTAATCGAAAGGTCGAGATAGGTATATATCTTTATTTACTTTATTAATTTAGTTCGTGATAAGACCCGGTTAATAATAAGTAGATAGAATTTTCAGTTCCGTCCAATTTATAAATAAAAAATAGCATGAAAGTTTTTAAAAAGTAAATTATAAAAACATAATCTTGGACAATTAACACAGCGCCATCTAGATCCAAGTTAAGATAGCTAAAGCTTGTGTTATGGGTACTAAACAACTGATACTAATATATATATATATTTATTTTATAAACACATACATAATATACATAGAAAACATCCAGACCGATACAAACAATCATACTTATGAATATAAATGTTTGTGTCTTGCCAGGAATCGAACCCGCGACCATCGGTTGTAAGGTAATGATCTCAACCGTCGTCATATACGAGTACAATAATATACCTATATTTTCAATTATTTTTTTGCAAGCCTTATATATAACTATTATATTAGCAAGCCTTATATATATTATAGCTTCTCAATATGCTCACTTAGGAAAAATATAAAATGTTTTGCTCTTTGCCGTACAATATTAGTTTAGTTGAATATAATAACATTTATAGGAAAGTTTATTTCTATTTCAGTAACCTATTGCTCAACGATGAGAATCTGGAATATTATGAAGATCGCTCGGATGATAAATTGCCAGGGTTTCGTATTGTTGCTACCTCCGAGTCTGGGAGGTAACTCAATGAATTGACATTTACTTCGCTTTGAATATTTTTAATAGTGCCCTCTCCCTCCCCCCCCCCCCTGAACCCCCTTCCCCCCGTTTTATATATATATTTTTGGTGCCACTGAAAACCAGCTGTATGTTCACCCAGGACATACATTAAAGCTGAGTGGAGCCATTTCAGTGCATTTTTGGATGTAAAAACTGATTATTTTATGTTTATTTTCAATTATGGTAAATTAAGTTTAGTTATATGTACATTTTAATTGCTCTTTTTTTTTTCGTTTGTTGTTTATATTGTATTTTTTACATTCCACTGAATAAAATATTTTTCTTTCTTTCTTTCTTTCTTCTTTATTTTTGATGTATAGGCTAGGCTAGGCTTTTTATATTTTACTAGCTGTGCCTGCGGTTTCATGCGCGTGAGGTTGACTATGTGTTATTCTGATGTATTACTGTCTGTGACTGTAGTTTTATTCGAATTAAATTACATATGTGTAATTCTTACGTATAAGCTATATTAATGTAAAGTTTCATTAAAATCGATTCAGTAGTCATCCATACTCATAAATTTACGCATAAACGAAATATCTCCTTTGGAAACTATACAATATATCCTGAGGAGAAAACCATCGCTCCTAAGAATATCCTTCAATTCTTGTCCCTTACTGGTCTAAGTAGAGAACTTTGAATAAGGGCGAGCACGATAAATATATACACGTCGCAGTGTTACAGGTCATAGCACCTGATAATAGCCCAATCGCCCAATAAAAAAAAAGTTAAATAAAAAATTATTGCAACTTCAAACGAACAGCTACTCACTAAATGCATATACAAGTACATAAAATACATATATAATAAACAAATAAAGAAAATGTATTTGTATATCTGTTTGTTATTATTGATCTCTGAAACTGTTAGCTTCAGTTTCACTCTCAAAAAGCTAATGTTATAAAAAGTAACTTAGTCTACTTTTTGTTTAGAAAATATAAATTTCACGCAAAACGTTTCAGCCAATTATTTATATGACTTATTATCCTACCTAATCTATATACATCGGGAGAAATGGGATTGTTAGTAATGGGAACTAGTAACCCCCATTGCTAGCAATACCATGTTAGGTCGACCTCCACGCGGTTCCTCCTGGGAACCATCGTTATAAATTCCTAGTGAATTTGTCACGACGGGCTGACTAACCTGAGCTCATATTCATCTTATCATCCTCCACTGGTGTTCTGCCAGCGTAAACCATTAGTGCAGGCGTGGGGCACTATTTCATTATCATCTCCAAAAAAAAAATTATATCCATCACGTATGATGACTTGTTACAGAACCTCCGGACTTCACGTCGTCTTCAATGTGGAACCAGATGACTATCCCAGCTATGCCACTGTACCATATTTTGGAGCAAATGTAACCAATTCCAATATTTATTCAATAACAATAATATATATGTATTTATGAATGATATACTTCATTGATTTTTATGATATTCTGTAACATATATGTAAATGCGTATAAATAATGTATAATAATAATAATAATAATCTCAGGACAATTCACACAGCGCCATCTAGTTCCAAGTTAAGCTAGATAACTGATACAAGTACATAGATAATTTTTTTTTTGTAAATATATATATATATTATACATAGAATATATACATAGATACGAATAAATCGATACATATAAATAAAATTGGAGTGTCTGTTTGTAATATTGAAATAACCGTTTTTTACTACATGCATATGAATATAAATATGGTTCATACCAAAATAACATTTTATACATTTTTTGTCTGTCAGTCTGTCAGTTCCGTTTAATCTCTGAAATGGCTGGACCGATTTTGACGGGACTGTTTTTGGTGGCAGCTAGCTAATGGAACTCAGGCTACTTTTATTTTAGATAATAAAAATATAATCGGCAGGTCTGAGAATAGGTTGTATATTATATTATACTACTATACTATACACCTAAGGGTAATCCACCCACAAAAATATACTATTCATATTTCGTATTTTAAAAAAATACCTACAATCAAAATTTCTACCCTTCTACCATCATTAATAGCGATAGAAAAGCAAATAGAAATAATCTTAATATAAGCACTTTTGAATAGTCAAGTGTTTTGATTCTACCGCTCATTCGGAATGCAGACTCATCACAAGAAGAACGAGCAAGAAACTTGTGTGTTGCTCTTTTAAATATAATATTGATTGATATTTAATTAACAACAAGGATTAGGCATGCGATAATCAACATAGAAACCGCTACGCACTTAATCTCTGTTCAATCAGATAACATTGTCAGCGCTATGAATTTTAATTTAGATATTTTCTATTAAAACATTATTATCATTTATAAATTCTTCAATTTTATAATAAGCTTTTTTATATACATATAGTTGATATTTACCATCATCAACCCCTATTTTTTAATTTATTTCAGGTATTGTTAAGCGATCCGACCGATTACCCTGAAACTACAGTATTGTACGAATTCGTCGCGCCAGGAGATAGTTTGGATATGAAAGTTGAACCGTTGGTGTTCCAGCCGGACTACTGGATCCGGAATGCCGAAATATCCAAACGAGCGTGTTGGTTCCACGACGAGATACAGTTGGAACATACAGATAAATACAGTTTCGAAACTTGCATCACGGAATGCATGATGCGGATGTTCATTAATGCTTGCGGATGTGTGCCGTACAAATATCCGAGACGTAATATTAATACATTAGTAATATCGCCAAAAAATACACACAGCGAAATCTAATCTCAAACTAATCTGAAGTTCTATTATGAATACTAAAAAAGTGATAGAAATTATTATTATTTTTGAAATATGTTCATATATAATATATATAGATTATACCCAGACTACAACAAATAAACAAACAAACACATCTTTAATTTTAGAAATCTATTTTATGCAGAATATTTTAGCCGTTTATGAACGTCAAATCAGTATATAGATGCAATTAAGAAGAACTGGACCGAAGAATTACGACTTTGAAGTGGCAATGGGCAGGGCACATAGATCGTAGGATAGATGGCCGTTGGGGCAGTAAAGTCCTCGAGTGACGACCACGGACCGGAAGACGCAGCGTGGGAAGGCCTCCAGAAAGGTGGACCGACGATCTGGTCAAGATCGCTGGAAGGCATTGAATGCGAGCAGCGCAGGACCGATCGTCGTGGAGATCTTTGGGGGAGGCCTATGTCCAGCAGTAGACGTCTTCCGGGCTGCGATGATGATGATGATGATGAAGAACTGGCAATAAACTAAATTGAATTACAATTTAAAACTTGCACACTTCGAAACATGCACCATTGAATGCATGATGCGGATATTCATTCATACTTGCGGATGTGTGCCGTACAAATATCCGAGACGTAATATTAATACATTAATAATATCGCCAAAAATGTCATACTCAACAAAATGAAATCTAGTCTCAAACTAACCTAAAGTTCTATTATAAATAGAAAACTGATAGACTTTTTTTTTGTAAATACATACATATGTAATGTATATAGAAAATACACAGACAAAAACAAGCAGATGCATCTTCAAATTCAAATTCAAAAACGTATTTTAGTTTATTCGTGTAGGATATTTTAGCTGCTTATGAACAGTAGTTAAAGTAACAGTAAACAGTAGTTAGTTAAATCAGTAGTTAGAAGCAATTAAGAAGAATTGGCAAGAAACTAAATTGAATTACAATTTAAAACTTGCACACTTCGAAACTTGCACCATTGAATATATTATGCGGATGTTAATTCATATTTGCGGATGTGTACGTACAAATATACAAGACGCAATATTAATAAATATAAATATTACATTATATAATAATAATAACGCTAGAAAACTCACGCAACACCATCAAGTCCAAATTTAAGTAGAGCTTTGTTTAAAAGAGTGATAATGGAATGGTGCACGTGGGTGCAGGTGGTTGCACTATGCTTGAGGCTGGCGGTGCATCGGTGGAGGATGATAATCAGGTCAGTTAGATCATGATCAATGCACTTGAAATGTATCAGGGTAGATTTTGAAGCGTGGAAGTCTGACATAATACATTCGTAGCAATATGTAGCAAATAAACGTCTTCCCCCGGAGGGCTTGTCTTATGGGTACTAGGCAACTGATATAAATACATAGACACAATTTTTATGAGTATAAATGTTTGCATCTTGCGAGGATCGGACTTGTGGCCACCGGAAGTAAAGCGAAAGCGGTCATGGAATCGATTCCCGCACAATACAAATTTATTGTTTAAATTTCAGTAAAAACTCATCGTATCTGTGAATTTGAAGATTTGAACTGTCTACATAACGTGACCAGTAAGTTTTTGCATTATTTATTTATTACTACCCATTGGGCCTTCGTAATAAAAAGGCAAAATTTGTTTTATTGTATAGATTAAAATCGTTATTAAAAAATAAGGGATGTTAATGTAAGTTGAACTCCATTTTCCGCAATCAGCCTCTCAAATCTAAAAATGGATCTTGATATTAGAAGGGAGAAAGTTTGGGGTTGTATATATTTTTAATGCCACATTATAAAAAAAAATATTAGGGGTGGACAACCGTTATCACTTAGTGGTATGTAAAATAGATAGTAGCTGATTCTCAGACCTACTGAATATGCATAAATCGGTCAAGCCGTTTCGGAGGAGTATGGTAACTTCGATTGTGACACAAGAATTTTATAAATTACTAGCTGTCCCGGCAAACATTGTTTTGCTATATAAATTAATAACGCTATAAAAAAAATAAGGGTTGGTGATAGTAGGGTGAAAATTTAGGGTTATACAACCCTACATGTATTTTATAATGACACATAATAAAAAAAATTGCCCAAAAAATAAAAAAAATATGTTAGGGGTCGACAACCCTTATCACCTAGGGGTATGAAAAATAGATAGTAACCGATTCTCAGACCTACTGAATATGCATATAAAATTTCATAAAAATCGATGTAGCCGTTTCGGAGAAGTATGGTAACTGACATTGTGACACGAGAATTTTATGTATTACTACTTGTCCCGGCAAACGTTGTTTTGCCTTAAAATATAAAAAAAATTAGGGGTGGACTACCCCTAACATTTAGGGGGATGAAAAATAGATGTTGGCCGATTCTCAGACCTACTCAATACGCCCACAAAATTTCATGAGAATTGGTCAAGCCGTTTCGGAGGAGTATGCGAACGACAACTGTGACACGAGAATTTTATATATTAGATTATATTAATAAATCCTTTTTGATCTTGACTGAAGAAATGACTTATTAATAATTTTATTATATTTCAGTTTACAAACCATTGAAACCAAGGGAATGCAAGCCCAAGTGTTACATGGAGTGCAGCGATAAGAAATATATAATGAAAAGCAACACTGTACCGTTCCTGATAGAAACAATACCAGCGAGTGTGTTGTAAGAACGTATCTAATAGTTATTTATTTATTTAAGGTTTGCAAATTTACCTATGGAATAGAATAGAAAATCATTTATTCAAATAAACTTACATTGAAGCACTTTTGAATAGTCATTACATTTTTTTTTCTACCGCTCATTCGGAAAGCTGTCTCATCACAAGAAGAACGAGCAAGAAACTTGCGTGTTGCTCTTTTAAATAATTTTATTATTTCTTTACATGTTTAAGTTTATGTGTGTGAATACAAACCACCAATTAGCTCTAATTGAATTGAATACTCAAACAGAAAAAAATATTCTATTATGAATATTCTATCTATCTATCTACTTCAAAATTATAATATAATAGATAGGTATAAATCAAAGTAGACAAATTATGAACCCTATTGAACACAAGTTAAAGCTACCGTTGTTGAGTTCTACAACGCGCTATATTTTCGTTTTCGATTAAGGTATAAGTTACGTACGTAGCAGTTTGTTAATTGGCCTCCGATCGATCCCCCGTCCATTACTAACGGGGATCGATATTACGACGGCCTGAGCCGAGATTCGAACCCCTAGCGGCCCCTCAGCCTAAAGTCGTATTCGTCAGGCGGTAGCTGGCCTTCAGCCGCTCCATAAGTCCTTCCGCGGGTTAGGAGTGCCATCTGCACTCGCCCCCTATTGTCCGATGAAACTATAAAGGTTGTCGCAATTTTTTTTCGGACTACTTTAATGCTATAGCATTAGAGTAGTCCGAAAAAAAAAATTGTTAATTATATGCTTCTCATATAGTAAAAAAAATATAATCCCATTACACATACATAAACTTTTGGCTTGAAGTAAACAATGTTTTATTGCTACTAACATTAAAGTGTATTTTTGAAGCAACGACTGTAAACTCTTATGACTATTAACCCAGTTGGAGTAGTACATAGCTGTTGACGTTGTCCACTGCTGACCAATACTACATCAAAGTAACCCGAGAGACGGACGTATGTTTGCTAAAGCACTACCCAATATATACCTTCTGTATTGTTTACTTTAATAAAGTTAAATAATAGATAATAGTTTTACAAATTCAAATTCAAAAATCTTTTATTACTGTAGAACATTTTAGCCACTTATGAACGTCAAATTTTACACTACAATTTTATTTTTTTCCCTACCGTCCAGTTCAGTATATAGATTCAATTGATGAACTAGCAAGAAACTCAATTGAATTACTTTTCTTTAGAAGCCAGTTTATTTATAATTCATATTTTTATAGGTGTCTAATATTAAATGAAAATTCCGTGCATGAACAACTATTGCCATACACGCTCGTTATTCAAGTAATCGTTTAATGAGTAATAGGCTTTGCTCAGTAAATATGAATTAACAGATATTTTGAATTTATTAAAGGGTAATTCCAATATATCCTTTGGTATCTTATTGTAAATTTTTATACCTATTCCCATAAAATACCTATTGACTTTTTCTAAGCAATACTTGGGGACAGCAAGTTTCTCTTAGCGTCTCAGCATCTTATTTAACAGATGTTTTGAGTTAGTTTAAGTAGTCTTAAACAAATTTAAAACCACCAATTCAAACTTTAACGAATTCAATCGCTCAACGGAAATATTTTTGGGTATTGCTCTATTAAATTGCGGTAATTTTACATTTCCAAAATGTGTGACAATCAAACTAAAAGTATATAAATAGTATCTACTTATAGTATTCATAACTAGCGGTCCTTTTATTTCAGAGCCGGTCAAAATATCAGTGAATTGACCTCGTTGCGGGTATTCTTTGGGAGGCCTACATGTAATTGTTACAGATCACATTTCTTAATCGACATCAACTATATGATTGGTAAATATATTTATTTACATATTTCTCGATCCATTTTGTTCATATCTTTTTCGATCGTCGTCAGGTGAACATTTTTCTTTTTTCATTTTTTATCTTTTATTATTATGACTTATAATTAATAATTAGGTGATGAAAAAGGGAGTTGGATTGTGAAAGACTATTTAATTATAAAATTGGTGTCGCAGGTTTCATGTTTATACTCCTCCGAAATGGCTTGACCGATTTTGATGAAATTTTATATGTATATTCATTAGGTCTGAGAATAGGAACCTAATTTTTTTACCCCTAAGGGGGGCGCCTTAGGGGTATAAAAATTGGGTTCCTTAAAATTATATTTTAATTTTTTTGTCAATTTTTTTATTATGTGGCATTACAAATACATACATAAATTTTCACCCTTCTATCACCGACCCCTATTTTTTAATAACTTATATTAGTACTGATAGTAACACTTTTAATCTTTATGGCAAAACAACGTTTGGCGGGACAGCTAGTCTAAATATATATAACTCAAAGGTGACTGACATACTGATCTATCAACGCACACCCCAAACCACTGGTCGAATCCGGCTGAAATTTGGCATGCAGGTAGATGTTATGACGTAGGCATCCGCTAAGAAAGGATTTTGGTTAATTCTACCCCCAAGGGGATGAAAGTTTGTATGAAACTTTGTCAATTTTAAACCGATCGGGCTGAGACTTTGCATGCATAAAGCTACTATGACGTAGGCATCCCCTAAGAAAGGATTGTGATAAATTCCACCCCTAAGGGGATAAATTAACGCGAGCGAAGCCGCGGGCAAAAGCTAGTATATCTATAAAAGGAGAGAAAGCCCAAATATGACGGCCGATAAGCTGCAATGGAGCATGACATACTGCGGCGACCACAAATAAACGCTAGGAAATGATCACGAAACTATAAAGTAGAGAAATATTGTCATGATACAGACTTTTTATAGGGTAGTTGAGTTTTTACTGGCCACTTCGCTTTCCTTTTTCTTGAATATGTTAAATTTGAGGAAGATTTTTAAGAATGTTTGTGAAAATAACAGTTAATAATCTGTGTTAGTAACGAAGTAATTAGTTAGTAACTAATTAAAAACCCTGTATTCCTATGAATACAGGGTTTTTAATAAGAAGTAAGTAAGTAATAAGAAGAGTTTTATTTATTTATTTGCTTTATCTATACACATAAATAAAATTGGAATGCATATGAATATACATAAGGTACATACACCAAAATAACATTTTTTACTATTTTTGTCTGTCTGTTTGTTCCGGCTAATCTCTGAAATGGCTGGACCGATTTTGACGGAACTTTTTTTGTAGCTGATGTAATAAGGAGTAACTTAGGCTACCTTTATTTTAATTAAAATTAAAGTTAAATCCACGCGTACGAAGTCGTTGGTACAGCTAGTTAACTAATAAAATGTGGTACAAAACCACTTATTGCTATAGCATTCTCACCGAATCTACCATTTGTAAGTGCAGCAAGACACGTCTTAGGTTTAAATATGTATATGTTTTATTTATAAAAATAAAGAAACAATAACAATAAATCACTTAAGTTCCTATTATTATTCTTGCACGCTTTAAGTCTAAATAAAGCGTGTAAGCTCGAAAAGCTGACAGCTTTTCGAGCTTATGGTACGAGATAGTTTTTTGTTAAAAATTCTACTATGCATACTAGATTTATTACTACTCTATTTATTACATACTAGTTGTGCCCGCGGTTGCAATCGCATGAAATTTCAATCAAAAATATAGCCTATATGTTGTTCTGATACATAAGCTATATTACTGAAAAGTTTCATCAAATCCGTTCAGTAGTTTTTGTGTGAAAGAGTAACAAACATCCATACTTAAAAACTACTGCATTTATAATATTACTAGCTGTTGGCCCCGGCTTCGGACGGGTGTACATGTATTATATATAAAATACATCCCTCTAGAATCACTCTATTAAAAATACCGCTTCAAAATTCGTTGCGTTGTTTTAAAGATTTAAACATACATAGGGACAAACAGCGAGAGCGACTTTGTTTTATACTATGTAATGATGATAATGATAATGGTAATGATATTGATAATGATAATGATAACGATAACGATAACGATAACGATAATGATATTGATAATGGTGATAATGATTAATATTTATGTATTTTTTAGGAATGTTCGGAGGAATACTTTCACTGAGCTTCGGAGGATCGATGTTGTCTGTGATTGAAGTTACGTGGTTATTGATATCAGCATTATTCTTACTACTATGGAGAGTGTGTATGAAATGTTTAAGAAATTACGCACATTCAAAAATAAATCATAAATGAATAATGTTTTAAGGTTTATTTTATTCACCATCAAACCTAATTCAATTGTTCATTGTTCATTCATTCATAATTTAAGAGCTGTGCTCTTATCGGTGGGGCTCCCGCCACCTTCCACGATCTTCTATCAGTCCCTTTAGCTGTTGATACAACACGACTCCAACTTTTTCTTTAACTTGCTTGATATATCAACAAAAGCTAAAGCTGTGTCTTGGTCTTCCCCTTCCTCTCTTTCCATCTATTTTTCCTTCTATAATGTTGTTAATTAGTTCGTCGTGTCGTACCAAGTGCCCCAACATTTTTCCCCGCCTATTCAATTGTATTATTCAAAATTCATAATTCTTTTTATAGGTAACACAATTTTACAGCGACATTCTACAGTTGTTTCAGACTCCTTTTAAGCTTAAAGATGACTGTGCCAGGAGGCTCCACTCTTCCATAGCTTATAACATTTGTAAAATGACGACCTCGGTTGTCTAGTGGTTTAGCACACCGCTTTACGTCCGATGGTCGCGGGTTCGATTCCTCGCACGTCACGAACATTTGTATTCATTCACAGTTAGCGAAATAACTTAATGAGGGTATATTAAAAAAACTTAACATGATAAAAATATAAGACATGTATTTTTATAATTAGAGAGTAGGTTGAAATCACATTAAGTATTAACTGTCTTTGGGTAAAAGAAAAAGAAAATTGTAAAGTAGTGTAATTAAAATATTCCTATTATTTAATTTAAACTTGACGACCTCGGTGGTCTAGCGGTCCAGCACACCGCTTTACGACCGATGGTCGCGGGTTCGATTCCTCGCACGGCACAAACATTTGTATTCATGAGTATGATTGTTTGTATCGGTCTGCGTGTTTTCTATATATAATATGTATGTATTTACAAAAAAAAATATCTATGTATTTGTATCAGTTATCTAGTACCCATAACACAAGCTTTAGCTAGCTTAACTTGGGTCTAGATGGCGCTGTGTGAATTGTCCTAAGATTATTATTATTATTATATTAAAAACTTGGTGCAATTTTTTGTTGTATTTGGTTTAAGTATAGGGACTATTTTATTTTTATTTATTATTTTGTGTACACAAAAGTGATTAGATAATAGACATCGGCAGAGGTATATTTGTAAACGCCCTGAACCAGCGACTAATGCGGGGTGAAGAGTAGGTGACGAATTTATTACCACCGAATACCATTAATACATAAAGGTTAAAACAGTCACGATATATAATAATAATAATAATATTTATTTTCCAAAAAAAAAAAAAACATTTTATAAACTATATAAAATAAATATTTTTGAGGGTATACAGTTAAAAATCATTACTTCCTGTGCTCGTTAGATAACTGTGTTACTGCAAGGTTAGAATCTCGTACTATATGAATAGGGCTCATTTTTAAATGGCATATCAAACGGTTTTTATAGTACAATGGGATCGTCAGCCGGCAACATTTGAATGTAATGATAACTGTTTAATAATAATGATAATGTTTTTTTTCTTCGACTAGCAACACCAACGACAGTTGTCATTTTCAGCTGGCCGTAATAAATAAATAATTTTTAATAGTCTATCACACGAATATTATATTTTCAACATCGTTATTAGTGATATAATAGTGCAATAAGTGTCGATTATTGTTTGTGTACAATTTGGTAGTGTATTATTTGCAAAAATCGACATCAAAATAGTATACCGGCCATCTGTCAAACTTCTTTCGTTGGTAAACAACTAATTTTAAAACTATTTTTATTACTATTTGTTGGACTTATTCAAAGAATTTCATAATATATACAAGTTTTATAGAAATATTCACATAAAGTTAAATTGATATTAATAATTGTGAAGTTCAGTTGTTGCGTACGTCGAAGGAAAAAATATACCCACAAAATATATTGTAAGTAATTTTATGTTTTATATTAATATAATTTGAAGGAAAGGAGCACAATCTAATTCCATTTACTTAATCTTGTAAAATATAGGTTGTATAAATATATCTAACAGAAATTATTCAAAATTTTAACACAAAATAAGTAAGGTTCAGTTGCTGTTCTCGTTGTGATACTTTGTTTCTTTTAGAAATAACTCACTTCACTCTCCCTAGTAACTATTCATATATTCAATAATGTCACTATCTACCCGTTCCACAACTGCACGGCAGACAGAGATGAAGCTTAAAGTGGCCCTACAAGAACTTCAGGCATCCAAAGATCTCAGTGACAAGTTGATCAGGGAGAGAGAAGAGAGTGAAGATGAAATTTTAAAAATTATAAATAAAAATACCCAATTAAAATCAGAATTGTCAGAACTTCATAATAGCCATCAGGAAGTTATTGAGCAGCGGGATCAGCTTCAAGAACTAATAAGTAGCTTTCATCAATGTAGTGACACTCATGAGCAAGCCTTGAGGCGTATCACTGAATTGGAGCTTGAGTTAAAGCAGGCATATTCTAAAATCAATGATCTAGACACAAGATTGGAATCTCAACAAAATAATGAGATTAGTAATTTATATGAGGAACTTATTAGTGTTGACTGTGTGCCTCCTTCTACTACAGTTCCATGCACCCATCCTGTTGTAATTGACCTTACTAGTGATACATCACCTAAATTAGGTAACTATAACAGTAACATTTGTATGTTGAGTAATAATAAATTAAAAAAATATTTAAAACTAAAAAAGTTTATAATTAAGAATCGGAATATATTAAATAAGCGTTGCAAAAAGGGACAGTTATTGAAAAAAAACACTTTAAATAATTTAAAATTGCATGATTACATTAATATATGTAATAATAAGTTAGTGGAAAGCCAAAAGTTATATGACATTGATACAGACTACCTAACTTCAAAAATCAATAGTTTAGAATCTTCGCTTCATGATTTAAATACAAAGTATATTATCTCTCAGAAACAAATCCAGGAGCATATTTTAGCAATGGATGATCTGATTGATGTCAGTAAATACAATGCTGACCGTTTTGAGTCGTTGACTAAGCATTGTACATGTAATCACACAAATATATCAAATAATAATTCAGTTGTAACTGTGCTGGAAAATGAAGTTCAGGGTGTTTGTGCCAGTGACTGTAACCCTAAGAGTAGCACAATGGTGTTCTCTGACAGAATAGGCTGTAACTTTGGGTCTATTTTGAAGTATCATCTTAAGGGTGATTTATTAAACTACTGTATGCCAGAAGCATCATTTACACAAATAATAAATAAAATAAAGTCTACGAAAATGAACAATATGACCACAATTGTGTTATTTTTTGGTAATAGTATTCAATTAAATAGGCAGGATGTAATTAAAGGAATTGAATATTTATTACAATTAAATGTGTATAAGATTGTATTGTGCGCTTTTCCTTACACAAAAGGACATCTTCATAAAAAAATTAACAGTAAGGTACATTACCTGAACAACTTATTACATACATTGACATGTCGTCATAGTGACATTTTTACATTTTTTGATACTAATAGTTTTATTAGTGATTTTTATTTGACAAAAGATACAATGTATCTCTCTAAATTATCTAAAAATAAAATAGCCACTTTAGTTGCTTATAATATTGACTACATGAACAGTTTACATGGTAAACTTAAACATAAAAATACTGACATAACAAATAATTCTATTAATATTTGTGACATAAATACTATGACTGCAGATTTAAACTGCTCACAAAGACAAAGGGAAAGCAATCAGAATTAATAATTGTTCATCAGAACATACAAAGTTTTCCCGGCAGCGAGTTAATTATACAATTATTTTTAGAAAAGTATAATATTGATATTGTCTGTTTCACAGAACATTGGCTTAAAGAGAGCAATATGATGTTCAATTTAAATAATTATAACGTTGTCAGCTGCTTCAATAGAAAGTCAGTTAACAGAGGCGGGTCTATGATAATTGCAAGAAATAATATTAAAGTAAAGGAACGTGCTGACATTGTTAGACTTTCTATTGAGTGTTGTATAGAATTATCTTGTATAGAACTAGAAAATTATATCCTTATATGTGTGTACAGGCCTCCTAATAGTGATTACAATGTATTTGAAGGGGTGATGGAGGATATATTAAAAAAAATATTTAATAGTATTAAAAAAATTATTGTATGTGGAGATTTTAACGTTGATATTCTTTGTAACACACCCACATGTACAAAAATTATTAGTTTATTTCAATCATTTGGTTTAAGTCATGTCTTTCATGAACCCACTCGTGTAACTGCCACGTCTGCTACTTGTCTTGACAATGTTTTTTGTAACTGTGAGTATACAGAAAAATTCATAATAAATAAACTTCCTTCAGATCACTGTGGTCAAGTTGTTAAGTTTAACAGTCAGATCAATAAAGTCAACAATAATAAAAAATCAAAAAGACAAATAAATGTTTACAATATTAACAAATACAAAAGCGCGATTAAAAATAAATTGGATTTGCTGTTACAATCTAGTAATAATCCTGATTATCTTTACACCAAGCTAATTACTATTCTATCAGGAGAATATGAACAATTTTTCAAGAAAAAAGAAGTTTATGTTAAATCTAAATTCACGGAATGGGCAACAGTAGGTATACTTAAAAGTAGAAATATTTTGTTTGATTTATACGATCAAAAAAAATATCGATTTGATGACAAATTCACCACTTATGTGAAAAATTATTCAAAAATTTTTAAAAAAGTTTGTATTACGGCTAAATCTAATTATATTAATAAACAAATTAACCAGTCTTCTGATAAAATTAAAACCATCTGGGGCATTATAAATAAAGAAACCGGAAGATCTAAATTAGCCTATAATCAATTTGCATTAAATTATGATAATAAATTAATAACAGCAACAAAAGATGTAGTTAATGTTTTTGAAGATTTTTTTGCTAACATTCCGATTAACATTACATCTTCTCTGGACTCATCTCCATCTCGAGCAAAAGTATTACTAGAGTCTAATATCGGTTGTTGTGCTTTAAGATTTAAATTTTCACATGTTAGCCCCGTTCATATCATAAAAATATTCAAACATCTAAATTTAAAAAATACAGAAGACCTTTGGGGCATGTCTGTAAAAGTAGTTAGTTCTTTCATAGATATTGTTGCTCCATACCTAGCTACTATTTTTAATAAATGTATTGATAATGGCACTTTTCCACAATTAATGAAATTTAGCAAATTAATCCCACTATTTAAATCAGGTGATAAATTTGAACCAGAGAACTATAGACCTATATCTATTTTGCCAGTTCTAAGTAAGGTGTTTGAAAAGATAATGTACAACACTTTAGGGATAACCGACTGCTTCACAGTCAACAATATGGTTTCACCGCCGGCAAGTCTACCACTGACGCAGGTGTAGCGCTGATAACACATATTTTCCAATCATGGGAGAAGTCACAGGATGCACTCGGAGTTTTTTGTGACCTATCAAAGGCATTTGATTGCGTGGATCATAAAACACTTTTGTACAAGCTCGAACATTATGGTATAAAAGATAATGATCTAAAATTAATGAGAACTTATTTAGAGGATAGGGTCCAAACTGTAGATATTGACGGTATAAAATCTAAGGGAGCTAATATTGGGATGGGCGTTCCACAAGGGTCAATCTTAGGCCCCTTTCTCTTTTTAATTTACATAAATGACCTTCCCTTTATGGTAGAGAAAATTGCAGATATAGTGCTGTTTGCGGATGATACTTCGTTAGTGTTTAAAATTGGACGTCAAACTAATCAATTAGACGATGTAAATTGTGCTATGTCTGCTATATTAAATTGGTTTACATGTAATAACCTATTATTAAATTCCAGCAAAACAAAGTGTATAAAATTTACACTTCCTAATGTAAGACCAATAAATACACAGTTATTGCTTAATGATGAAATAGTAAATTTTGTTAATGATACAGTTTTTTTAGGTATAACAGTGGACTCGAAATTACAATGGGGGCCCCATATTTCAAAATTGGCCAATAGACTCAGTTCAGCTGCATATGCAATTAGAAGAATTAGGCAATTAACAGACGTGGCGACGGCTAAACTTGTATACTTTAGTTATTTCCATAGCATTATGTCATATGGTATACTACTGTGGGGTAAAGCAGCCGATATAAATACTATATTTATTTTACAAAAGAGAGCCATACGTTCTATTTATGGTATGGGTTCAAGAGAGTCATTACGTCAGTGTTTTAAAGATTCAAATATCCTCACCGTTACTTCACAATACATTTATGAGAATATCATGTATACACGGAAGAATTTAGAGAGTTTTAGAAAACTTAAAGACTGTACAAATAGAAACTTACGCAATAAAAATAAGCTAATTTTACCTAAATGCCGCCTGCACAAAGTCAGTAATTCATTCTATGGTAATTGCGTAAGATTTTATAATAAACTGCCAGAATCTGCACTAAATCTGACAGAGAGGCAATTCAAATCTTATATTAAACAATTTTTATGTAAGAAAGCCTATTACAGGATAGACGAATTCATAGAAGACAACATATCAAGTAAATAATTAGTTTATTAGCATACAACGTTATAATTTGTTTATCTCATTTCTTTCTTGATTCAATTATTTTAGAAATATGAAAGCGTAGCGGGTTTTGTATTAATTGCCGCATGCATTCTTATGTGAAATGTGAATACTATAAACATCAGATGGCAATTGTGAGTAGCTATGACGTGGTCTGGTGTTTTGAGTAGTCATGCTCACTAAAATGTCCAGACTTGTGGCGGCGTGGTGGGCCGGGTCATTGGGCTCCCTAAAATATGGTCGAGCGCAGTGATGGCTGGCTCATCCGTCATACTCGTGAACGGGTGCTGCTTGTAGGGACTGGTCTGCTCTAATCACTATGACTGATTTCCTCTTATTAATTGTTTAACCAGTTGGTTATGTATTCAATATTTTTTTCTTTTTGAGTATTTAATTGAATTAGTGCTAATCGGTGGTTTGTATTCACACACTTAAACTTAAATTGTAAGTGAGAATAAATTATTTAAAAGAGCAACACACAAGTTTCTTGCTTGTTCTTCTTGTGATGAGACAGCATTCCGAATGAGCGGTAGATTAAAAAAAAAAAAATGTTATGACTATTCAAAAGTGCTTCAATGTAAGTTTATTTGAATAAATGATTTTCTATTCTTCTATTCTATTCTAACTTATTACAGTATATGTTAACGATACAGATAATTAAAGTTTTTTTTTTAATGAATTTATTCAAATTTCAAATTCAAATTCAAAAATCATTTATTCATATAGGACATTTTAGCCGCTTATGAACGTCAAGTTTTTATATTATAATTCCCTACCGTCCAGTTCGGTATATAGATCCAATTGAGAAGAACTGGCAAGAAACTCAATTGAATTACTTTTTTTTTAAAGCCAGTTTATTTACAATGTATTTTTATATAGGTGTCTATGTTATGTTTAAAAAAAAAGAACATATTGCTAAACCGTCGTAACGATATATCGGTAGTTATATAATCTGTAATATGTTCTATACTTAATATTGCAAACAGAACTCTATTCCTGTTATTATTAAGCACATAATATATATATTCGGTACGTTTTAAATATGTTCCACTTGGCGACTGAAATAAGTGAGCTTGTATTATTCACAAACAATGAATCAAATTAAAACGGCACTCTGGTAGTGATTGCTCTTAAAATATATTTTTGTCGCTCTCAAAATTGCTATTTGCATGTCGTACTTAATAAGGTAATGAAAAAGGAACAGAACTGGACATTTACATTTACATAACGCCCACACGCTGTTCATTGAGAACGTTTTAGCCCTGGCGTGGTCCGTACATAATAGTTTAGTTTAAGATGGCGATGGTATAGGATTCATATTTTATTTCTGAAAACTATTCTTCTCAATATATTCATGAAAATATCATGTATGCCAGGAAGAATATAGACAGTTTCAAAAGAGTTAGTGATTGCACTAATAAAAGCTTACGTATCAATAACAAACTGATTTTACCTAAATGTCGTTTGGCTAAAGTTAGTAATTCGTTTTATGGCAATTGCGTAAGGTTTTACAATAAAATACCAGAATCTGTTATAAATCTGCCAGAAAAAAGATTTAAATGTCAAATAAAACACTTCCTTTGCAAAAAAGCTTACTATAAAATTGGAGAATTCGTTAACGATAATAATGTTTTTGTAGAAAAATTTTAAATACATAGCACTGACAATATTATCTGATTACACTAATAATGAGTGCGTAGCGATTTCTATGTTGATTGTCGCATGCCTCTTACTCTCTTACTTACAGTGTAACAAACACTGTAATTATTTATATAAAAAAAACATCTATTAAAAAGAGCAACACACAAGTTTCTTGCTCATTCTTCTTGTGATGAATCTGCATTCCGAATGAGTGGTAGAATCAAAATATGACTATTCAAAAGTGCTTGTAATGAGTTTATTTGAATAAAGATTATTTCTATTTCTATTTCTATTCTCAGATAGGTAAGTTTAGAGGGCCCTCTGTACTCGCCTCCTATCCTATTTGTAATAGCCCAAGAGCCCATGACGGCCAGACATACGTCATGTTAGTAAACGTGAACCACACTAAGGGTCTGGCAACGAGCAGAGCAAGTTATAATACTGTTACGAGCAATATGTGAAAAATGGAGCATCTTAAAATAACGAATTTGATATTTATTTATTCATTTATTTCAGGCAACTAGGCCCATATTATAAATACCTTATAGACTAACATACATATATGTAATATAATATTTAAAAACCAATACAACTATATTGTCTGTGTGATCACTGCACTGAAGACGGCAATCTGCCACGGTAGCACCGATACACCACACCTTTCGGCCAGTAGTCCTCTCATAAAGGTGGACAGCAAGTCGGTGGGGACCAGGGCCACAAACGCTTTGAAACTCGCGTTGTGACTCGACTTCAGCTGCGTCACCCTCAATGTCAGGTTACTCTTGGTATGAATATAATCGACAATGTCCTGCTCCTTAGTGGCGTAATGTAGACGGGACAGGTATATTGTCGTGGTCGGTGTAGCAGCACGCAGCAGAAAGTTGGGCCCAGTGAGTGCAGTGCCACAATGATTCCTATTGACCCTGTTTGTGCGCGATATGAAATTGTATACACCGTTATTACCCAATATACGGTTTCAATGAGTCTGGTTGGATAAGGAACCAAGAAAACTGTCTGGCAATTTAGGAAACTCAGTTTAATAGTTCTCTCAATAATATATATAAAGTTCAGTTTTATTAAAATGACGTAAGTTTATTTATAAAATAGTATAGTTTAGGAGGGTCCGGCGGGGAGTTGGAACCACACTAAGTGTCTGGCAATGAGCAGCGCAAGTTATAATAATGCTACGAACAATATATGAAAATATGGAGTTTCTTAAAATAACGAATTTGATATGAAATTTTTTACACCTTTGTTACCTGGTACCTGCCAAAGGAACTACGATCCAGGTTTCATGTTTGGGGATCGTTCTTACCTGTGTTGGGGACACACATACAAGAACTTTCACGTTTACTAATATGACGTATGTCTGGCCGTCGTGGGCTCTTGGGCTATAAAGGCCAGTAGCAGTCGACAGCATTATAGGTCAAAGAAAATATATTCTATAGAATAAAAGTCATATATATAGGTGATATCATAAATATTTTATTTACATTTTTTATATATTATGTACAGAATTTTTAATTAATTAGTATCACATTTATTAATAAATGTATTACAATTACAGCTAATTTAAGAAGAAATTCTTTGGTCCATTTACTGGGAGTCTATATACAGCCCGCCCAAACGGTTCATAGTTATTTCTAAATGACTAGAATGGCAAATAAGCTGATGATCACCACTTGCCACCAATGGCGATTGCTTCATCATCAACGATGGCCATCAAACTCATTACGGCATTACCGTTTCAAAGGATTACGGTTTTTGACTTCAACACCCTGTAATGTCACCTCATCATCATCTTCGGTGATTTCGTTGACAGCCTCGGTGGTCTAGTGGCTTAGCACACCGCTTTACTATCCGATGATTGTGGGTTCGATTCCTCGCACGGTACAAACATTTGTATTCATGAGTATGATTGTTTGTATCGGTCTGGGTATTTTCTATGTATCATATGTATTTATTTACAAAACAAAATGTATCCGTGTATTTATATCAGTTGTCTAGTAACCATTACACATGCTCTGCTTAGCTTGGGACTAGATGGCGCTGTGTGAATTGTCCTGAGATATTATTATTATTATTATCGTCCAACCGAAACACAATATACTTCAAAGATACGTTGCGGGCTAGCTTGAATAGGTGACAGGTTAAAAATATGAACTAACAACAATTTCCTAGATATTTTCAAAATATTTTCCAATCCAAATGTATTGAAGTTAACGCTAATATTATAAACCTGAAAAATGTTAGACTGTTTATTACCTTTTCACAAGTAAACTGATTGTATATACATGAAGATAAAGGATCATATGAATGAACAGGACTATTATATAACTAAAAAAAGATATACTTGCGGGAGATAACAAGTAAGTTATAAAAACAATTGTAATAGAATATTTAGTTTAGAAATTAGCTTAGAAACGAAACGTATTCAGACTATATAAATGTTCTATCTACATAAAGTAAATATTCCATTTTAGTTGCTAAGAAAATAGAGAGACCTGAGACGATTTGCAAACAATATTATTTTCTTGATTGAGTCATCATTGAATGTATTGATATAAAATTAATGAGAGTTATAGATTATTAAAAGTTGTCTGCGTGGGTATGCTCAGTACCACCTATTCTAGTTGTCAAGGAGCTTGCTTAACCAATTGTAATTCGATTGCAGGGTCAGATTGCACAGATTAGAATAGAAAATCATTTATTCAAATAATCATAAATTAAGCAATTTTGAATAGGCATAGTCGTTATTCTATCGCTCATTCGGAAAGCTATCTCATCACAAGAAGAACGAGCAAGAAACTTGCGTGTTGCCCTTTTAAATAAACATTGTAACTTTACATTTCAAAACGCGTGAATACAAACCACCAACTAGCACTAATTTGTTAGGGTCAGATATAAAATACGCAATAGGATTAAATCAGTCGCAGTGATTAGAGCAGATTAGTCCCTATAAGCAGTACATACGTTCACGAGTATGACGTATGAGCTATCCATCACTGCGCTCGACCATATTTTAAGGAACCCAATAGCCGATTGGGCAGTGAACAGGAATAATAGACTTAGATATATTTTTTTTATTGGGTTGTTTGGGCTATTGTCAGATGTGTAGCACCGGTAGCACTGCGACCTACATAGATCTATTGTGCTCGCCCTTTTTAGAGTTCGCTACCTAGACCCGTCAGGGACAAGAATTGAAGGATATTCTTAGGAGCGATCGTTTTTATCTCCTCGGGAAAGAGTGTAAACTTTCCAAAGGAGATATTTCGTTTATGCATGAGTGGGCTACAACCACAGAGAGAGATGATGCAGAGAGATATGGATACCCTGCACCTATAGAGTGGCAATGTAGTATAATCACGGGTATCATATGATAACACGATACAAACAACTTACCAAGCTACTTGACAAAAATAGCTCACCTATTTTTGTCAAGTAGCTTGGTAGGTTAGTAACAGAGGTACTTTGGACAAAATCTCTTGATAAACTATTTACCAATTAATTGTCTATAAATAACAATAGACAATTCATAAAGCTTCTAGTCTCAAAACTATACAGAGTCCGTACTGGTCACAGACAATACACAAACTTACTAAATGCACACATTGATACATAATAACATCACTACATACAGATAGAGTCAATATATATAATTTAAATAACTCCAAATGTTCTTCCGATCACAATTAAACTATAGAACACAAATTCATTAATCTCACTAATAAATTCTCACTTATGTAACTCACAATCTGTCCAAAGTAATCGATTATAAAACGATCAATCGATTAATCGTAACGTCTAATCGTACAATGACACCAAACATCAGCGTTTGAAATCGATGTGGCCGTGCCTTTGCAGCATTTCGACGGAGAGTGCGTGCGCCGGCGCAGTTCTACGCGACGAACGCGTCACGTGACTCAGTTGGGTTGTCTGCGCGCGAGTTTCGATGCCGCGTGGTAGTGGTGCCCCATGGACATGGCCGTTGTAGCGAAGTGCGTTCATCTGTATTAATAAAAAAAATACTGATTTAAAAAGGTCTGAGCCTGTATTATGAACGACAAAGATGGGAGAATTGATGTAATCAAAGAATATATTATTAATTTGACGACCTCGGTGGTCTAGCGGTCTAGTGCACCGCTTTACGACCGATGGTCGCGGGTTCGATTCCTCGCACGGCACAAACAATTCTATTCATGAGTTGATTGTTTGTATCGGTCTGGGTGTTTTCTATGTATAATATGTATGTATTTACAAAAAAAAATATCTATGTATATATGTATCAGTTGTCTAGTACCCATAACACAAGCTTTAGCTGGCTTAACTTGGGTCTAGATGGCGCTGTGTGAATTGTCCTGAGATTATTATTATATTATTATTATTATTATTAATATGTGATTCTGCGGGCAAGCGACGATTCTCATTACGGTACAAAAGGATTAAAAGACGATAAAAGAATAAAAAGAAAAAGAAAGATAAAAAAATGTACCAAGCCGACTGACCAACGCTGTAAAGTAAATTAAAGAATGTTAAGTAATAGAGGAAAGATACTTTACATTGTCAAAATTTGATTATGTTTGCTATTTTCTGAGTGTATTAGAACTCAGCATTTTGGTGATCTGGGTCAAGCTTACCGGCCTACCTCAGATATATTTGGTTTAATATTAATATTTCTCTCCACTTTAGAGTCAGTTAGTCAGTCAATTGACAGTGTAAGATTTTGGTGTTGCCCAAATTCAAACTTTTGAAACTTTTGGGCCCTTTATCTTTCAAATATTACAAGTGAGTATATTATTTAACTATTTTTGCATTCTTTGAAACCAACGGTGTTATATTAATATTTACGATAATATATATGGCAATACTAAAGCTAAACATAACTTTCTAAATCTTTAAAATACTAAATAAGTGGGTAGACAGATTTATTAAATATTCTTTATTGCACTTAAATACATTTGTAAGTATATTAATTACAGCTAATGTTAACAAAGGAGGACTTATCTCTAAAAGAGATCTCTTGCAGTCAACCCTATAGAGCGTGGCATAGAAAGTGTTGAGTGGGTTAAAATGTGCAAATAATATTTTTTATAAAAATGTCAAAAATAATTAAAACTAAACATAAAAATATAATGTCCAAAATACAGATACTAATACAATATACATAAAGATAAAAAAAAATATTAATATATAATATGTACTTGAATACCTAAACAAAAAAAAAATTATACTTATCTGCTCGTAATAACTTTACTTTTTCAAATCGAACCAGTAGTTCCTGAGAATAGCGCGTTCAAACAAACTCGTCAGCTTTATCATAATAATAATAATCTCAGGACAATTCACACAGCGCCATCTAGACTCAAGTTAAGCTAGCTAAAGCTTGTGTTATGGGTACTAGACAACTGATACAAATACATAATTTTTTTTTTTTCGTTAAAACATACATATTAAGCATAGAAAACACCCAGACCGACACAAACAATTATACTCATGAATACAAATGTTTGTGCCGTGCGAGGAATCGAACCCGCGACCATCGGACGTAAAGCAGTGTGCTAAACCACTAGACCACCGAGGTCGTCAACATCAACTTTTACATCCATACTTTTTCATTTACATCCACTTTCATCTGTAGTCAACCCTTAACAAAAACATAAAACTGCTAAATATGGGAAGCTCATAAATAACGTAATAATAATAATGGTCTTTATTATGTATAAAGAAACAAATGTTTACAAAAAAAAGAACAACATATATACAACGAAATCATGTTGAATATTCCGTGTATGTGTACAATTATTCAACCCGAGCGAAGTCGAAACAAACTTTATGATAAAATATTAAAACATATTCTACTCACAGTTAATAACATTTTTACATAAATTAATTTATTCCAGGGCATGTTTTCCTAAAACTTTTCGGCCACATAAAAAGATATCAATATTTAAAGTCCGATAAAAGCCTCCAGAAAGCCGGAAGCTTGCAAAATGAACTGTAGATGAAATTGAATTTGCGACCTCCATGTTTTTTCCGTATTTTCGAATATAATCTCTTTCTAACCTGTCATCGAAATATTGAATTTTCTTTCAACGCGTGTTTCCCTATTTTAATAAAAGCAAATCTTTTAAGTAATACGTGAAAATACTTAAAATCTTTTAATAACATATACATACATATATATATGTTACGGGCAATTTGATAAATCAAGGCACAATTAATAATGTCCGGTCTGTATTCATAATGCCCGACTAAATTTGACAATGTGATTAAAATATCATGATTAATCACTTTTCCCGGTCATTATTAATAGTGCCCACCCTATCTTGGGCAAAGTAATAAAATAGGTGAACTGCAGTAGTTAAATGAAATTAAACTTTCATGAAAGTCAACAAAAAATAACAACCTAACCTTACCTAACTGGAATTATTCACACTGCCCGATCCAAGTAATGAATTGAAGCTATTTTAAACGCTGACTTATTACATGGACCACGGGCCGTCGGGCATTATTAATAATGACCGATCAAAGTGATAAATTAATCACTTTGCTTATCACTCTTGGACATTATTAATAATGACCGATCAAAGTGATAAATTAATCACATTGCTTATCGCTCTTGGACATTATTAATAATAGTCGGTCCTTATTAATAATGCCCAGTTAATCACGTTGCCCATAACATATATATACTTACCGAACTTGTGCTAAAATATCAGAATTGCTATGTATGTATGTAACTACTTTATATATATTAGGGATGTTATGGATATGCAATTTCGGATACGGATAAGCTTCAGATATAGGAATTATTATACCAGATACGGATAGAGATGCGGATATGAAATTATTTCGGATTATCCGTTAGTTTAGGATAATTTCGGTCACGAATATTAATTTTTGAAGGATATTCAAAAGGAAAGTACAAATAGCTAATAAAATGGTTACATAACGTGTCTCAATTAGTCTCCGCCCCTATCCGATTATCCGAAACTTTTATTTCGGATTAGTTACGGAGCTCCCTAACATACCCAATATATATATATCTATATAAATGAATATAACTAATATAACTATGTATATATGAATAAGTGAGTTTGCTTGTTTATAACCGAAAAAGTACTTTCATTTCACGTCTCACATATTGTCATTATTCTATAATAAAAATCAATATATCATACAATAATGTCAGGGAAATTATTATATGAATATAGTATAGATTACAGATATAGAAAAAAATATTTATAACTATAATGTACTGTAACATAGTCATTATACTTATATAAGCTACGGAGGAGTGGAGCCTCCTGGCATAGGCTATTTTATCGTTAAAAGGAGTCTTCAATAGCTAGGACAATAGGTTCATTTACATAAGTAAAGTTCTAGTACTAAATAAAGTAAATCGATTAATTCTGTATTAGTGAATTCGATGTGATTAGTTATTTTTAAACTTTCGTGTTTAAAAATAACTAATCGCATCAGTATACATTATTTAAATGTATACTGATGCGATCGATCGATCGATCGCGAACTTTCGTTGAACAATCTAGTGACGGTAGATGAAGAAACTGCTGTCACCTATCTACATTGACATCGCTGTTACTCCAGTCAGCTCGTGACCACGGCTAGTGCAACCTAGTCGAAACGTCGAGGGAGGTAAATACCTTTATTTGCCATAAAATCATCCGTGTTAAGACACGGTTAATAATTTAATCGATGTGATTACATATATTTTTAATATGAAACAAGATAATAAAAACTTATACAGATTTAAAATAAAAATAGTCTGTTCGATGAATTTAAAAGTTTTTAAATGTTGTAACTAAATTCTATAAGACTAGTCTCAAATGTAAGTTTTAGTATAGTAATATATGTAATATTTACCTGCAAATAACACCTTTTATGTGGCTCATGATATAGATCGTAGTCACTTGATGACCCATCTGGCTTTTGTGTACACCTCCACTGTAAAAGAACTCCAGTTTAAAAGAACATACATGAAGCCGATACAGTTAAGCGTGGAGTGGTGAAATATTCAGGAATGAAAACGATTGAAGTTTACAGCTGTCCGTGTCGCTTGCGCATATATAGCGTGAGGGTAGTGGACGCGTTCGACTGCGGTGCGAGGGAAGTGATAACTGCTATAGGTGTCGCTATCTACGCACAAGCGGTGGGATCAATTTAATTACCAAATAAGTAGGTATACAGGTACGTAACATAGAATTTTACAGATACACCCTACAAACAAACAATATATTTTAACAGTGAAGTATCAATTTATACATATATATAGTAAAAGGTAAATATGGATTTATATATACATTATGGTTATTTCTATATGTTTTATGTGTTTTTATTTTTATTAATATTTTAGTTTTATTTTACAGGTCTGGTTTGCAGTCGCGAGGCACGTCGGCTACAATACATTTTTTATAAGAGATGGTTTGATGAGCTTAGAAAGATTGCTGGCCATTCGATCCGATTTGCAAAAGATGATTCAAATTCAAATTCAAAAATCATTTATTCATATAGGACATTTTAGCCGCTTATGAACGTCAAGTTTTTACATTATAATTTTTTTTCCTTACCGTCCAGTTCGGTATATAGATCCAATCGAGAAGAACGGACAAGAACCTCAATTGAATTACTTTTTTTTAAAAGCTAGTTTATTTACAATGCATAGGTATGTATAGGTATTTATAAAGGTGTCTATGTCTAACATTAAATTAAAATCCCAAATATGAATTGTCCTGAGATTATTATTGTTATCCTTCTCTCTATCGTCTGAGATTTATTATTTATTATTATTATTTTCCTAAATTTGTACATTTTCTGTTATCATTTAAATCTCCTTGATGATCAAGATCACTTTGACGACTTCGGTGGTCTAGCAGTCTAAGCACACCGCTTTACCGACCGATGGTCGCGGGTTCGATTCCTCACGGCACAAATATTTGTATTCATGAGTATTTTCTATGTATAATGTTAGATGTGGAAATGTTACACATTGATATATTGTATAGTTGGTCAGCTTGTGTTCCATTATTGTTATGTTGGCAGCGTTCATTCATTCACTGTTCATTCAATGTTCATTCAATTCGTTCTCTCTCTGAGTTGTACAGCTGTTAGTTACTAAAATATTACTTACTTGTTTTATTAATTAAATAAAAGTTCTATCATAATTACTGCGTTTAAATATAAACATCATATAATATGTATGTATTTACGAAAAAAATATATATCTATCTATTTGTATCAGTTATCTAGTATCCATAACACAAGCTTTAGTTAGCTTAAATTGGGTCTAGATGGCGCTGTGTGAATTGTCCTGAGATTATTATTATATTATATCATTATTATTATAAAAAATCTCATTATATTTCAATAACGTATGAAGTAACTTTTTCCAGTATATAGACAACCTTAAAAAGTAAAATAAATAAACTCACAGTGAATTTTGTCTGCTGACACACCCCACGACCGCACAGCAGCTTCCGAACAGACCGCTGGAAGTTCCTCGTCATCAAACAATATACTATTGGGTTGATTGCAGAATTGGCATGACCTGTGCAAAGAACATAGTAAATTATTAACCGGCCTCAGTGGTGTAGCTGTTTAGTAGCGCTCGCTTCTGATAGCGGGTTCACCGAATATTTTTATTAGATGTAGAATAGAATAGAATAGAAAATCATTTATTCAAATAAATCCACATTGAAGCACTTTTGAATAGTCATTACATTTTTTAATATACCTCCCATTCAGAAAGCTGTCTCATCACAAGAAGAACGAGCAAGAAACTTGCGTGTTGCTCTTTTAAATAATTTTATTGTTACTTTACATTTTTAAGTTTAAGGGTGTGAATACAAACCACCTATTAGCTCTAATTGAATTGAATACTCAAATAGAAAAAAATATTGAATATATAACCAACTGGTTAAACAATTAATAAAAGGAAATCAGTCATAGTGTAGTCATGTATTCAGATGTATTTATTTGCTGTTCATACTATATTTAGTAGTTCTTTATTTGCTTGCTTCCAAGCAAAGGGATCCTCTAATCTTACAATCATACACAATATTACAGTTAGCAATATTACAAACGCGGAAGTTTATCATTGAGGATGGATGTTTATCACACTTTCACGCAAGCAATTTCCTTTTTATGGCACAGCGGATAAATGAGCTTGCGGCTCACCTGATGGTAAGTGATTACCGCCGCCCATCAGCACCCGCAACAACAGGAGAATTGCAAGTGCGTTGCCGGCGTTTAAAAAAGGAATAAGTTCTCTTCTTGAAGGTTTCGATATTGTAACGGTTCTGAAAGTACCAGTGATGGAAAGTGATTCCACAATGTGGTTGTGCGTGTTAAAAAGTTTCAAGAAAACCGCACTGCAAAAACTACGGAATCTTTACAATAATATAGCTTATCCATCATAATAACCTATAGGTTATAAATTACTAGAACCGCGGGCACAGCTATTACAAAATATTTGTATTTATCATAATGATTATTATTGGGTATTTTCAGTCTTATTACTGCGCTGCATCTTCTGCTCCTTCCTTAAAACCTTCATTTGGATTCACCATAATATGTCCTTCTCTTTCATTCATCCCTGTTCGCAGTCATCTCTTTATTCACACCCTTTTTTACCATACCATCTTTCATGCCGTCCACCCATCTCTTTTTCGGCCTTGCTCTGTCCTTATAACCAATCACATTCATATATAACATTTTCTTTAAAATATTCTCTTCATTGTTGCACATTACATGTCGAAACATGACAGACTACTCTTCAACTTTTCCGACTCTGCCGCTACTTTCTTACTTCCTCTGATGTATTCATTCTCATTTTCTTCATTGTTTTCATCTCCACAATCGCATTTCAGTTATATATATTCTTCAAAGTTCAATCATTCTTCGATACTAACGCTCCTTTCTTACTTCTTCTGGTGTATTCATTCTCTATCTTCTTCATTGTTTTCTCCATCTCAATATTTCAGATATATATATCTTGTTCAAAATTTTATTAACCTGCAATTATTTTTCTCAATATTGGTATATTCCAATTGGTACGGTATAAAAATTTTATAATAATCTCATGATAATTCACACAGCGCCATCTGACCCAAGTTAAGCTAGTTAAAGCTTGTGTTATGGGTACTAGATAACTGATACAAATACATAGATATATATTTTTTTAAATACATACATATTATACATAGAAAACACCAAGACCAATCCAAACAATCATACTCCTGAATACAAAATTTTGTGCCATGCGAGGAATTGAACCCGCGACCATCAGAAGTACATAAGTGCGCTAAACCGTCAGACCACTTAACTTAAATTTACCATGTAACTATTATTTACTAGTTGCGTGGTAATCCCAGTGAAAATAAATATATAAGCGCCTGCATCACCGTTAAGGCCATAAAGCAAGTAAGCTTAAGTAAACTTAAAGCTGGCGTGGGATCAGGGGCGGATCGTGAATTTGTGGGGCCCTGTGCTAAATCTACCCAGGGACCTACCTAATTATAGTACTCAACTAAAAAAATACACCGACCAAAAACAAGCGACCAGATATTCCCCGTTCCTTTCTATAGACGCGCACTTGCATGGGTTGATTGATCTCAGGGTTGCCAACCTTATGATAGATTTTTAACATTCTAGATATTTTCTTATATTCTAAATAAATATCGTTTCAGTGGGGAGTGGATACCCTTTGTATCCGGAGCCCTGGGCTACAGCCCAAAAAGCAAGGTTTTTTAACATATTAGATATTTTTTTATATTCTAAATATCGTTTCAGTAGGGACTGGGGGCCCGAGGATACCTCGGGGCCCTGGGCTGCAGCCCAAAAAGCCCTTAGGTAGATCCACCCCTGCCCAGGATAAATCAGTTTAACTAACACTGAAGGCAAAGACTAGGTTAAATCTGTGTAACCTTCGATATCTCACGTTACGGTCACAAGAAAACTGTTTTGTAAACTCATAAACCAACGGATACTTAGATTAAACGGTTTTATTATCGCCTACATGAGCCTGCAACTTCATACTCTAGGTTTTTTTATAATGGTGGATTATAGAATTGTGTACTTGTCTGCTCTACCGATATGTCTTGGTGGAGGATAATGAGATCAGCAAGGTTAGGTCAGTTATGACGGTAACTATTCTAGGAAACAACTACGAGGAGGTTCATTTGACATGATACATTGGTAGCAGTGGGTTACTAGTTACCAATCGTTTGATGATCTCAGTGGTCTAGCGCAGGGGTTCCCAAATAGTTTCTGCTGCGTACCACTTCAAAAAAGATCTCAAACCTTGCGTACCAATTGTAGCAACCACACTAATATTATAAATGTGAAAGTTTGTGAGTATGTGTGTATGTTTGTTTTACTGATAGCCGCTCGTACCCCTTGATACAACTTCACGTACCCCTGGGGGTACGCGTACCACTAATTGGGAAACACGGTAGTTTTGCACACTGCTATACTTCCGCATGTTTGATTCCTCGCACGGTTTAAACATTTGTATTCATGAGTATGATTGTTTGTATTGCTCTGGATATTTTCTATGTGAGGGGAGGTGTGTTGGCGCTACCGTGGTAGATTACCGTCGTAAAAGCCGTGTCCACAGAAACGATTTATATTTGTTTATTTACATTATTATTACATCTGTATATATGTATGTTAGTCTGTATTGTATTTATACTATGGGTTATTAGTAACCTGATATAAATATATATTCATCCTTTACCATATTCATAATTTAAGAGATACGCTCTTGTCGCGGTGGAGCTCTTGCCACTTTCCACTATCTTCCATGATACGCTTTAATATGTAATATATGTCATCATCACTATCATCACCATCATCATCATCATCATCATCATTTGCTTCTTCCATACCTCATTCATATGTGCTTTAATATGTAATCTATGTCATCATCACTATCATCACCATCATCATCATCATCATTTGCTTCTCCCTTTCCTTACCTCATTTATTTGGGCTTTAATATATATATTTATTTACATATAAACGTTAAGTATTTCCAACAGTACCCATAACACAAGCTCTACTTAGACAATACACACATAATATCACTCATAAATGGTCATTCCAGAAGACTAGTATGTTGTGCCTCTACTCTTAGCATTTTAGAAGTTGGGTAAAAAGGTTTTAGGATTTTATCTTTTAAGGAAACGTAATAAGTAATAGAATGTTCTGTGGAAACTTATCAAACTTGTATCGAACACCGATACTTGCAATACGCAATCTAACTTTACCTATTCAAGATTACTCAGTTACGATAGTCAGCTGCTTAGCGATCAGTTAAGCAGTAACTACTATAATTAGACAGACAGCCTCGGTGACCTAGCGGATTAGCACACCGCCTTACCTAAAATGGGTTCTGCTCATTTAATACGAACATTTGCTTTTTCAATCATAGTTTTTTTTAAAGTAAAATCACTGTAAACTCTTGAACAGAGATTTCAGAGATGCTTCCTCTAGCGTACACCTTATTTGTGGAATGACCAACCTCCCGAAGTTTTCTCGCGAGATGAATGAAGGAATGGGGTATTTCAAGAAGGAACTTTTAAGAACCTAATTGTACTAGATTATCTAAGGGTCGACGATGCTCACGTGACTCCCCTGGTGTATCTGGCGTCCATAGGCTACGATAACCGTTTACCATTAGATGCACCGTAACCTTATTTGCCATCGTTGTTAAAACCAAGCTATATTATAAGCCTACGTAATACTGTAAATCCAACTTTACTACATTTGAAGTCGGCCATAATTAAAACCCAATATCAATATCAAATCTATTATCTAAATTTAGCTCGAAATGTTACATTACATAAACTTTACTATTGAAACTGAGTCAAGAGCGAAAACAGTAAATCCGATGCAGTTAATCCGATATGCCTGTTACTATGATAAGGCGATGTTCAAATTCTCTGAAAAGGCATATAGCGCTAGCATATTTTAACGAGTACTGAGAAATTTCAGGAATAAATTCTACGTTGTAATATTATATTGTACTCGCTGTACCCGCGACTTCGTCCGCGTGGACTTTAACTTAATTTTCTAAAATAAAAGTGGCCTAAGTTACTCCTTATTACATCAACTGCCCATAAAAGATTTATTTACCACCTACCCGTTGTTCTTCAGTTTACCCGTGATCATGACGGTTGAATCCCCGAAATATCGGGGATGTATTGTATTGTACTGTATGTTGGACTCCAGTCTCCGCAATTAGCCTCTCATTCGGGCCGTTGTGCGTGCAGAGCCAGACTACTAAAATAGTCAGCCAAGCTCCTCCCAAAAGCGCAGAAGACTCCTGGTGTTTTCACAGGCTTCACGGAACGACCTCACCGTTCCGAGGATTTGTTTTCGTTGTGGGACCACTGCCGCGCACTCCAGGATTACGTGAGCCGCCGTTACTTCAGCTTCAAAGCAGCCCCAACAAAGGGGACTGTCTGTAGCATCAATTTTGTATAATTGTTTGTTTAAGGAACAATGGCCCGTTATTGTCCCTATCATTATTTTAAAGTTATACCTATCTTAGATTAAGTAGGCGTGTTGTTAATTAATATTAACAAATATCGGGGATAAAACGTGGTAAGATTTACTTATCATACTTTATGCTCTTTTCTTGGAACATTCAATATCGTATCGTATATTTCTGTCGGGAATGGGTTCACCCAGATGGTTTGCAATAAAATACCAATACTAATTGAGCTGACTAAGTTCTACCTTGTTGGTTCGTCATGTAATTTGTTTTATTTTTTTGTATTTGTAATTTAAACAGAGTAGTCTATCAACTGTCTAAATAGACATGGGTCTAAATGAGAAAATGCCATCCGTTTCACTCAACTTAATAAGTGAATTGCTTCGAATTTCGTCTTATTTATATATATAGGATTCGAAAAAACTAAACATGTAATAGAGGTTGAGCTCATTACGATATGGGAAACAAATATAGCTAAGTACCATGTAAAAAAACAAGTAAATATTACAAAGTATTAAACGAATTGACGAAAATGGCGATGTGGTTTACTTATATGCGGTCAAAGTGGGATCGAGAGATCATCACCATCATCTCAGTTTGGAAGACGTCCACTGCTGAATAAAGGCTTGACCCAAAGATCTTTACGATAATCAGTCCTGCTCTGCTCGCATCCATTGCTTTCCAGCGATCTTGACCAGATCGTCGGTCCACCTTGCTCCACGCTGCATTTTCCGGTCCAAAGAAATCTCTCTCCAGTATTCTAAAAGATCTTGGTCAAGAGGCCAAGTCAACAGGCCAAGACTGCTTTAGATACACATTCTAGTGAACGTGTATCTAAAGCAGCACTAGCAGGATCCTACCAGATTGGGCCAGAGAAACATGAGAGGTGAAGGTGAGTGTTGACGTACGCCGCATCTAAAACCTACACCAGAGCCACAAAACGGAAACTGCTCGGAGTTTTTCTCTCTACCACTCGATGCATCGGATTCCTGCACTGTGTATCTATCGGAGTAATAAGAAGTTCGTCTCTACTGAAGCGTTGTTAGTTTGAAATCTCTGAATGTCTGACAAATTCAAGATGTGGAACTCCAATATTGTTTTCTATTACAAGCTTGAGAAAGATGCAAGATGTTGCGATCTCGTTCTATCGCATGTTCGCGAAACGTATCAACAATTTAGATCATGGTTAGGTTTTACCTATTATTTGTTGTCGATACGTGCCCTATGTACCCCAGCGGTATGAGCTATCTATAAATAACTAGATACTTGTACCAGGAGTGCAATACAACGTAATTGGTTTCCAGTTTCGATCACGTTCCTCTATTTACAGCTATCGGCCTGGCTCTTATTTGATCTCGCTGAATGATGTATACATTATATATAAGCAATCACTACATGGAATGTACAGTCCAATTCATAATAATAATTCACACAGCGCTATTTATTTCGAAGATAATCATAGCTTGTGATATGGGTACTACACACCCGTGTTACGCGAAGTAATAACAGCGATGCTGTTTATGTACATATATCATTAGTTTATTTCCTTTTAACAAAAACACAATAGCATACATTAAAGCTCTCTATATTTTTGTAATCATATAGAGGCTAATTTAAAAAAATTAAGAGCTGAGTTTATATCAGTTCTTCTAAGCTCAAAAGCACTCAAAACTGAAGGTAGATTTGACGTATAATAAGTCTATAATAGAACTAGATGGATAAAGATATTTTGATTCGATTTGATTTGATAGGCGATTATCATCTATGGGACGGGACACAGGGACAGTCCCTGTTTGGGCGCCAATCTATGGGACACTGTTACTGTCATTGTTTGGGCGCCAATCTATGGGACACGTTCATGAGTATGATTGTTTGTATCGGTCTGGGTGTTTTCTATGTATAATATGTATGTATTTACGAAAAAAAAATATCTATGTATTTATTTATCAGTTATCTAGTACCCATAACACAAGCTTTAGCTAGCTTAACTTGGGTCTAGATGGCGCTGTGTGAATTGTCCTAAGGTTATTATTAGTATTATTGTCCCTGTTTGGGTGCCAATCTATGGGATACAGTTACTGTTCCTGTTTGGGCGCCAACCTATGGGACACAGTTACTGTGCTTGTTTGGGCGCCAATCTATGGGACACGGTTATTGTCCCTGTTTGGGTGCCAATCTATGGGAGACGGTTATTGTCCCTGTTTGGGTGCCAATCTATGGGAAACGGTTACAATCCCTATTTGGGTGCCACTCTATGAGATACAGTTATTGTTCCTGTTTGGGCGCCAATCTATGGGACAAAATAGTATGTAAGATCAATATTTTGTGTAAATTTTGTTAGTTCACACTCTCTCTGTAAGATACATCGTCTCAAATGACAACAACGTATTATTATCCTGGAACATCAACACTTACTATCAGATAGCGTACTTGCCATACTTACATAAAATAATGGGTCCTAAAAATAAAATCCTCTCTCAACATCACACAATCAACACTCTCAACATTTGACAGCTTCGATGGTCTTACGGTTTAACACAGCGCTTTATTTCCGCTGATCGCGGGTTCGATTCCTCGCACAGTGCAACATATTCATGTGCATAATTATTTGTTTGAATTAAATTGTCTGAATGTTCTCTACCTATATTATATATGTATTTACAAAAAATATCTAAGTATCTGCTTACCATGGGACTAGATGGCGCTGTGTTAATTGTCTAGTGTTATTTATTATTACAAATATAAACTCCATCAGTTCTAAGGAAACAGGAGTCACAAAAGCCGTGAAAGTTACTGTAACTTTATGAAGGAAACTTTGGTGACACTAATTAGAAACGGTAATTAGTAATTGCTGGTTGATGTTGAGATTTATTCCAATGTTACGCTCAATTTCAATTTTTATAAAACAGTTGACGTTGATAATTTGTAACTTGTGTTCCCTGAGAAATACAACCTCAGATTCTTCAAGTCTATGGTAAATAGATTTCTTCTCTGTAAGCGCGCTACATCCTAGATCTTGCTATGATTTATCATCAGATGAGTCATATAAGTCATATGCCAAGGTATCCTCGAGTTAACATGGGGTTTCTACTTCCTCCTACTCCATATATCTCCAACATGCTCTCAGATCTAAATGATATTCAGATCCGAGAGGAATATAGGACATATTTTCGAGTTGGCATGTAGATTTTGATAACAATTCTGATATCATCCTTACTAATATTACTTTATTATTAATATTATAAATGCGAAAGTAGCTCTGTCTATCTGTCTCGATTTCACGCCAAAACTACTGTTTTGAACTGTATGTATTTTACATACTCGGGCATACTCGTATATACTGTTTTGTTTATTGTTAAATTCTTTGATCAAATTGAGAATAGATTAATAGGGTAGTCTCTGAAATGGCTGGATCTATTTTGACGAAATTTTTTTTTTTGGAAGGTTGCATCAGCTACCTGCCATGAAAAATTTCATACTCCTTAAATTTACATCAGTAATAAGCTACTGTTACTTTAGAAAAAAAAGTTGAATTCCATGCAGACGAAGTCGCGATTACAGCTAGTCTAATATAAAAAGATAGTTGTGTAGCAATCTGAATTATATAGAACCTTAATGATTTTCAAACTTATCTATACATATAAATAAAATTGGAGTGTCTGTTTGTAATATTGAAATAATCATTTTTTACTACATGCATATGAATAAATATATATAATATAAATATGATACATACACCAAAAAATCACTTTTTACAATTTTTGTCTGTCTGTCTGTCGGTCTGTTTGTTCCGGCTAATATCTGAAATGGCTGGACCGATTTTGACGAAACTTTTTTTTGGCAGGTAGCTGATGTAATAAAGAGTAACTTAGACGAGGTCGCGAGTACAGCTAATATAAAAAGATAGTTGTGTAGCAGTAATCTGTAAATTAAACATCATAATATATAAGTTTCATGATGTTCAAACTTATAATTAGTATAATTATGGTCGAATTTGGACTAACAACCACTAGTAAATAATTTGCTCTACCGAACAACTCTGTCGTAAGATTAATACTTACGACCTGCATCCATTACCCCATCAACAAAACTAACGAAATTGTTTTGACATATTGTTGTCCCTTTTTGAAAGTGAATAGTGAATAGCAACAACGATAGATGGCAAAGTTCAAATTTGTTATCTATCAGCAAAATTTAATCTGTCAACATAATGTTGTTAGCATTCAAAATTGAGTTCTTATATCAATGAAACTAGGTTGATATTCGCTGTTTATATTGGATCTCGTCTCTTTGAAATTAATGTAGTAAGTGAATCGCCTATCACTTCAAGGTAATTTATAGTTTTAAAGGTCAGAAGTTTAAATGCAGATAAATGAGAAGACTCAGAGAGTATACCTGTTCAGGAAACTGATAATAAAGGTCAGTTGTAACAGATTAGAATAGTACGCAGTAGTTACGACATTTATAACATTTTTATTGTTAATTATGGGATACAGTCACCTAGATACATCAAAATAATAATTGCATTTAATAATGTCTAGTAAGACAAATTCAATATTGTCTACTAAGCACTGCTGTGTCTAAACTGTGTCACCCCACCTTACATTTTCTTATTGTTATTTAGTATATAAGATCATTATTTCTATGTACATATTGTCAGTTTATTATCATCTGTAATATACATCGTCTCGACCAACAACATCGTATCATTCACCCGCAACATTAATAATCTTATATATAAAATTCTCGTGTCACAATGTTAGTTAGCATACTCCTCTGAAACTGCTTGACAGATTTTTACAGAATTTTATATGCATATTCAGTAGGTCTGAGAATCGGCTACTATCTATTTTTCATAACCTTAAGTGATAAGGGTTGTCCACCTCTAACATTATATTTTATTTTTTTGGGCAAAATTTTTTATTATGTGTCATTAAAAATGTATAAACAACCCTAAATTTTCACTCTTCTATCACCAACCCCTATTTTTTAATAGCGGTATTAATTGTTAATAGCAAAACGTTTGCCGGGACAGCTAGTTATATATATTATTTCGCTGGTCTGTTATATTTGCAGCAAAGATTTGTATATTTGTAATTTAGCGGGTAAGTATGTACCTGTAAAGTGCCGCCTCTGTCGCCTCACTGCGAGCTCAATCGAGCATTTATTCACTTTGAAAAAGTAAAAACTGTCTGATTTGTGCAATCAACCACCGTGCACGCTGCTCTAAAGTTAATCTCTATAGAATCTATAGTTTTTGTGTTTGTACTTTATATATCATTGTGATCTGTGCGACAGCTATTTAGAGGTGGTCTCCTGGAGTACGAGCCCGATATATTGCAGGTAACATTGGATGTTTTAATCAGTCAGCAAATTAACATTATATTTCTGAATCAGTGACCGCGCCCTACCACCACGCAGTATCCTCATCATCTAAATATATATAACTCAAAGGTGACTGACTGACATAGTGATCTATCAACGCACAGCCCAAACCACTGGACGGATCGGGTTGAAATTTGGCATGCAGGTAGATGTTATGACGTAGACATCCGAAAGGATTTTGATTAATTCTACCCCCAAGGGGATAAAATAGGGGATGAAAGTTTGTATGAAACTCAATCAATTTTAAACCGATCGGGCTGAGACTTTACATGCATAAAGGTTCTATGACGTAGGCATCCCCTAAGAAAGGATTTTGATAAATTTCACCCCTAAGGGGATGAAAGTTGGTGTAAATCTTCTTAGATTTTCGACTGAATTTTTGAACTGAAATTAAAGATTGGAGCTACTACGAAGAAGACGTTCGCTTAAATAGAATTTTGACAAATTCAACCCCCATGGGGATAAAATAAGCGATTATGCGGAATGCAAACGTATTAGTTTTAATCAGTACCGAAAGTAATGGAACGAATAAATTAACGCGAGCGAAGCCGCGGACAAAAGCTAGTATAACATATTATAATGTCTGTTATTTGAGTAGATCATCTATTGATAACAACCTTAGAGGTCGTAAGAAAAAAGACATGCATAAGTAGTAACTGTCCAATAAGAGTAAACAATTTAGACTTTGACTATATAAAACACTTCGACCTATTTAATCTTATCTACTTATCCAACTAGTTGATTGTGTATTTAATAGTTTGAAGATACAACATTTAAAAAACAACACCCAAGTTTCGTGCCCATTCTTCATGTGATGAGACAGTTTTCCGAATGAGCGGTAGATTAAAATAAATACGAAAAAATCACTATACAATGGTGCTGAAATTTTAGTTTACTTGAATAAAGAATTTTCTTGTCTATTCAAAATTAGTTGAATTTTTAAAATATTAGTTGTTCATTAATTTTTTTATAATAGTAACATTGTTTAATATTACAAAACATTCAGAAATATAAATACTATTAATTTCACACACAAGTTTTTGCATATTTTTTAAGCAACTCATTGTTTATCCAAGGAGACATACCACTGCTTTTCAGTTCCTACCTGTAGAATTTTTTTTTCACATTGACTCGCCAAACTGCGGAACAGTTTGTTGGAAAGATATCGCTCAATTTTTATCAAATATTTACCTATATACATAAAAACACGTTTTTATAAAAATTTAGCAATAATGTATGTACAATTTCTGTTTTTAAACTATATCTAAAAGTGCTCTTTTTAATTTCGACTTCAGTACTGGTCTACTTAAATTAGAGTTTCGTTGTAACCCATCTAAATTGTTATATATTTTTGGAATCAAAAACCCCGTTGTTCTTTCCCCGTAATAATTGAATCGCTCTCGATTGACCAAATTTACTTTATATTATAGATATTTTTTAATACAATTTTGTGCTCATTATTGCTATACTGCTCCAGAGCTATCAAATATTTACCTTACTACGCACGGGTAGTATTTTACAATATTTTAATAAATTTAAATATAACAAAGCCTTTTAGTGTAGTTAAAATGTACAGTACATTTTCATTTCCCAGAGAATATATAATAGACGAGCCGTTTAGAACTGTACTCACCTATAAATAAGGCATATGGTAGATAAATGCTGAGATCCTTAGGATCGACTGCGTTTATGTCCAGCAGTAATTGCATAATGTTGTACGGCATCCAGCACAATGCGAACAATACTGCCAATAGCAGCAGTATCCACGCCACTCGCTTCCTCTCCTTCATTAATCTTAAACCCTGTAAAAAAAATAATGTACTCAACATTATAATCCAGGAAAATTCACACAACTCCATCAAGTCCCAAGCTCGGCAGAGTGTGTGTTATAGATACTAGACAATTGATAGAATACTTAAATATATTTTTTTAACATATACATACATCGAAAACACTCAGACACAAACAATCAGACTCATAAATACAAACGTTTACACCGTACGAGGAATTAAACCTACAACATTCTTGCTCATTTTTCCAGTTATGAATTTGAATTTTGAAGAATCAAAATAATACGGATATTAAATCTAAATATATATAACTCAAAGGTGACTGACGTAGTGATCTATCAACGCAAAGCCCAAACCACTGGATGGATCGGGCTGAAATTTGGCATGCAGGTAGATGTTATGACGTAGGCATCCGCTAAGAAAGGATTTTGATTAATTCTACCCCCAAGGTGATGAAAGTTTGTTTGAAACTTTGTCAATTTTAAACCTATCGGGCTGAGACTTTGTATGCATAAAGCTATGACGTAGGCATTCCCTAAGAAAGGATTTTAATAAATTCTACCTCTAAGGGGATAAATTAACGTGAGCGAAGCCGCAGGCAAAAGCTAGTACCATATAATATACATAAAATGAATAAAAAAAAAAATTCATGTTATTTACTTAAACTGCCCACTAATCTCGGTTTACCCTATGGTCGACTGGGAAAAATGCCTTATGGTGTTAAAAACGCCATTTCTTCATTTCCGCCATCATTGTACCCTCATTTTTGTATTTGTGCATTAAAGTTTAAATAAATAAACAAATCCTGAACTTTTCAGTCTTCACACATAGATACTTTCATGAGTACGACGTACAAGTCAAGCATCAGCACTGGAAACCAGCGCTGGACGATCCAGTCCAGTAATAGCTGAGTTTGTACCTATTGCCAATCATAATAAATATGTATAAATGTGTAACTATATTACTATATTAATATTGGCAATAAATGGATTTATTATAGATATTTGAGTGGTAGAATCAAAATATGACTATTCAAAAGTGCTTGTAATGAGTTTATTTGAATAAAGATTATTTCTACTTCTATTATTATTATCAATATATTCTTATAATGAAACGCAGTGCAGAATAAAGAAAAGCTTATATTAAGTCGCCTACATTTCATTATAGGTAACTCTCGTATCAAATATCAGTCAATAATATAATATCGGCTTAGTAGGAGGAATTCTATATTACGTTCTCTGCACCTGACCCTACTTTCTCCAGTCCTTAATACTCTTAGGCTAGATTTCACCAAACAAACTGATCGCGATTAGTTCTAACTGAACGCAATTAAAACTTTTAAACGCGTTTTAGAAATTGTGTGTTAAAGCTTCAATTTGCATTTCACCACTACAATTTGAACTAGTTTTCGCTAAATTCATTTACAAATTATAAACACCCGATTTTCTACGGTTAGCTCTTTAAACGTGATTAAAGAAGCTGTCACTTGTCAAATAGTCAGCAATAGATTTTTGACAATATGATATCGGGAATAAAAAGAAAATTGCCAGTAGTGTAAAAAAATCCTCAATAAAATAATGTTTATAGGTAAAAGTTGTTGTTATGTCCTTTGTAGTCTACAGTAACTTAAATAAAAAACTATAAAAAATATCCTAATTACCACATGATTGGATTACAAATATTTCTTAAAATTATTTAAGTTAAATTACCCATTGCATCAAATATTATTTTATGAGCGTGTAACACTGTGAACGAATGAAAATCTAAACTTCATTTTGGTAAACGCGATCTATATAATGCTGGTGAATTCCATTTAAAGTAAAACGAGATCAACGTGGATCTTTTTTTCGAGTTTACGCTGAACTCCGGTTCCTTGAACTTGTTTATACTGCGATAGGTGAAATCCAGCCTTAGACTGGATTTCATCTATCGCAACTGGATTGATTGGAAACTGATCGTGTTTAGTTCGAACTAAATACAGTTAAAACGTTTAAACAAGATCAAAGTTTCATTTTGCATTTCACCACTACAATCTGAACTAGTTTTTGCTAAACCTATTTACAAATTCTGTACGCCCGGTTACTCACGGTTAATTCTTTAAATGTGTTTAAAGCAGCTATCAGTTGTCAACTGTCGACCTTTCTCTTACCCAATACTTTTATCTTCCAGATTGTCTGTTAGAGATCGCTTTGTGTGATTAGGCCGCTTTATGTTCGTATATTTTTCTTTTTGTAATTATTTGTTCTTTTATTTATATATAAAGCGTTTTTATTATTACTATAATTATTATTCTCTTTTTACAGCTTAAGCTGGTGACTAGTACCGAGGACGAGACATGCCAAGTCTCTCGTTACTTTATTTTGCTGGATGGTTCATTCTGTGGCATTTAGGAAGCGACGGACTATTGCACATGTATTTTCTTTTTTATTATATGATTCATATATCTCTCTTTTCACGTAATACATTCAAAAACACGAGCCTTAGCCAAGCGTGAATCAGTTATATGATGACGATAAAAGTGATGAAGAAAGAAATTTTCTTACAATACGACATGTATTGAGAATGACGGCTGTTTGTAATAGTTCTATTGTAGAGGAGGGGATTTGCAAGAAAGTTTTTGAAGAAGAAGTGTTTGATAAGACTTCTTGGTATAATTCCTGAGGATGACAAAACTGCAACGTGTCTAGGTGTTTGCTGAGACTTCGTGGTATCATTCCTGTGGATGACAAAACTGCAACGTGTCTAGGTGTTTGCTGAGACTTCTTGGTATAATTCCTGAGGATGACAAAACTGCAACGTGTCTATGTGTTTGCATTCCATTCCATAGATGAATTTATAGATGATAGCAATATATAGCAAGAATAAGTTTATTTGCGGACAACGTTATAATTTTAATTTTCATACTGCTTTCTTGATATATGATAGCGTAGCGGCTTTTGTATTGATTGCCGCATGCATCCTTATGTAAAGTACGAATACTGTAACTACCATATAGTAATTTTTGTAGCTGTGACGTGGTCGTGTGGAATGAGTAGTCATGCTCACTAAAATGTCCAGACATGTGGCGGCGTGGTGGGCCGTCAATGGGCTCCCTAAAATATGGTCGAGCGCAGTGATGGCTGGCTCCGTCATACTCGTGAACGAGTGCTGCTTGTAGGGACTGGTCTGCTCTTATCACTACGACTGATTTAATCTTATTGCATGATTATATTTGACCCAAAAAATTAGTGCTTGTTGGTGGTTTGTATTCACACGTTTCGACTTGTAAATGTAAACTTACAAGGATTATTTAAAAGAGCAACACACAAGTTTCTTGCTCGTTCTTCTTGTGATGAGACAGCTTTCCGAACGAGTGGTAGATAAAAAACAAATTGTTATGACTATTCAAAAATGCTTAAATTAAGTTTATTTGAATAAATGATTTTCTATTCTATTCTATTCTATTGTTTTTTTAATTTATTGCTAGATCTGTATACTTCGTTAGTTTTTCATTGAGGGTACTTTGGATATTGTGTATGTTTGGGATGGCTATATCTACAAGATATTTATAATGATAGGGTTCCCTTAATTATTCTGGTACACACATCAGTAATTGATAACAGAGTTATGTATGCATGATGTCATTAAATATGAATATTGGTGCTATGATTGTGTTTGATTTAAGCTTCGATGATATGATAGTAATTAAACTACACATACATATAAATAAAATTGGAGTGTCTGTTTGTAATATTGAAATAACCGTCACTACATGCATATGTATAATAATAATAATATTTATTTTCCACAAAAAAACCTATATGAATATAAATACGGCACATAGGTACATCAAAATAAAATTTATCTGTCGGTCTATCTGTTTGTTCCGGCTAATCTCTGAAATGTCTGGACCGATTTTGACGGGACTTTTATTGACAGGTAGCTGTACCTATCTTAATATGTTATTATAATATATTACATAGTATAAAACAAAGTCGCTGTCGCTCTCTGTCCCTATGTATGCTAAAATGCGCAACGGATTTTGAAGCGGTTTTTTTAACATATAAAGTGATTCTAGAGGAAGGTTTATACATATAATACATGTACACCCGTGCGACGCCGGAACGAATAGCTAGTAACAAATAATTAACAAGGTATAACTCCTCATACCCATTAATTTCCCTGCCACCCTTTAAACCGAAACATAATATTAACCCCAAACTTAAATGCTCACGTACGATGCGGTTTCAGAGGAATTTCCTTTCGCCAATACTCAAGTTGTGGATTGAATTTCCTGCCGAGGATCCCTCTAGAGAATGCAACATAGGGTTTTAGTCGAATGGTATATTAAGGTTTCTTAAGGGCCGAGGTAATGTTTGTAGAGACAGTACTAATATTTCAAGTTATGATTGGTTAACGGTAACGATTTATTATTAAAAATTAATAGAAATAATGTTATGTTACAACTTAATTTATTCACTTTTAAAGACATTTCCTAATTCTACAGAATCTATACTAACTTCTTATAAAGAGGAAAAGTTTTATACTATTTTAAACTTGACGCGGTTATTATTTATACATATAATTAGTAAAAATCACGGGATCTTACCACGTTTTATATTTATTTGCTGAGTTCCCGATATTTCTGTAGTGTTTCAACCACCATGATCACGGGTAAACTGAAGAGCAGCGGGTAGATGGAAAATGAAATATTTTTATGGGCAGACATATGCGTCTACCTTCACACGTCTTCGTTTGTTGCTACTACTGGAACTCGCTCGATATTCATCTCGGCAAACTGTACTCACAGTACCTTTAAGTACGTTTAAGACACTTTTTGATCGCGTTTTTCGTTTTTGTTTAATTAAACCAATCACTGGATTCCAGGCAATAGAGAGCCTATAACCGTCTTCTCGATTGAAATTTTTTTTTCAATCGAGAAGACGGTTATACGTATAGCCACGTATAGAGGAAAAGTTTGTTTGTTTGTATTGAATAGGCTCCGAAACTACTAAACCGAATTGAAAAATTCTTTCACCATTAGGAAGCTACTATGTCTGAGTGATATGGGCTATATTATATTTCCAAAAAAAATAGGGAATATTATAAAAACTCGAATAATGTAACCCAAGGTGTAAAAAAATTACATTAAATTACCGCGTGCGCTGCGATAAATATTGATGATAGATCAAAATGATGTACTATGATTTTGTAAAACACATCATTTTCTATCTATAAAAAGTGACCCGACGGCATGTGTCCGACTATTAAATATATCATAATAATTATAAAATTTAATTGTAATGTCGCCGCTAGAATAAGCCCTTTATTTAGATCTTGCTATTAATCTTTAACAAAATAAAGAAACCTTTACATAACTTTCGGAATTATTCAATTTGGACATTCCATTCGAATGATATTACGTATTTAGAAATGTAAATATTAGAAAATAACCTCGCTCTAGGATAGGTATAAACCAAATGTGATGTAGGGTCATCACTGAGGTATGGGAGGGAGATACTTGCTAAGATAAGATAATCAGGGAAGTTAGCAATAGCAGTTACTTAAATGCATACCTAAAATCGTCTACCTAGTGGTTTTTAATTGAAAGTTTTAAAAATTATGAACGAATATGAGAGCTCATTTTCATGGAATTGCAGATAGTGATTTCAAAGAATACCTGCTCAAACTTGTGGAAATATTTTTTACCACTCCAAATTTAAACAAAAATTATGATTTTAAATTCAAAATTCAAAGATCATTTATTCATGTAGGACATTTTAGCCGCTTATGAACGTCAAGTTTTTACATTATAATTTTTTTCCCTACCATCCAGTTTGGTATATAGATTCAAATGAGAAGACCTAGCAAGAAACTCAATTGAATTACTTTTTTTTTAAAAGCCAGTTTATTTACAATGTATAGGTATGTATAGGTGTCTATGTCTAACATTAAATGAAAATTCCGTACATGAACAATTATTGCCATGCACGCTCGTCATTCAAGTAATCGTTTAGTGAGTAATAAATAGGCTTTGCTCAGTAAATATGATTTAACAAATGTTTTGAATTTATTTAAGGGTAATTCCAATATATGATGAAACAGATGTATATATAATACGAACGATAAATGGTTGATAGTTTGTATTCACACGTTTCGACTTGTAAATGTAATCTTACAAGGATTAATTAAAAGAGCAACACACAAGTTTCTTGCTCGTTCTTCTTGTGATGAGACAGCTTTCCGAACGAGTGGTAGATAAAAATTGTTCTGACTATTCAAAAGTGCTTAAATTAAGTTTATTTGAATAAATAATTTTCTATTCTATTCTATTCTAATGAAACTCCACTAAAACTAGAAGATACCATCTTGAAATTAAAAGAAGCAGGTGCTATGGATATTGTAGAGAGTGTTTTATGTAACAAAGTAACTATTAAGTAATTTGTGACGAAGCGAAAAACTTTGACGCGTTGCTCCCTAATAGCGTGATGCACTCAGACTCTGTGTCGTAAATCACTAATCTACTTATCACCATCTAGCTGTTATATCTTGGCGAATAAGTCAATTTCTTTACGATATTATTCATAATATCCCATAACTGGGCCATAAGCACAGTGTAATTAGATGTCAGAGACAAATGGTGTATTTTTTCAATACACAAAGAAATTTTAACCATTGTTCTTAAACCCAGTTATGAGGTAATTTACAATACTCACTTCCTTTTGTATACGACGATGATTTTGGGTTACAATACAAGTTTTAAAGCAAGATTGATGTGTATAATTTTTATTGTAATAATTTAAATTAATACAAAATTTAGGTCGGATTCAAGGAAACGGAGAACAGCGTGAACTCGAAAAAAAGAACGACGTTGATCTCGTTTTACTTTAAATGAATTCACCGGCGTTATACAGATCGCGTTTACCAAAATGAAGTTTAGATTTTCATTCGTTCACAGTGTTACACGCTCATAAAATAATATTTGATGCAATGGGTAATTTAAATAAAATAATTCTAATAAATATTTATAATTCAATCATGTGATAATTAGGATAAGTTTTTTAATTTTTAATTTAATAAGTATCGTCGACTACAAAGTATAAAACAACAACCTTTACCTATAAACTAGTATACAAATATTTTATTGAGGACTTTTTTTATATTACTGGCAATTTTCTTTTTATTCCCGATATTGTATTGTCAAAAAATTTATTGATGACTGTTTGACAACTGACAGCTGCTTTAAATACGTTTAAAGAATTAACTGTAGGAAATCAGACGTTCAGAATTTATAAACGTGTTTAGCGAAATTTGTAGTGGTGAAATGCAAAATGAAGCTTTGAACAAGTTAAAACATTTTAATGGCGTTCAGTACGAACTAAACGTGATAAGTTTCTTTGGTGAAATCCGACCTTAGTAAATTAAATTATATTAATCAATATTATTTTTTTAGAGGAATAAAATGTCAGTTGTCATGACGCATCAGCCCATCTGCACCTTTCTAGGGTAAAGGATTCGTGGACCACGAGAGGTATGGTCGTGTTACATGCCTCCCATTCGTAAATTAAAAACAAGAGAAGGGGTCTGCATAGTCGGATCAGGCCGTACAGGTTGCGGAAGACTGCTCGCGCATTCCAGTAACTCTGACACTTTTGTTCGGAATGCGCGAGGGAATGAAGAGTTCTTCTCTTTCTACACCTAGGGGTTTTCACTCGGAAGGAGTCCGGCAGTACCCATTACCTCCCCCTGTGCGGGCGAGTCTTCATAACAATTTTCCCAAGACAAAAAAATATCGGAACTAACCTCTTTGCCCCGGTATCTGCTTCAGGAGTAAACTTAACTGAGCCCCTTGATGGGCGAGCTGCTTATTATTACTATTTTTAAACGTAATATTATGATATGAACATTATGATAAACTATAATGGATAAGAAAAAGAGATAGACAAAAACTATCACAATTAAGTACAGTAATAAATACACATACATATACATATATATATATATATATATATATATATATATATACCTACATTTGGAAGAATTAGATCTTTGCTCGAGCAACCGAGAGAGGTAAATTGCGTTCACTGCTTTCCATCACATTATTCTGAATACTGAATTTCAGTATACTAAAACGGTTTGTTTATGTAGGAATGTTTTTCTTACTTGCAAGAGGGAACATCCCTCAGTGTCTAATTATTAAATCCATTATTCTAAGGTTACCTTGATAAGACTGCTTTCTTCTTATCAGTTACTAGTTTTTACCCGCGGCTTCGCTCGCGTTAATTTATCCCCTTGGGGGTGGAATTTATCAAAATTCTTTCTTAGTAGATGCCTACGTCATAGTAGCTTTATGCATGCAAAATCTCAGCCCGATTGGTTTAAAATTGACAAAGTTTCATACAAACTCTCATCCCCTATTTTATCTCCTTGGGGGTAGAATTAATCAAAATCCTTTCTTAGCGGATGTCTACGTCATAACATCTACCTGCATGCCAAATTTCAGCCCGATCTGTCCAGTGGTTTGGGCTGTGCGTTGATAGATCACTACGTCAGTCACCTTTGAGTTATATATTATATATTTAAATATAGGTATAATTAATTGGTATTTCTTCTTATGAATGAAGAAGAACATGAAACAACTAATAAACGTGTAGTACCTTCAATTGAATCTGCTTTTTGATCATCGGTGCGTGGTTGTTGCCAGTAATAGATCTTTTGTTATCTATACCCAGTTATTGACAATACTTGTGTAAATATTTACAATACGTCTGCAAATGTGTAACTCCTAAATTGGGTAAGTATTAATTGTGAATTGAATTTCACGTCACAAAGAGAAAGGTGAATTATCGAGAAAACTAAATTGGCGTAAGAAATTATTGATGGAGGCAATTGAAATTTAATATATCAGGTACTAGCTACTACACGGCTGTACATTTATTACATATATAAGCCTTCCTCTTGAATTACTCTATCTATTAAAAAAACCGTTTCAAAATAAGATACAGCCGTCCCTATGGGACGGACAGACAGCAACAGTGACTTTGTTTTATACTATGTAACAATAATTAAGTCTGAAAGGTTTTTAGAAGTCAATAAGTACTATATTCGTGCATGAGAGAAACATCAGGTAGAGTATGGTTAATAACTAAAGGTATTTATTTTAATACTAGCTGTGCCCTCGGTTTTACCTGCGTGAAATTTATAGCTCATATGTCATTCTGTATAAAAACTATATGTCTAAGTATTTATTAATTTATATTAGTTATCCATAAGATAAACTCTGCCAACTGTGGGACTAGATGGCCGTAACGCAACAAAAATTTGCAGATTTTTCCAAACTGAAGAGGAAACGCACGAACATCTTATGTGGTTGTAGCCCATAAAAAATAGACTTCTGTCGATGCACTCGATACTTATGCAAAATTAAACATAAACTACTGGAACATTATCTCAATTTGTAACTTTTTACTGCTCTCTTTCTTTTATTATTTCTTCTATTCTACTCTCCTTAGTTCTGTGACTGTCAGACTATTGATTATCTAGCATATATTTATTTCTATATATGTATAATATAATATTTGTATATATTTATGTATTTAAATGTGTATATATATTTATTCACGTATATTCTATAAAATATAATATTGTTTGCCCCGCCAACAACTTATCTCTGCACAACTCATGGTTGCCTGGTAGAAAATGTCATTAGGTGTTAAGTCCGCCATATGTACTTTTTACCCTGTGCATGACGTGCATTTTAAAGTAATTTAAATAAATAAAAAATAAATATATATCGTATGTATCGTTCGGTTTATATTTTGTCACATTTTATTTATCATTTATTATATTTGCACCGCCAACATCTATTCTCTGCACCACCTATGGTTGCCTAGTAGAAAGTGTCGCATGGTGTCAAGTCCGCCAAATGTACTTTACTATATTTTGTATATTGTGTGCATTGAAGTTAAATAAATAAAAAAAAAACATTAATATACCTGACAAATAGACAACCACATCTACGCATCTATAAAATTAGTATATATTATACACTATATTATACAGAAGATAACATTATTGTGTGATATACAACATGACACAAAGTCCCAAGTTCCAACTGGTAGTTAATTTATTTTCCTATTATGGTGACAAACGGCGTAACACTGTCTACTGTAGGGAACACGGTATTAAGGTCAATTTATAACGGACCTTATTAATTTATCGCTCTTTAATATATATTATGCGTATGTTTTGGAATTATATATATAATTAGCTTAACTTCAATTTTTCTAAAATATAAGTAGCCTAAGTTACTCCTTATTACATCAGCTACCTGCCAAAAAAAGTCCCGTCAAAATCGGTCCAGCCATTTCAGAGATTAGCCGAATCAAACAGACAGACAAAAATTAAAAAAACGGTTATTTCAATATTACAAATAGATACTCCAATTTTATTTATATTAAAAACATATTACTTATCGATTATATATATTATATTGAAAAATATATAAGCGTTATTTTGACGATTCGCGATTTGGTCGCCGAAAAGTCAACACTAAGTTTCCAAGCTATACTCGAACTCTATTCGAACTCTATTCGTTACCTGATGATCCATCACATACATAATTTATACCCATAAATCTATCACTAATAAATATTTTTGACACATATACCTACATACATACACTATATCTTAATTTGAAAAATATTATGAACGAAAGTTTGGGAATATGGACGGCCGATTGTTATTCTTTCGCGCAAAACTACTGTACAGATTTTGATGAAACTTTACTGTAATATGGCTTATACATTATAACATATAGGCTATAAAATTCACGCGGTTGAAACCGTGAGCATATACCATATATGTAGAGTAGAATCCGTTTATTATGATTATTATAACGTAATTACACTACCAAGGTTGGTTTTCATATAAAATTCTTTATAAAAAACTCGGATATAATGACGTCCCTTACAGTGACATGTCGCTTATTATGACCTATTTTTAGTAAATTATATCCGGCTACAATGACCACACAAATAAAGCAGACAAAAATTACAGATTACTTACATTAAAAAATACACAATTGTATATATATAACGTAGTTTAATAGAGAAACGTAGTAACTACATATTACGTGAAAATAAAAATCACGTAATCAGTACATTATACATACATATTTACATAAAAACTGTTTTTTTTTTCACAAAACGCTTTGTATGATGTCCGCTTATTATGACGTGTTTCTCGATTCCTTTTGATGTCATTATAAACGGATTCAACTGTACATATATAATTTAGAAACAGAAAAACCTCCCCTATATGATAAAAAAAAAATAAACAGGGTGTCGCGTACAAGCAACAACAAAACGCAACACAAAAGGAGCGTTCTGATTGGAGCGCACACCCATCCAATTTAAATACGCAACGTAAAGCAAAGACTTTAAAAAATCAATCGATCGATCTAACGTACCATTGTTCACTCATCTATAACTTGTAAATGTATATTTATAATTAATTTTAAGATAGTAAGCAAATTCTATCATTGTCTACAACCCGTAATCTGCTGAAGCCATCAACACCTACCATCTATCATTCGAGCCGCAACATCACCAACCATCTGAGCATTCGAGCCGCATCATCACCTACCATCTGAGCATTCGAGCCACAACATCACCAACCGTCTGAGCATTCGAGCCGCATCATCACCAATCATCTGAGCATTCGAGCCACAACATCACCAACCATCTGAGCATTCGAGCCGCATCATCACGTACCACACGGAGAATCAGAAATAAAATGGCTAATATAAATACACTAACCTGTTGCATGCTAACATTACCCTCGTCAATATCAAAGGGTGGTCTCACAGAACACAGCGTCCGCCCCATGCACGCGTACGAGAGGATTGTAATTGAACCTGTAAACAAAACGGTAATTTAAATACAGAGATAAACTGCTTTTACATATGCGTTCTTTTACACGCAAATCAGCTTTCACGTAGGAATAGAATAGAATAGAAAATCATTTATTCAAATAAACTTAAATTGAAGCACTTTTGAATAGTCATCACATTTTTTTTATCTACCACTCATTCGGAAAGTTATCTCATCATAAGAAGAACGAGCAAGAAACTTACGTGTTGCTCTTTTAAATAATTTTATTGTTTATTTACATTTTTAAATTAAAATGTTTGAATACAAACTACCAATTAGCACTAATTCAATTATATAATCAAATAGAAAAAAATATTAAATATACGTTATACGTAATTAAATAAGTTGGTTACTTATTAAATAATTAATAAAAGGAAATCAATGATTAGAGCAGACCAGTATGACGGATGAGCCAGCCATCACTGCGCTCGACCATATTTTAGGGAGCCGAATGACCCGGCCCACCACACCGCCACAAGTCTGGACATTTTAGTGAGCATGACTACTCAAGACACTAGACTACAATTGCCATCTGATAGTTATAGTATTCACATTTTACATAAGAATGCATGCGGCAATCAATACAAAAACCGCTACGCTTTCATATTTCTGAAATAATTAAATCAAGAAAGAAATGAAATATATAAGTTATAACGTTGTATGCTAATAAACTAATTATTTACTTGATATGTTGTCATGTATGAATTCGTCTATCCTGTAATAGGCTTTCTTACACAAAAATTGTTTAATATAAGATTTGAAGTGCCTCTCTGTTGGAATTAGCGCAGATTCTGGCAGTTTATTATAAAATCTTACGCAATTTAACTTAGAATGAATTACTCACTTTGTGCAGATGGCATTTAGGTAAAATTATTTTTATTGCTTAAGTTTCCACTTGTACAGTCTTTAAGTTTTTTAAAACTCTCCAAATTCTTCCGTGTATACATAATATTTTCATAAATGTATTGTGAATTAACGGTGAGTATATTTGATTCATTAAAGCACTAACGTAATAACTCTTTTGAACCCATACCATAAATGGAACGTATGGCTCTCTTTTAAAATAAATATAGTATTTATATCGGCTGATTTACCCCATAGCAGTATGCCATATGACATAATGCTATGGAAATAACTAAAATATAAGTTTAGCCGTAGCGTAGGAAAGAATAAGCTTATAAATAATAAGACAAAGGGAATAAGAAAGGCGCGCGCCTCAAGCTCGCTCAGCATAGGAATTCACGCAAGAGAGAATAAGCTTATAAATAAAGAGAAAGAGAATGAGAATGACTGCGTGCGGAGCAAGCTCACGTGTTCAAGTCTTCAATCGTGCTTGCTTTATCGCCTTTTTATAATCGCGTGTAGCGCAAGCTCCCGTGTTTATGCCTTTAACCGTGCTTGCTTTATCGCCTTTTTATAATAATTAATTATCAGAAAATGAGATATACGGCAGAGGAAAAGTATTTGTCGCAATATGGGTATAGACTCAATAACGGTCGGTATCGTATCGTATTATTTTAGTAACATTGGTCAGGTTTCCGCACTGATATTTGTGGTATCGCACATTATAATCATTGCGTAATTAAACAAAACAATATAAATACATTAAGTAATGATATGGCCTTAGGCAAATAATAGCAAAGTCGGTTAAATTTATAGATATTTATATAGAAGTATATTCTGATGACTCTTTATTGCGCACATATAACAAACAAAGAATATTACAAAAGATCTTATCACTATAGTTATATAAGCAATCTCTTCAGAGCCTAGATTGCTTGCATGTAATAAATTAAAACAAAATAGTTAAGTATAGTTCAAAAACATTGAAGTTTTCATTTAATTTTGAATACGTACATGATATATTCAGTTTTGTAAGATTCTACGTAACTTGAGCTAAGTAAATAACGTTGTTTTGTTACGTCAACTCGTGTTGCTTTGATGTACCGGTTAGTATTAAATAATGTTAATGTTGCTGTTTATTTCCAAAAAACAGCAACAGTCAATATATATATAATAATTAATACTAGATTTAAAGACTAACTTGCTGTCCCCAAGTATCGTTTAGAAAAAGTCAATAAGTCTTTTATGGGAATAGGTATAAAAATTTACAATAAGATACCAAAGGATATTTTGGAATTACCCTTAAATAAATTCAAAACATCTGTTAAATCATATTTACTGAGTAAAAAGCCTATTCGTCACTACACGATTACTTGAATGTCGAGCGTGCATGACAATAACTGTTCATGCACGGGATTTTCATTCAATGTTAGACATAGACGCCTATATATATATATGTGCGTAGTAAATAAGCTTTAAAAAAATACAATAAGTAATTCAATTGAGTTTAGAGAGAACTGGACGGTAAATAAAATAATATAATAAAAAATTTTACATAGTATGAATTACAGTGCATCAAAAATTTACTCAAAAAAAAAATACTAGCTGAGTTTCTTGTCAGTTCTTGTCATCTCGAAATCATTCTGAACTGACGGTAGATTTAACATATCATAAGAGTCTGTAATAGACCTACATGAATAAAGATATGTTGAATATGAATTTGAATTATGTTTTTGTGTGAAATCTCATTGTTAAGTTTCATGCAGTTTTCCGAGATACGATTCCAATCTTTTAAATTTTACATGGTTTATCATTAATAATTCATATTTTCACCTTACCATGAAGTCAAAATTTTGAATAGCAATTTTAGTACTTTAACAATTTTCTACACAGGCTGGTCAATAAATAAATTACTTACACAGCAAAACTACGTTTCTGGATCAGGTATATACCTGATACGGATAACGTGTAATTTTGGACATATATATTTGTAAATGTCCAAATTTAAATGTCCAAAAATATAAAATTTTTAAACCCATCATGAGGGTTTAAAAATTTTATATTTTTGGAATCATCAATCAATGAAACTCATCATTTATGAATATGAAAAATAATTGACATATTCTCAAACCTACAGAATATACACACAAAATTAAATACGGTCCAGCCGATTCGGATGGTAGTTTGTTATAAACACAATAAACATCATCATCTCAGCCCAGTAGACGTCCACTGCTGAACGAAGACCTCAAAAAATTTTATATATTCTATATGTACGAGCTAACATCGTACATTATTTCGCAACATTAACATTTTATCTAGACACGCGAGAGCGTGTCAAAGCCGAGTTCAAGTAAGAGAACTGGCGAGCAGCATCGTGTGTAGTTTTACGAACCATTTGGATTCACTTTTGAATCCCTTATAACTCAAAAACTCTTTCACATAAACCTGTCAAATTTGGTTCATATATTGAGACTTATGAGATAAATATGTGTTCCAAATTTCGTATACATATCTCAAACGGTTATTTAGATATTAACGTCCAAATATCGTCATTTTTATCACTGACTCAACTATAGATCAAAATTATAACCCACTTCCAAATGACCTAGGAAGTTCAAATTTGGCATGCAGATAGGTAATTAGGAGAATATAAAGGAAAAAAAATATTTTTATAACTTAGGGTAATATACTGTAGCCTAAGGTCTGACTTGGCTAGTTTTCATATACGAAATATACTGTAGCCTTCGCAAGTTCTAAACCTGTTACTTGTCGGTTCCTATTTTGTTATTAGTAGTAACTAGCCATCGAAAGTTATAATTGGTATATAAGAACTAGCCAAGTCAGACCTTAGGCTACAGTATATTATCCTAAATTATAAAAAGAACTGATATTTTATATTGTTATAAATACATTTCAGGACAGACCATTAGAAATAGAAATAATAGAAATAGAAATAATCTTTATTCAAATAAACTCATTACAAGCACTTTTGAATAGTCATATTTTGATTCTACCACATTGAACTTGGCAACCATTTAGAACTCACTTCTTTTATCGTCGAAGTCAACAATCAAGGTATATATCATAATATTGAACTTGGCTATCATTTCACGAAACATAAATCTAAAACCAATCAAAACATATATGTTTTTGATGAGTTTTACATTTCATTTAAAATCAGTTCGCATTCGGTCATCAAGGACGCCGCGCGTGCTCATTACAATCATTAATCAGTTATATTTTAAGTTTCAATATACAGTCTTAATCGAGTTTCTATCAGTTTTATCTATCAGAATCTTTATAGCTTCGGTACAACCCGAACACTACACTTATCTACAGAAATTGCTGGTTCAAATTAGTTAAATAGGATTACAACATTTCAATTTGCCCTAAAAAAAATTTTGATTAAAAAAGAAATTCAATCTCAATTTCTACCTCTAGCAGACGTTTCTTTCTATTCAGATATTTCTTATTAAAAGATAAAAGGATGAGACGGGACATAATGACTGAGATTAGGTTTGAAGACAAAAGTGATGTAATTTCATTTTTAATCTTTACAAGCGAGGGTTTGATCGCTACCTCTCATTAGCCAGTTTCCGAGTAAAAGTTTGTCCCTGTAAGTTTATTAAAAAGCTTAAAAAAAATTTATTCATGTTGAACATTATACTCTGACTGGATGCTGCTTTGGCACTGGTCTGTTCGGGTTACGAACACTGATTAGACTTTTTGCTTTTGCAACAGAATAATTATTGGTCACTCTACTTATCTATATATCTACTAGCTGTCACGGCAAACGTTGTTTTGCGTTAAAATAAAAAAAAAATATTAGGGGTGAACTACCCCTAACATTTAGGGGATGAAAAATAGATGTTGGCCGATTCTCAGACCTACTCAATACGCTCACAAAATTTCATGAGAATCGGTCAAGCCGTTTCGGAGTATGGGAACGAAAACTGTGACACGAGAATTTTATATATAAGATGTATCTATATTACCAAGTATATGAAATTCATAATAGTCTATCACGTCATATATATGTATTTGATGGCCTCGATTGTTTAGCGGTGTAGAACACCGTTTTACTTACGATAGCGGGTTCGATTCATCGCCCGATACATTTGTATCTCATTAGTATATTTGTTTGTTTCGGTTTGCGTGTTTTCTATATATTTTATGTATGTATATTATTATATAAAATATAATAAATACTATTTTAAGTATTTAAACCAGTTTTACAGTACCCATAATAAACGCTCTGCTTAGCTCGAGGCTAGCGTTGAAGGAATTGTCCAAAGATATAATAAAAACCATTGAGATTTGTTCAATTGTGAAAAGATTACAAACAGACAGACGCGTTTTTAATATTATTATGACACGTTTGACAGTCGTTCTTATTCCATCACGTAGGGTTTAACTGAAATAATACTTAATATTTACAAATGAGAACGGTATGTCAGTGGTATCATGTAACTTGTATATAGACGACGGTTGCCACTTACCGTCAGCTGGGTGTCAGTTTTTTTTTTGTTTTGGACAATTCACACAGCGCCATCTAGACCCAAGTTAAGCTGGCTAAAGCTTGTGTTATGGGTACTAGATAACTGATACATAAACATACATATTTTTTTTATTAATACACACATATTATACATAGAAAACACCCAGACCGTAACAAACAATTATGAATACAAATATTTGCGCCGTGCGAGGAATCGAACCCGCGACCATCGGTCGTAAAGCGGGGTGCTACATGAACATAATTAATTAAAACTAAACTAATAATCCTATATTTAGTTTTCATATAAAAATTCCTTTTGATTACAAATTTAAATAAATAAAAAAACGAATAGATAAAGGTATCGAAATTCGAAAACTATTTCGTTGGAAAGTGGTCTTTAAACCTACACCCGGATCACAAGTACTGGGAAATGTTCGAAGTTTCTCTGTCTGCCACACGACAGACACAGCGCCCGCAAGTTGAATCCTCGGAATGTTAAGAAGTTCGCCTCTTTAGAGGTTTCAAATTGACAATGTTTACACGACCCTTGTTATATACGAATTACGTGCGTCGCAGCCGCAGGAGTTAAAAAAAACCGAAATTATTTTATTTATTTTATTTTTACACTTTTTTGCACCAGTTACAGAAAATATTAATTACTATAAAAATATGTATAACAACGACGAGTACAAAAGGCGGCCTTATCGCTAAGCAATCTCTTACAGGCAACCTTTAGGTAGACAGTGAAAATATAAGAAAAAGAGTAGGTGGTACAAATGACAACACAACTAAGATGGGTATAAATAATACATGCAAATATACATAAATATATATAGACATACATATGTACATACCTACATAAACATACATAGACTTAATAATACACATATCCATGAAAAGTTTGAAGGAAAGAAAGGGACTATAAGAAAAGGGAAAAGTAGAACTAAAGGGAAAGGAAATGAGTTTTTACTGATGCTTTAAAGCTAGCAAGAGATTGAGCGCGCCGAATAGGAGCGGGAAGCGAGTTCCACAACCTAACAGCCTGGACAGAAAATGATTTTGAATAGAAGGAAGTGGAGTGATTGGGAAATCTAAGACGGAGATTGTTTATGCTGCGCAAGGAATGACAACTACTCTTTTTAATATATTTAATTAAAAATAAAATATTACAAACTAAAATATGACTATAACTATCTTTGGACGAAGTTGGTACCGAATTGAGTTAAATTAACAAATACTGAGCCGCGGAAACACTCATTAAGATGTCGAGTTAACAGTTGCCCAGCCAAGATGTGGGGCGCTGATTCGTCATTTCGAAGTACGGGCACAAAGTACAAGGCCGTGCTCCTCATCAGCAATTTCCTTATTAGCAACAGCTATAACATACGTTACAAATGGACGTAATAATAATAATAATGCTGCGTACGGAAAATTCCGTCACATCTTCACGGCACAAATCCTTCAATATTTGAAGACAATAGTCTTTAATAAATGCATTCTCCCTGTAATGACTTACGGTGCAGAAACATGGATACTAACCGTAGGCCTATTTCATAAATTAAAAGTCGCACAGAGGGCGATGGAGAGAGCTATGCTCGGAGTTTCTCTAAGGGACATGATCCAAAACGAGGAAATTCGACGGAGGACGACATAGAAATAAGAAATAGAAAATGATTTATTCAAATAAACTTACATTGAAGCACTTTTGAATAGTCATTACATTTTTTTAATGTACCCCTCGTTCGGAAATCTGTCTCATCAGAAGAAGAACGAGCAAGAAACTTGCATGTTGCTCTTTTAAATAATTTTATTATTACTTAACATTTTTAAATTTAAGTGTGTGAATACAAACCACCAATTAGCACTAATTCAATTAAATACTCAAATAGAAAAAAAATATAGTTCTCAAAGTATGTCAGCTGAAGTGTCAGCGATGATAGATGGGGAAGAAAGGTTGTTCAAAATCTACCCTGTATCATCGTAAGCACAGATATTATATTATATTAGATTCCGTTAGTTTTCTGTTCCCGCGCGTTCCCTTCCCCTCCCTAACTAGTAACAAACGGACCGTACAGCGGCCTTGATGCGCGCGCGCATTGTGTTGTGAATTAAAATAAATTAGAACTGTGTTAACCTACTGTGAAGCTGGAAAGTTAGCGAAGATACCTTCGAGACCCTGAAGACCAAGAAATCCGCAGAACCATGAAGGTAAATGACTGACGCTTCCCTAACATTTTGGTAGCAGAGTAGTTTCCCAAACATTTTGGTAGCAGAGCGTAGTTTCCCAAACAAAAGTTATGGAGCGGTGGCCGCGTATGGGTCGACGGAGTGTCGCGCTCCTGCAATGTGGACCGACGACATCACGAAGGTGGCCGGGAGTCGATGGATGCGGAAGGCGGAACATGGTGGAAGTCTTTGGGAAAGGCCTATATCCAACAGTGTAAAGACACAGGCTGATGGTGATTGATTGATTGAATATAATCTCAGGACAATTCACACAGCGCCATCTAGTCCCATGTTAAGCTATCTAAAGCTTGTGTTATGGGTATTAGATAACTGATAAATATATAGACATATTTCTTTCATAAATACATACATATTATATATAGAAAACATCCAGACCGACACAAACATTCATACTCATGAATACAAATATTTCCGCCGTGCGAGGAATCGAACCCGCGACCGTCGGAAGTAAGACGGTGTGCTAAACCGCTAGACCACCGAGTTCATCGTAATAGTAATAGAATGTAATTATAAAACTGTGGTAAAATCCTTTCTCACTTGACTTCCTGACTTGGCCAAATTCGGGACCAAGATCGAGTGGCGTCAGGGCCCGTAATAGCCGAGATAGGCGGGCAATTTGTTTGCCCAATTAAATCCTACGTGAAAATTGCCCAACCGGTATTAGGGATAGGTAAGGTCGCGTATTCATCACGACAGATTAACAGACAAATCAGATTACTGTTGAATGTAAAGAAAATTGTAATCCTTTCAGATTTTTTTATAAAGTTTATGTTTGAGTTAATTTTGTTTTACTAGTATGACGACCTCGGTGGTCTAGCGGTCTAGCACACCGCTTTACGTCCGATGGTAGCGAGTTCGATTCCTCGCACGGCACAAACATTTGTATTCATGAGTATGATTGTTTGTATCGGTCTGGGTGTTTACTATGTATAATATGTATGTATTTACGAAAAAAAATCTATGCATTTGTATCAGTTATCTAGTACCCATAACACAAGCTTTAGCTAGCTTAATTTGGGTCTAGATGGCGCTGTGTGAATTGTCCTGAGATTATTATTATTATTATTAGTACAACTTAAGAATAGAATAGAAAATCATTTATTCAAATAAACTTAATTTAAGCACTTTTGAATAGTCATAACAATTTGTTTTTTATCTACCACTCGTTCGGAAAGCTGTCTCATCACAAGAAGAACGAGCAAGAAACTTGTGTTGCTCTTTTAAATAAAGATGTTATGTTACACTTTATACAGATATAGTTTTTTTATACACTTGCATCAAAATACGATTGTATCCTCATAACTGGATTCTCGTTCAATCAGTAAAAAACATTCCTGATCTCCAGAACCTCGATTTACACTTGTTTACGCTTTTTCGTGAGACGAGGATCTTGATTATGTAATAAAAAGTGGAGATTCCTGGCTAGTTTCTTTTCCGGGGCATCAGTCACAGGAAATGCTTAGAGTTTCCCTCTCTACCTCAACGAATGTGGTACCTGCACCATGAATCCAGGGAATACTGGAAGAAGTAAGTACCCCTCTAATGAACTGCTACATACATCAGACACCGTTTCCCCCCGTCCAATTCAAACGGGGATCGATATTACGACGGCCTGAGTCGAGGTTCGAACCCCTAGCGGTGCCCTCAGACTAAAGTCGTATCCGTCAGGCAGGAGTTGGCCTTCAGCCGCTCCATAAGTCCTTCCGCGGGTTTGGAATGCCATCTGCACTCGCCCCCTATCGTCCGGTGAAGCTGTAATGGCCAGCTACGGCCAACAGCATTAGAGTGGTCCGAAAAAAAAATCACCTCTGTCTTAGCTGTCCAGGTTGGCTATATTATTATTATATACTAGTTTATACCCGTGGCATCGCTCGCACTGAATCCATTAAATAAATAATATTTTATTTTATATAAAAAGAATCCTATGTTCATTCTAATATCTACAAGAATATGTGTACAAACATTCATGATGATCGGTTCAGTAGTTTTTGCGTGAAAGTGTAACCAACATCTCTACTTTTATACGTTACTAGCTGACCCCGCGACTACGTCCGCGTGGAATTTAACTTTATTTTTCTAAAATATAAGTAGCTTAAGTTACTCCTTATTACATCAGTTACCTGCCAAAAAAAGTCCCGTTAAAATCGGTCCAGCCATTTCAGAGATTACCCGGAACAACCAGGCAGACAAAAATTGTAAAAAATGTTATTTTGATGTATGTACCTTATATATATCCATATGCATGTAGTAAAAAACGGTTATTTCAATATTACAAACAGATACTCCAATTTTATTTATGTGTATATATTTAATAAGGAGTTTTACTTAGTATATGAAAAGTCGTATAAAATTGTAACTTTTATTAATTAAATTTTGTTATAAACGCGATAGTAATTCCTTACAATAGACGGTAGGCCTTTGAAAAAGTTATAATATTTCCCAATTAGTCTAATTTCGTTTGAACTTGACAAGTTTACAGTAACCGTTCTCGTTACATACATTTGAACTTTGAATAAGCAGGTCAAAACATTTAGGAACAGTAATCAATTAAGAAAGTTCGAACAAATGATGTTAAATTTCTACTTCATGCGTAGGTTGACGGCCATGTTGCGTAATTGTATATATAATAAGTATATTTAGAAATTAAAGAAAAACTTTGCCATTGGAATTCGCCATCGTCACAAGAAGAAAATGAGTTAACCATTAAAAGTCAACTCATTTTCTTTTTGTCGAAGGGACGAAAATGAGTTGACGATTAAAAGCATGAAGAAATCTTCATAATTTATCGAGAGGTCTCGATCCCAACAAATGTTCCGCTATAGCGGAATAGATATCATTACATAGTATAAAACAAAGTCGCTGTCGCTGTCTGTCCGTCCCTATGTATGCTTAAATCTTTAAAACTACGCAACGGATTTTGTAGCTTTTTTTTTTATAGATACTATAGTTATTTATTTTTCTCCATATAATCATAAGGCATGTAAAATTCCATGTAAAAATACAGATTTGTGGAGAACTGGTGCCTGTACCAGGTATTCGAAGAACCTGTCACGGGTCACCAGGATTCTGGAGGAAGGTTTATATGTATAATACATGTACACCCGGGCGAAGAACTAGTATATTATATATATTCATATAAATTTTAGAATAGATTGATATGACAGCCTCGGTGGTCTAGTGGTTTAGCACACCGCTTTACTATCCGATAGTCGTAGGTTCGATTCCTCGCACGGCACAAACATTTGATTGTTTGTATCGGTCTGGGTGTTTTCTAAGTATAATATGTATCTATTTACTAAAAATATCTATGTATCTATGTATTTATAGCAGTTGTCTAGTACCCATAACACAAGCTCTGCTTAGCTTGGGACTAGATGGCGCTGTGTGAATTGTCCTGAGATATTTTATATATATAGATATGTAGATAGATATAACTTTTATTTCCGTAAGACACAGTAATGTTAACAAAGTATGTAGATACACAATTACATTGGTCAGTAAACAAAAACTGAAAACAAGTGAGTATATATATGTGTGAATCACATATACGCATAATTAAAATTCCTGGAATCCAGTGATTGGTTTAATTACACAAAATCAAAAAACGCGTTCAGAAAATTTATTAAGTGTACATCAATATTGTGAGTATAGTTTGCCGAGATGATACAGAGTGAGTTTTAATGGTAGCAAAAAACGAAGATGTGTGAAGGTAGACGAAAATGCGAAAAGACGAAAATTTTTACCATCTTTTGACGACCTCGATGGTCTAGCGGTCTAGCACACCGCTTTATGACCGATGGTCGCGGGTTCGATTCCTCGCACGGCACAAACATTTGTATTCACGAGTATGATTGTTTGTATCGGTATGTTTTTAAATATATATGTATATGTATCAGTTGTCTAGTACCATAACACAAGCTTTAGCTAGCTAAACTGGGGTCTAGATGGCGCTGTATAAATTGTCCTGAGATTATTATTATTATTATTATTATCATCTACCCGCTGCTCTTCAGTTTACCCGTGATGATTGCGGTCGAAACACTGCCGAAATACCTCAATAAGAATAAATAAAACGTGGTAAGATCCCGTGATTTTTCCTAATGGTATATAACATATATTTATTAGAGATTCTTTGAGGAGAAAATAATATAATGAAACATCAGTATCTCGAGGCTTAATAGTATATATTCATATAAACAATAATAGGATGAAACTATAAAAAAATTGTGAAAGACAACGTCTAACTCTAGCTAGACAAATATTAATCTAAGGAATTAATAATTTACAAAATGTAATCCTAACCAAAATCCAATAATAATATTCATGAAGCTGAGAAACATTTAACAAAAGACAGAGTTGAATTTTGATTATGTACACAGTGAGCGCGGTCACGTGATCGTCTTAGTTTTTTTTGTTTAGTTAGTATATAAAATATAAAAAAAATATTTCTAGACTACTTTTAATTTATAAATTTTATTTATTATTTTGCGTTTATTTTTCTAAAATAAAAGTAACTTAAGTTACTCCTTATTAAATCAGTTACCTGCCAAAAAAAGTCCCGTCAAAATCGGTCCAGCCTTTTCAGAGATTCAGAGAGTAAAAAATGTTATTTTGATATATGTACCGTATTATTTTATATATATTCATGTGCATGTAGCAAAAAACGGTTATATCAATATTACAAACAGACACTCCAATTTATATGTAATATATATATGTATATATAATATAATAATATTTATATGTATAGATAATTCAACGCGTTCTAAGTCACATGTTTTTTTATTGAAGGAATTGGGTATTAAAGTCTGTAGCACTACGACCTACATCGATCTATTGTGCTCGCCCTTTTTGAAAGTTCTCTACGTAGGCCCGTCAGGGACAAGAACTGAAGGATATTCATAGGAGCGATGGTTTTTATCTCCTCAGGATAGAGTGTATACTTTCCAAAGGAGATATTTCGCTTCTACATGAGTGGGCTGTAACCACGTGACACGTGTAACTGTTACTTGATTATAGTATTAATTTATTTACCTGGTATTGCATATACTATGGTAAAACTGAAAGTTCCAAACTGCTTTCTTCTCTCCGGACTCGGCCATTCTTCTGTGCAGAAATGTACGTCTCTAGTTTCTATCTGAAATAACACATACATCTTATTAATAATTTCATTACATAGTATAAAACAAAGTCGCTGTCGCTGTCTGTCCGTCTCTATGTATGCTTAAATCTTTAAAACTACGCAACGGATTTTGAAGCGGTTTTTTTAAGTAGATAGAGTGATTCAAGAGGAAGGTTTATATATATAATACATGTATACCTGTGCGAAGCCGGGGCGAGTAGCTCGTAATATTATAAATGCGAAAGTTAGCGAGTATAGATGAATGTTTGTTACTCTTTCACGCAAAAATTACTGAACCGATTTTGATTAAAATTTACAGTAATATAGCTTATACATCAGAATAACATATAGACTCTAAATCTGACGCAAGTAAACAACGGGCATAGCTAATATTATAAATGTGCATATTATTATTTGTATTACAATTTGAAAATGTAGACACATTTAAATATTTAGGTAGGTTGATTACCAGTCACTCCAGATGTACTAAGGACTTTAATATGAGAATAGCTATAGCGAAAAGAGCATTTAATGATAAAAAACAACTTCTGAGAGCTAATATATCAAAGTCCTCTCGGAAACGACTTATCAAGACCTACATCTGGAGTATAGCCTTGTATGCCTGTGAGACGTGGACATTGACACAAAAGGAAAGAGACAAACTGGAAGCCTTTGAAATGTGGTGTTGGAGAAGGATGGGAAGAATTAGCTGGAAAGATAAAATAAGGAATGAAGAAGTGCTTGAGAGAATTAAAGAAAAGAGACAGATCATAGATATTATTGAGAATAGGCAGGGGAAAATGTTGGGGCACTTGATACGAAAACTAAAATTGATATGTAAAAATTTTTACGTCCATAAGTGGCTAAAATGTTCTACACGAATAAATGATTGTTGAATTTTGAATTTTGAGAACATAATGAATCCAATGCCATGGAAACAGCCATTAGGCCAACATACGTAACACGTACATAACATACAGCGTAAGTTCTTAATATAATAATATTATATTATAATCCACATAAGTCTAATATAACCGTATAAAGCTAAGGCAGGTCATTACTTATACAGGGTGCCCTATTAAGAGGTTACAATTATTTATGACTCCTACTTTGTTTTCGTTATAAATTTGACAGTTTAGATTACTGTCAAATTTCTACACGTGTAGACATGACATCTATATATATAAAAATTACATGTCACGTTGTTTGTCTGCTATGGGAGTCCATAGCAGACAAACAACGTGACATATAATTTTTAAACTACTGAACAAATTGCAAATTTGATTTGCACATCGTGTGCAAGTTGATCCAACTTGAAAAATAGGATAGCTTACGACTCAACGCAGACCACAGCAACGCGTGGCCCGGTCTGCTAGTGACTATTATATGCTTGAGAAATATAATTTTATATATTTCTTAAGACGATTTATGCGAATCAAACTACTGTTTAGGAAATTGATGATCATTTTCGCTGTACAAACTCATTTTACCCTAACTTCGAGAATAACACGGACTTATTGGGTTAATAAATTTGAGAAGAATGGTATTGTAACATATAAAACAGTTCCTTAATCAAAACTTAGTCCATTGTTTTTTACATGCTCCTAAAGAGAAGCTAGGAAAAATGAATGCTATACAGGGGTAGTGAAGTTCAAAATTGTCTGCCATGCAACAAAAAGTAATCTATTGTATATACATACATTAAAAATCTTTATACATATTTATACAATAAATATTTTACGAGTTAATAAAAAGAAATCTGTTATATCTTCAAACATGTACATATATCAAAACTTATTGATATAAATAAATAAAACTATTTGATTAGCTATTTTCTGCTAGCTTAAATCTTTAAAACTACGCAACGGATTTAGAAGTGATTTTTTTTATTAGATAGAGTGATTCAAGAGGTAGGTTTATATGTATAATACATGTACACTCGGGTGTTTAGAAATAGTTTAGAAATAAATAAAACTATTTATTTACCAATTTTTGCAGCAACCTGTATATATAATCAAATTATTTATTAATTTTCGTCTACGACTTGAATAGAGCGGCTATTGGTTTCTAAAATTAGTCGTATATAGCATAATGAGATGTATATATAAATAACTTAGGTTTGAAGAAGCTATATCTCCGGTGGGCCGGGTCATTGGGCTCCCTAAAATATGGTCGAGCGCAGTGATAGCTGGCTCATCCGTTATACTCGTGAACGAGTGCTGCTTGTAGGGACTGATCTGCTCTTATCACTACGACTGATTTAATCTTATTGTATATTTATATTTGACCCAAAAAATTAGTGCGGCTTGGTAGTTTGTATTCGACTTGTAAATGTAAACTTACAAGGATTATTTAAAAGAGCAACACACAAGTTTCTTGCTTAGTCTTCTTGTGATGAGACAGCTTTCCGAATGAGCGGTAGATTTAAAAAACAATGTAGACTATTCAAAAGTGCTTAAGTTAAGTTTATTTGAATAAATGATTTTCTATTCTATTCTATTTAATATTAAAAATATTGAAGCACAAAAAAAAAAACAAATGACAATCGTAATCATTAGAACACAGCGTCCTATATATATATATTTAAATATTATGAAGTAAATAATTAAGAAGGTATTAATAACTATTTTTGTTGGAGTTTCCAACATATACTACTAGCTACCTCGGCTTCGCATGGACGCATTAAAATCTTTGAATTTCTCGGCGTATTCTATACGCACGTACCATATTATACATATAAACCTAGCTTAAAAGATATAAGCGAACAGACAGCAGCGGGTATAGCTATATCTAAATAATATAAATAAAATTGGAGTGTTTGTTTGTAATGTTGAAATAACCGTTTTTTACTATATGCATATGAATATAAATACGGTACACACATCAAAATAATTTTTTTTGTCTGTCTGGCGGTCTGTCTGTTTGTTCCGACTAATCTCTGAAATGGTTGGACAGATTTTGACGGGACTTTTTTGGCAGGTAGCTGATTTATTAAGGAGTAACTTAGGCTACTTTACTTTATTTTAGTAAAATAAAGTAGCAAGTAGACATATAAATTCATGAAGGAAGACTACTGGCCGGTGTTTCAAGAGGATGGTTTATATATATAATACAGTACTATAGTAATACAGTACACCCGCGCAAAGCCGGGGTGTGTAGCTAGTACGACATAAAAATGATATATCAGATAACAATCGCGTTCAATAAAATCAGTTCTACGAATAAAATATTCGAAGTATTTGATCTAAAAATTGAATAACAGCAATCTCAAATTACATTTATTATGTTACCCTCGATATTCACAAATATTTTACAGCGGATAAAAAAAAGTTAGGTTTCCAATCGATCTCAGAAAGGATTAAATTCTGTTGTATTTAAATGATACACCTATCCGCCCCGGCTTCGCACGGGTATACGTGTATTGTACATGTAATATAATTTTTGTGGAATCACCTTCCATATTTCCGAACCGATACGATATTGACACCTTCAAGAAAAGAGCTTATTCCTTTTTAAAAGGCCGACAACGTACTTGCAATTCCCCTGGTTTTGCGGGTGCTCATGGGCGGCAGTAATCACTTACCATCAGGTGAGCCGCATGCATGTTTGTCCCATGCGTTATAAAAAAAAATGTAAACCTTGCTCTTGTATCAGTCTATCTATTGGTGAAGACTGCATTACAATCCGTTGCGAAGTTTTAAAGATTTAAATATACATAGGGACGGACAGAAGGCGACAGTGACTTTGTTTTATACTATGCAAGTATATATATATTTTTTGTAATTGTTGCAATGTTTAAGTTTTTTTAACATCTACTGAATAAATTTCATTTCAGTTCATTCACTCATTTCGTTCATTTTCTTTAATTTCGTTATATTCGATCATTTCATTCATTTCATTAATTCATTCACTTCATTCACTTCGTTCGTAAAAGAATCGTGAAGAGAGTGAAGAGAGTGATGAGAGTGAAGAGAGTGAAGAGAGTGAAGAGAGTGAAGAGAGTGAAGAGAGTGAAGAGAATGAAGAGAATGAAGTGAGTGAAGTGGTGGAATGGAAGAAATTGATTAAATGGCTGTAATGGATTAATGGATGAAATGGATTAAATGAATGAAATCGATGACTGGCTGTCGCCTCGGAATGCCGACCGTCTGAGATGGTGCTCCAGACTGGTTGGGATAAAACCGTTCACCGATATAACGATTGGAATGATTTCGGTGGACACCATCCCCCACATTTCGGCCACCTCGTGAGCCAGATCGAGATATTTTCTCTTTTTCTCAGTTTCGGCTTTCACGAGCTTCTCGTCATGCGGTATGGTGATGTCCACCAAAAACACCCTCGAGAGTGCCCGATCCATCACCATGATATCAGGTTTGTTCGCAAGAACGGTCCTGTCCGTGATGATGGATCGGTCCCAGTAGAGCCTGACGCTGTCGCTTTCGAGGACCGGCTGGGGCTCGTACTTATTATTATTATTATTATTTGATGGGGTAATAGACTGATCATTGCGGGTAAAAATCACCAAACAATGACAGCATAAATTATGAATGATGAGGATGGATAATTTTTAAGTGGAAGACAAAAATTTGCGGACTGTTCTACAAGTGTTTAATATTACAGCTTTTTGGAGAAGGATGAAAGTAAGTGGGTGAAGTTGTAATATCTTGAGGCTAGTGTGTAGGGATGCTGGGATGACACCTGTGGACGAGATAATAATTGGGAGAGTTTTCACTGTTTCTACCTGCCATTGTATTTTTAGTTCTATTGCTAGATCAGTATACTTAGTAATTTTTTCTGTATGTGTTGATAGAAGATTATGTGTATTTGGTATTGCAATATCTATAAGGTAAACTATTTTACTTTTCTTATCATGTAGCGTCATATCTGGTCTATTGTGATGTACAGTTTTGTCTGTTATTATAGTCCTGTCCCAATACAACCTGTAACCGGGAGAGTCGAGTACTATCTGCGAGGTGTATTTATAGTAGGCTAATTTTTATTATTATTTTTTTTTTATACATTCGCTTATATACAGTCACTTGAATAGATAATAACATGCATACGTAATAGCAAACAGTGATTTAATGGACACAAATGTTGTTGACAAGTGAATACTTGCTTTTAAGGATAAATCCAACATTTGTTGATATATTCGACGAATTGAAAGCCCAAAAGTGCGTAATAAGAAACACAAGTCACGTAAGGAACTCATACATCTACCGAATGAGCAATATGACATAATAAAAGCAATGATTCGATATTTTTCGATTGTATTTTTGGGAGACCTTCACAACGAGATCTGACTATTATTATTAATATAACATCATCAATATTATAATAGAACATTGTTATGTACTTGGCTTAGGCCCATACATACCAAGATTACCGGCGAAAGTTGAGACAAAACAATAATAAACAAAGTTGACAAAACAATAAAGTTGAGACAAAACATAATAATAATAATAATAAAGGCGGCTCACTCCCGGGAATGATGCAGAAACCATGGGGTTTTTCAAGAAGGGTATATTAAGGTTTCTTAAGGGTCGGCAGCACGTATGTGACACCCCTGGTGTTTCAGGCGTCTATAAGCTACGGTAACCGTTTACCATCAGATGGACCATATGCTTGTTTGCCACATAAGTGGTATAAAAAAAAAAAGCGGTGATGTTAGATTCTGCCCGCATTGTACGCCGGTTTCTCTCCCTGGGACCCTGAACCCCGGCCGACTGTGCTTCTACCGGGGGTATGTTGCTATCTCCTCTCCTTAAGAGGGGAGATGAGAATATTTGGAAAAAAAAAAATAAAGTCAATGAAAAACTAACAAAGTACACAGATCTAGCAATATAATTAAAAATACAATGGAAAGCACACACCATCCACATAGTATCCATAGTTTTGTCATCCACAGGAATTATACCAAAAAGTCTGAACAAACACCTAGACACGTTGCATATCCCCTCCTCTACAATAGACCTATTACAAAAAGCCGTCATACTAAACACATGCCGAATAGTCAGAAAATTTCTTTCTTCATCACATAACTCATCCATGCTTGGCTAAGGCTCGCGTGTTTGAATATATTACCCCCTTAATAAGGGATATATATATGTATATCATATATATATTAATATTGTTAGGGAATTTACTCTCTGCTACCAAAATGTTAGGGAAAGTACTATGTATATATATAGGGAAAAATATGTGTGGAAACGTCTGTCACGTACCTGTATGGTTCTGCGGATTTCTTGGGCTTCAGGGTCTCGAAGATATCTTCGCTAGCTTTCCAGTTTCACAGTAGGTTTAATACAGTTCTAATTTATTTTAATTCACAATAAAGGCGCGCGCGCGTTATGGCCGGCGTACGGTCAGTTCAGTACTGTAGGTAAGGGAGGGGAACAGAAACCGCGGGAACACAAACTAACGGACTCTAATATAATAATCTGTGCTTACGATGGTACAGGGTAGATTTTGAACAAATATATATATATTCATAAATACACACGTATACATAGAATACGCCCAGACCGATACAAACAATCATAGTTGTGAATACAAGTTTGTACTGTGTGAGGAATCGAACTCGCGACCATAGTAAATAATGCGGTATGTACTAAACCGCTAGACCTCCGAGGCAGGCAATATTCGCCGGTTTTACTAGATATAGACTGTGTATGAAGAGGCATGCGTGGGCAGCGCTGTCACATCTAATTTACCGGTAAGGTACCGGTAACTAATCTTGACTAAATCCCTGTTCGAAAATTTTTAGATCTTCTCTTAAAATAAAACAAAATCTACTCAGAATTTCTATTCTGAGTAGATTTTGTTTTATTTATCTTTTACTACTATCGTTATGTTTTGTATATGTTTATTTTGTTAATAGTAAAGTCTATTTATTTTATAAAATATTTTTTTTTTATTTTGCACCTATTCCTCGTTCGTCTTGCTATTTTTTTTTTTTAGTGGACGATAATGCAATGGTGCATTTGCCTGCACTTTACGCTGGCGGGGCAACAGTGAAGGATGATAAGATGAATATGAAGTCAGGTCAGTTAGCCCAACGTGACAAATTCACCGGGTATTTATCACGATGGTTTCCAGGGGGAACCGCGTGGAGGTCAACCTGACATGGTACAATGCTAGTAAAGGGATCATTAGTCCACATTACTAACAATCCCCTTAGCACGCCGCTTTATTGCCGATGATCGGTTCGATTCCTCGTACGGTACAAATATTTGTATTCCTATTAGTATCGGTCTGGGTGTAAAAAAATGTATGTACGTATGACATACATACATTTTTTGCTCTTCTGTTTACCCGTGATCATCGTGACCGTTGAAACACTGCCGAAATATTGGGAACTCAACAAAAATAAAACGTAGTAAGAGAGGTAAGTGCTCTCATTAACTTACTGCCATGTTGGATTCAAATACATCGAGGTAAAATAAATTGAATTAAATTGAAATGTGAGCATGTCAAGTATTGGACTTACATTGTTGTAAGTCCAATGTATATACATATATAAGTCCAAAGTAGATTATTTAGATATTGTCCACTGTCAATATTGTTATTGATTATCACGTTTGACAATTTGACAATACCTAAATAATGTACTTAAAACAACATTTAAAAGAGCAACACACAAGTTCCTTGCACATTCTTCGTGTGATGAATCTGCGTTCCGAATGAGTGGTAAGAATAAAAAAATATGACTATTCAAAAGTGTGTATTAAGTTTATTTGAATAAAGATTATTTCTATTTCTATTTCTATATCAAACTACCCCATCTAAGATAATAGTGGTGACGATATATTATTTTGTTCTACACATCATAAATATGGAAAAAACATCCTCTTACAGGAGAGTCTGACGATGCGAATCCTCAGCCATTTATCATGACGCATCGCATCTAAAAGTCAAGAGCCATTTTAGTAATAACTAGCTTACCCGCCCAACTTCATCTACGTTTCAATTCCTCACCTTTATCAATATTTTTCATTGCAGCTCCGCTCCTATTGGTCATAGAATAATGTGATGTAGCTTAAAGCCTTCTTGGACAAATGGACTATCCAACACAAAAATATTTTTTCAATCTGAACCAGTAGTTCCTGAGATTAGCGCGTTCAAACAAACAAACTCTTCAGCTTTATAATATGTGTAGAGATATGTAATATTATGTTTTGTTTTTTTTTTGAGGGTTGATAATGGAATGGAGCACCCGCCTGCGCTAACGGTTTACGCTGGCGGGGCACCAGTGGAGGATGATATGTAAGATGAGCATGAGGTCAGGTCAGTTAGCCCATCGTGACAAATTCACCAGGAATTTAACACGATGGTTTCCAGGGGTAACCGCGTGGAGGTCGACCTGACATGGTACATTGCTAGCAATGGGGTTATCAATCCACATTACCAACAATCCCCTTCCCTCTGTAATATTATGTTATCTATGGTATAGTTAATAATATTGCTGAACAATACACACAACGCCATCTAGTGCCATGGTAAGCAGAGCTTGTGTTATGGGTAGTAGACAACTGATATAAATACTTAGATTTAATAATAATCTCAGGACAATTCACACAGCGCAATCTAGACCCAAGTTAAGATAGCTGAAGATTGTGTTATGGGTACTAGATTACTGATACAAATACATAGATATTTTTTTTTCGTAAATACATACATATACATAGAAAACACCCAGACCGATACAAACAATAATACTCATGAATACAAATGTTTGTGAGGAATCGAGCCCGCGACCATCGGATGTAAAGCGGTGTGCTAGACCGCTATACCACCGAGGTCGTCAAAGATATATCCATGTTGTTTGTAATAATTTACCTATAGTGAAGTAGAAGAACTTAATAATAGTTATGTAATATTTTGAAATTGTATCTAAATATATATAACTCAAAGGTGACTGACATAGTGTTCTATCAACGCACAGCCCAGACCACTGGACGGATCGGGCTGAAATTTGGCATGCAGGTAGATGTTATGACGTAGGCATCCGCTAAGAAAGGATTTTGATTAATTCTACCCCCAAGTGGATAAAATAGGGGATGAAAGTTTGTTTGAAACTTTGTCAACTTTAAATCGATCGGGCTGAAATTTTACATGGATAAGCTATGTCTTAAGAAAGGATTTTGATAAATTCCACCCCTAAGGGGATAAATTAATAAAAATAACATTAAAAGCTTATTGATTATTGATATCTATCAATAATCAATAAGCTTTTAATGTTTTTTATATATATTATCATATCTATGATTATTACAGGCTTTTATGATTATTTCTCTACTTACTGTTTTTTATTTCTTCTATGTGTATTGTACATATAGAAGAAAAACAAGAAAAAAAGAGTTTATTAATAATATTATTAATTTTTTTTGTAAATTACATTATGCGTTTTACGTACATGTATTGTATGTGAAATACAAAATGATTTTCAATGGATTTTCTAGGGCAAATATCAAGGGATTGTCATTTAATGTTACGTGTACCTATGTACACAATATAACTATTTTTAATCAAAAGAAATTCAGTTGAGTCTCTTGCCGGTTCAATATACAGATTCAAATGAGAAACAATAGGTAAAAAAACTTAATACACGAAATTTTACGCTCATAAGCGGCTAAAATATCCTACATGAATGAATTAATTTTGATTTGATTTCATATATATAGAAAACACTTAGACCGATACAAACAATCATAGAAATAGAAATAGTTGAATCAAGAAATATTGTCGCGCTATACACTGAAAAATAATGCCAAAGTTGAATCAAGAAGTATTGTAATAGAAATAGAAATAGAAATAGAAATAATCTTTATTCAAACAAACTTAATATAAGCACTTTTGAATAGTCAAGTTTTTTTATTCTACCGCTTATTCGGAATGCAGATTCATCACAAGAATAAGCAAGAGACTTGTGTGTTGCTCTTTTAAATAAATATTGATTTACTTATATTTAATTAACAACAAGGATTAGGCATGCGACAATGAACATAGAAACCGCTACGCACTTAATCTCTGTTCAATCAGATAACATTGTCATACTCATAAATAGAAAAACTTGTACCGTGCGAGGAATCGAACTTGTAACCATAGGAAGTATGCTAAACTGAAGACCACTAAGGCAATTGACATTAGTGTAAATGTAATACCAATTGTTATTTACTCAGCCCTCAACAGTTGGTTTATAGCCACTATAGCATTGCTCAAAAAGGTCAGAGTTCAAGTTGAAGTTAAGGAATAAATTAGAGTTAATCTTATTTTTTACGTTTTCAGTCAGAAAAATATCCCAAGGAATTGTATGATGAATCTGGAGGTTTGTTATTTTATTTATACAAGGCGTGATTAAAATTTTGTCCACGTTTAAGTATTGCGACAGTCTCTATGGTCTAGCTAGTGTTAGAAAGAAAGGACTGATTCAATCCCTTTTGACGACCTCGGTGGTCTAGCGGTCCAGCACAGCGCTATACGTCCGATGGTCATGGGTTCGATTCCTCGCACGGCACAAACATTTGTATTCATGAGTATGATTGTTTGTATCGGTCTGGGTGTTTTCTATGTATAATATGTATGTATTTATGAAAAACGAAAATATATCTATGTATTTGTATCAGTTGTCTAGGACCCATAACACAAGCTTTAGTTAGCTTAACTTGGGTCTAGATGGCGCTGTGTGAATTGTCCTGAGATGATTATTATTATTATTATAGTATTATAATACAGTGTATTATTCTGATAAAATAAACTTTATAGTAATATAGCTTATACCTATATTACTATAAAGTTTTATCAAAATCCATTCAGTTCTTCTTGCATGAAAGAGTAACAAACATAAATTCATCTCTCCATCCTTACAAACTTTCGCATTTATAATATAAGCAACATTTCTAATTTAGAATTATGTTATTATTATTTTTTGTACTTACCGATATATTCTTATAAGCCTTAGATATAATTGGTACAGTTTCTTTTCTAACTGATGCCACCATGACTAGTGGTATGAAGATGAGGAGTGCGGCGCACCACAGCAGCGCCAGGAGGAGCAGTGCCTGCCTCCTGCCGGGGGGCCGTAGTCTGGGTTCTGGAGATATGGACAACCAGCGGTCTACTGACATCGCTGTGAGAGTGAACACGCTAGCTGCTACTGCTACACCTGGGACAGATAGAAAACATATTTATTTATTGTACAATTCAGTGTTACATTGATCCTTACGATATAAAGTGAAAGCTGCTCCCTAAATCGGAAAAAAACCTGTATTTTAGGATAAGCAATGCTCATTGCCTACAACACTACCGTGTCACAGAAGATGCAGTATAAATTCTTTGACATGTACTAATGGTAGATATATCAACTCTATGTACTAGTAAAAGTATGTATTATAATAAAATAACAACTATATAACATTAATTTAACTATGTCTCTAACACAATTCATTTTAGCAATTAAAATACAACCAGCACATCCTGTGCTCAAAGACCGAATGCCGCGGCTTTTTTTTTTTTTCGGACTACTCTAATGCTGTTGGCCGTAGCTGGCCTTTACAGCTTCACCGGACGTTATGGGGCGAGTGCAGATGGCACTCCAAACCCGCGGAAGGACTTATGGAGCAGCTGAAGGCCAACTCCTGCCTGACGGATACGACTTTAGTCTGAGGGCACCACTAGGGATTCGAACCTCGGCTCAGGCCGTCGTAATTTCGATCCCCGTTTGAATTGAACGGGGGATGAATTGAAATTGAAAGAGCAGACCAGTCCCTACAGGCAGCACTTGTTCACGAGTATGACAGATGAGCCAGCCATCACTGATCTCGACCATATTGGGAGCCCAATGACCCACCACGCCGCTTCGCCGCCACATGTCTGGACATTTTAGTGAGCATGACTACTCATTCCACTCGACCTCGTCATAACTACTTATTTAGATTTATATATGGTAGTTACAGTATTTATGTCTATAAATTATTGTATCTATAGATATAGATGAGATATTTAATAAAGAAATTTAATTCACTGGACAGCCTTATTTACTCGCGATATTTATTTTATCGTTGTTCTTCGAAATCTTAAAATACTTTGGATTATTTCCTCTCTGGACCACTTAAAATACTTCGTTGCTAATAAATATTTTATTTGAAATATTGTATACTAGCTATGCGTCCCGGCTTCGTACGGATGTGTCACAAATCTTTGAATTTCTCGGCTTGTTCTGTACTATAACACGTATGTATTATACATATAAACCTTCCTCTTGAATCTTTTTATCTATTTCTGAAAACTGCAAGTTTGTTAAGTAACTTAAGAGATACAAACGAACAGATAATGGGTATGACTATCTTTCTTAGTACTTGCGTACTATGTTTATTTTATGTGGAAGTTAAAGTGTTACGTGTTGTTTTTTTTATAATTATTTACTATTATTATGTGTTATTTGAATTTTGTTTGTACTCTCTTTGTTTATCTTATCGGAACACAAATAAAGATTATTATCTATCTATTATCTATCTATCTTTAAGCCTTGATACGACACGACTCCAATTCTGTCTTTAATTTATTTTATGTAGCTGTTCCTTGGTTTTCCTCTCCCCTTCTTTCCTTATATCTTTTCTTAAATAATTACTTTAAAAAAACTAGTAAATACCTTGTATGTAATTGACAATCTTGCACACAGTCTCTCCATAGAACCAGACCAGTGTGATGGCTTTGCTCAGCTGAATGGGCATGCACACGCCGGTGACGAGAAGATCTGCAGCTGACAAGTTCACCAGAAACATGTTTGTGACGCTGGAACAAAGGTATTTCATTTATATATCTTGACGACCTCGGTGGTCTAGTGGTTTAACACACCGCTTTACGTCCGATGGTCGTGGGTTCGATTCCTCACACGACACAAACATTTGTATTTATGAGTATGATTGTTTGTATCGGTCTGGGTGTTTTCTATATATAATATGTATGCATTTACGAAAAAAAAAATTTATGTATTTGTATCAGTTATCTAGTACCCATAACACAAGCTTTAGCCAGCTTAAATTGGGTCTAGATGGTAACCTGACTCTGAGGGTAACGCAGCTGGAATCGAGTAATAACGCGAGTTTCAAGGCGTTTGTGACCTGAGTTCCCATCAACATGCTGCCCACCTTCATGAAGGAGGACTACTGGCAGAAAGGTGTTCTATCAGCGCTACCGTGGCAGATTACCATCATCAATGCCGTGATCACACAGACAATTTATATTTCATTTTGTATTAATAATGTACAATCTCAGGAGAATTCACACAGCGTCATCTAGACCCAAGTTAAGCTAGCTGAAGATTGTGTTATGGGTACTAAATAACTGATACATATACATAGATTTTGTTTTTTGTAAATACATATATATTATACATGGAAAGCACCCAGACCGATACAAACAATCATACTCATGAATACAAATGTTTGTGCCGTGCGAGGAATTGAACCCGCGACCATCGGAAGTAAGGCGGTGTGCAAAACCGCTAGACTACCTAGACTGTCACAAATTATATAGATGCATTCAATATACGATGGATTAGGCTATATAATAAAAAGTTAATTAAATAGAAAATAATATATACATATATAATACTATGAATAATTTCAGAACAAGAAACACAGAGCCATCTAGACCCAAGTTAAGCTAGCTAACACTTGTGTTATGGGTACTAGATAACTGATACATATACATAGATATTTTTTTTCTAAATACATACATATTATACATAGAAGACACCCAGACCGATACAAACAATCATACTCATTAATACAAATGTTTGTACCGTGTGAGGAATCGAACCCGCGACCATCGGTTGTAAAACGGTGTGCTAGACCGCTAGTCCACCGAGATCGTCATATTATTTCATTATATTAATAATATAATAATTAACAATTATATTATTCATATGTATGTTAGAATATAATTCATTAGTAGACTGAATTAAATAAATATCTCGACTCCATAATCCACTGAACCATCAGTTCTTGTTATTTCGTTTACAATTATTCCAAGGACGCACATTATAAGACGTACTTATGTGTTGAAAAGGTTTTTATAGCACTAACTAGTTATATAGTTTTCTTGGTGAGCTTTAAAAGCCCTCGCTGTGCTTTACAACTTTAATTAATGTAAGGTAAAGTTTGACGTCACTATTCTTTACAGTATGTTTGAAGTAGCAAGCCTTGTATTGATGTTGATGAGTGCTTTTAACTGTTTAATACGCTATTACATTTATACAATTCTCTTGAGTTTCTTGCCAGTTCTTCTCAATTTGATCTATATACTGAACTGGACGGTAAGGAAAAAATTTAAGTTCATAAGCGGCCAAAATGTCCTACATAATAATAATCTCAGGACAATTCACACAGCGCCATCTAGACCTAAGTTAAGCTAGCTAAAGCTTGTGTTATGGATACTAGATAACTGATACATATATACATAGATATTTTTTTTGTAAATACGTACATATTATACATAGAAAACACCCAAATCGATACAAACAATCATACTCATGAATACAAATGTTTGTGCCGTGCGAGGAATCGAACCCGCGACCATCGGTCGTATAGCGGTGTGCTAAACCGCTAGACCACCGAGGTCGTCAAATATATGATTTCTTTCTACATGAATATATGATTTCTTTATTTGAATTTGAATCACTTGTATAAGTAATGTAAGGAAGAGTGAACCATTCTGATACTGGCATACTTATTAGATTTCTACGACAAGATTAATAATGTAAAAACTATGTTACCCAAAATATAGAATTTTAGACTTTTATTTTGAACTATCTGCTCTCGCGACTTCGTCCGAGTGAAATTTATTTTTATACTTTTTTTGTTTAAAATAAAAAATATAAATCTAAAATAAAAGTAGCCAAAGTTACTCCTAATCACATCAGCTACCTGCCAAAAAAAATCCCGTCAAAATCGGTCCAGCCCAAAGTCCCCAAAAACCAAAACTTCAGTCCAGCAAATAAACTTGTACACGTTTACAACATTCCTGAATCATTTATAAATTCAAATTTGGGAGAATAGAGTAACTACAAGCATGTGCTACTGCATTTCTGTCAAAAGAAATTAATCTAATCGCTGACCGTGACCGGAACAGACCAGTCCCGTAGAACAAGCAACGCCCGTTCACGAGTATGACGGCTATAAATTTTGTAAACCTCACTATAATTTTTCGTGCACGAAGTGTAACATTGTGAATCAAATTAGATCTGACATTACATGCCATTAACAAGCGTGCCAACATAATGAAATTAGAAAGCAACGTCGTGATTAATTATAACTCTACTTCCCCAATTCGCCACAAACGGTATTTTCGCATCATCGACTTTAAGAAATTACTTTCTACCCTTCTTTGGGAAGGGTGAAGTTATACGTAAGTCATTCCCTTTCACAATAATAAAGTAATAATAATAAGTTTCCCTTTTTTTTGTACCTAATACTTCTTAAGGGTCTATTGCATTGTCATAATGTTATCCAGTAGAAGGAACTTACGGAGTAATAAAAATGCAAGGAAAATACTCCAAGTAAAATTGTAATGAACAAGGTGTACTATATAAAATTTTGATTATTTCATTCTTCATGATGATTACTAAATAAAGTTTTTTAAAATATAATTTATAGTATTTTATATGTCACTAGCTGTACACGCGACTTCGTCCGCGTGGAATTTAACTTTATATTTCTAAAATAAAGGTAGCCTAAGTTACTCCTTATTACATCAGCTACCTGCCAATAAAAGTCCTGTCAAAATCGGTCCAGCCATTTCAGATTAGCCGAAACAAACAGATCGACAGACGGACAAAAATTTAAAAAATGTTATTTTAGTGTATGCACCTTATTTATATTCATATGCATGTAGTAAAAAATGCTTATTTCAATATTATAAATAGACACTCCAATTTTCTTTATATGCATAGATGTATAGATAAGCGTATGTTTCAAAGCGATTATAATATGTATTTTTACTTGAACATATATAATAGATTTACCTTACCAAAGGACGTGTGTCTATCTTAGCTAACTATTATATACCTCCGACGAATATAAAAGTAAACTTTTAAAATTTTAAGGACCCGGGTGCGCGGTCTATCGTGTGGTAGAGAGGGAAACTCCTGACCATACCAGTTCCTGGGACATGAGATCCTTGGATATTAGAAGCCACTCAAAAGTGGCAATTCCTAAAACAAATCATCGATTGGCATAACCCCAAAATAATGATAGGCACAATATCGGGCCAGTGTCCCTTAAATAAACATCTGTACACAATAGGCGCTACTGACTGACCCTTTTGTCGGGGCTGCTTTGAAGCCGAACGGCTGCTCACGTAATCCTGGAGTGCTTGCAGTGGCCACACAACGAAGACAAATCCTCGGAACGGTGAGGTCGCTCAAGCCTGTGAAGACACTAGGAGACTTCTGCGCTTTTGGTAGAAGCTTGGCTGGCTCTACACGCAGCTACTACGGTCCAGATGAAAGCCAAATTTTTTTTTTCGGAATACTCTAATGCTGTTGGCCGTAGCTGGCCTTTACAGCTTCACCGGACGTTAGGGGGCGAGTGCAGATGGCACTCCAAACCCGCGGAAGGACTTATGGAGCGGCTAAAGCCCACTCCTGCCTGACGGATACGACTTTAGTCTGAGGGCATCACTAGGGGTTCGAACCTCGGCTCAGGCCGTCGTAATTTCGATCCCCGTATGTATTGGACGGGGGATCGATCGGAGGGGCGGAAAGCCTAATTGCGGAGATTAAAGTCCATCTTACTTTATAGGGGCCACTCTCACCTTCACCGATCTGAGTGTCATGCTCAGCCAAATCTGGTATAAGCCTGCTAGTACTACCTTCGATATGTTCTTGTATAGATAATAATAATAATAATAATAATAATCTCAGGACAATTCACACAGCGCCATCTAGACCCAAGTTAAGCTAGCTAGAGCTTGTGTTATGGGTACTAGATAACTGATACATATACGTAGATATTTTTTTTTGTAAATACATACATATTATACGTAGAAAACACCCAGACCGATAAAAACAATCATACTCATGAATACATATGTTTGTGCCGTGCGAGGAATCGAACCCGCGACCATCGGTCGTAAAGCGGTGTGCTAAACCACCAACAGGCTGTCTAATATAATGTAATATATAATAGCCGATTCTCAGACCTACTGAATATGCATATAAAATTTCATAAAAATCGATCGAGCAGTCTGGGAGGAGTATGGTAACGAACATTGTGACACGAGAAATTTATATGTAAGATTTGCATTCATGAGTATAAATTTATTGTATTTGTCTCTGTGTCTACTATGTTATATTATGTATGTATTTACGAAAAAAATATTAAAGTAACAGTATATAATAGAAATCTGACAATGGGCTAATACTCAAATAAGCTTAGCTTGGGATTAGATGGCGCTATGTTCACACGATTCATCGTCACATGTTATTGTATATAGAATGTTTGATCTATCAAATTGAATTAATGTAACTCTTATTTATACAATACTAGTTGTTCTCGCGGTTTCACTCGCATGAAATACATATATAGCCTGTGTTATTCTGATTATAAGCTATGTTATTGTAAAGTTTAATTAAAATCCGTTCAATAGTTTTTGCGTGAAAGACTATTTTTTTTTATTGGGTTGTTTGGGTTATTATATATTTGTAGCACCTGTAGCACTGCGACCTACATAGATCTATTGTGCTCGCCGTTTTTCAAAGTTCGCTACCTAGACCCGTCAGGGATAAGAATTGAAGGATATTCTTAGGAGCGATGGTTTTTATCTCCTCGGGAAAGAGTGTAAACTTTCCAAAGGAGATATTTCGTTTATGCATGAGTGGGCTACAACCACATAGGATGTGAAGCGGCGTTTCCTCTTCAGTTTGGCAGAATCTGCAGATACTTGTCGTGCATAGGCCTAGTTTGGCCATATGCTTGTTGTCAAAGACTAACAAATATCCATCCATACTGAAACTTTCGCATTTATTATATTATTAAGGCAACGGCTAAACTTGTGTACTTTAGCTATTTCCATAGCATTATGTCGTATGGTATTTTGTTATGGGGCAAAGCAGCTGATATAAATACAATATTTATTTTACAAAAGAGGGCCATTCGCTCCATTTATAGCATGGGTTCCAGGGAGTCTTTACGAGAGTGCTTTAAGGAATCAAATATCCTCACCGTTGCTTCTCAATATATTTATGAAAATATCATGTATGCCAGGAAGAATACAGCCAGACAGTTTCAAAAGAGTTAGTGATTGCACTAATAAAAGCTTACGTAACAATAACAAACTGATTTTACCTAAATGTCGTTTGGCTAAAGTTAGTAATTCGTTTTATGGCAATTGCGTAAGGTTTTACAATAAAATACCAGAGTCTGTTAAAAATATGCCAGAAAAAAGATTTAAATGTCAAATAAAACAGTTCCTTTGCAAAAAATCTTACTATAAAATTAAAGAATTCGTTAACGATAATAATGTTTTTGTAGAAAAATTTTAAATACATAGCACTGACAATATTATCTGATTACACTAATAATGAGTGCGTAGCGATTTCTATGTTGATTGTCGCATGCCTCTTACTTGTTACACTGTAATTATTTATATAAAAAACATCTATTAAAAAGAGCAACACACAAGTTTCTTGCTCATTCTTCTTGTGATGAATCTGCATTCCGAATGAGTGGTAGAATCAAAATATGACTATTCAAAAGTGCTTGTAATGAGTTTATTTGAATACGAAGATATGAATATGAAGATTATTTCTATTTCTATTTCTATTAAGATCTTTCTTTTTTTAAAGTAATAACAATGGGCATGAAGAGCAGCGGGTAGATGGAAAATAAATCTTTTTATGGGCAGACATATGCGTCTACCTTCACACGTCTTCATTTGTTGCTACTACTGGAACTCGCTCAACATTCATCTCGGCAAACTGTACACAGTATTTTCACGTACATTGAATACACTTTCCGATCTCGTTTCTTGTTTTTGTTTAATTAAATCAATCACTAGATTCCAGGCATTAGAGAGCCTTTAACCGTCTTCCTGATTGATATGTCCGCCCATAAAAAAACCTTATTTATCTACCCGCTGTTCTCAGTTTACCCGTGATCATGTTGGTTGAAAGACTGTCGAAATATCGGAAACTCAATAAAAATAAAACTTGCAGCGTAATTTATTAATTTTACTGCTATATATCCATTGAATATCTCCATCAACTAATTACTATAGAAGATGCAATATTAAAAAAACCAACACACAAGTTTCTTGCTCATTCTTCTTGTGATGAAACTGGATTCCAAATGAGTGGTAGATAAAAAAATGTGATGATCATTCAAAAGTGCTTCAATGTAAGTTTATTTGAATAAATGATTTTCTATTCTATTCTATTCTTTCTTTCTACCAGAGGGTTTGAAATTTAAACGGCACACAAAATTAGAGTATTCAAAAGTGCTTCTAATAAGTTTATTGGAATAAAGATTATTTATATTTCTATACTAATGAGTGTATTTTATAATCCAATTACTGCTTAAACTTAGACACAACAAAGATAATTCCACAGAAAATGAAGTATCTATTGCAAAAAAGAATGCAAATATACTGACCACATTTTGATCGAAATTTTATCTGAGCGTAAAATGACAGGAATTCCATTGTCCAAAATTATCCCCTTTTTTTAGGGATGCTAATTATTATAAAACGATATTAACGACAATCGATAAAAACGACAATGGAGAAAATAGAGAAGATTTTTACTAATTATACGTATAAATAATGACCGCGTTAAATTTAAAACAGTATATACCTATATTGGGACGTTTCAGAATAGAATAGAATAGAATAGAAAATAATTTATTCAAATAAACTTAATTTAAGCACTTTTCAATAGTCAAAAATTTTTTTTTAAATCTATCGCTTATTCGGAAAGCTGTCTCATCACAAGAAGAATAAGCAAGAAACTTGTGTGTTGCTCTTTTAAACAATCGTTGTAAGTTCACATTTTACAAGTCGAAACGTGTGAATACGTTTGTATTCACACGTTACCAACCAGCACTTATTTATTTAGGTTCAAATATAAAAAAGCAATAAGATTAAATGACGGATGAGCCAGCTATCACTGCGCTCAGAAATGATACGTCGATACAGCAGTACTTTTATTTTATTCCTTTATCAAATTACACTCCATATAAATTGCGTCGCTGTACATTCACGTCTGGTCGTCTCGGTCGCCTCGAACAGAGAGAGAGCAGCCCGCTCCCTCCTTGTTCCCGGCCTCTTTATCTCTATTACTATTGGTGGCGGCATAATCGTGACGCCACCAACATCACGTGACTCACTATGGTTTTAAATTTGAAATGTAAGTAACAAATTAGTGTCGTGAAGAGGCGTGACACATTAAGAGAGAAATTCAAAGAGGCAAATATTCTCACCGTTGCTTCTCAATTTATATATTCAAATATCCCATATGTTCATAAAAATCTTGACTTATTTCCAAAAAACAGCAATATTCATAATATTAATACTAGATTTAAAGACAAACTTGCTGTCCCCAAGTATCGTTTAGAAAAAGTCAATAGGTCTTTTATGGGAATAGGTATAAAAATTTACAATAAGATACCAAAGGATATATTGGAATTACCCTTAAATAAATTCAAAACATCTGTTAAATCATATTTACTGAACAAGGCCTATTACTCACTAAACGATTACTTGAATGACGAGCGTGCATGTTAATAGTTTTCATGTTCGGGATTTTCATTTAATGTTAGATATAGACACCTATATAAATACCTATGCATTGTAAATATACTGGATATAAAAAAAAAGTAATTCAATTGAATTTCTTGCCACTTCTTCACAATTGGATCTATATACGGAACTGGACGGTAGGGAAAAAAATTATAATGTAAAAACTTGACGTTCATAAGCAGCTAACATGTCCTACATGAATAAATGATTTTTGAATTTGAATTTGAATTTGAGTGTTCTTTAAGTATTGAAGTAAACACCTACTTAATCTACAGTTTTTCTCAAAGTATTAAATAGTTGATTGAGTAGGGTGATCAGTCCCGGTTACACAACAATGGATTTCAATTTTCCTAAAAGCATCTAGAAATTTAAGGTCCCTAATCTCTTCGTCGATACTGGATGCTGTAGGGTTTAATCTGCAGTGAAATATAGTGAATTATAAAAGTTAAATGTGTTTAATGTTCAAGAGTTATCGAACAGCACTATGTGTAGCCGCCAGCCCGTGCCTGGCTTTACACCTATTTAAATTCTATATTCTAGCAGACTCCGCAAACGTTGTTTTGCTATATAAATTAAAATAGCTATTACAAAATAGGAGTCGATGGTGGAAGGGTGGAAACTTAGGGTTGTATTTTGAAAGCCAAAAAACTAAATGCATATGAATATAAATACGGTACATACAGCAAAATAACGTTTTTTACCATTTTCGACTATCTGTATTTTTGCTCCAGCTAATCTCTGAAATGGGTAGACCGATTTTGACGGGACATTTTTTGGCAGGTAGCTGATGTAATAAGGAGTAACTTAGGCTACTTTTATTTTAGAAAGATTGTTTTCTATTTTAGAAAAATAAACTTAATTTCCATGCGGACGAAGTCGCTGTAACAGCTAGTTTTAAATAAAAACAAAGATAAATTCCACTCCGACAAAATCGTGGAAATAAGCTAGTTAATAAGACACGATAAATAAAATCTACCATCAGTTCGTAATGTTTTAGCTGAGAAGAAATAACAAGAAACTTGACTCTAAAATGGCATGTATGTAGTCATATAATAGTAAACTCAGGGTCAATAAAGGAGCCCTTGTAGTGGGTGTAATAGAGAAGGTAAGTTAACTATTTATATGTAAAATCAACCCTTATTTCTCTACATACGCGGCAATTTAGGAAACTATCCAGCTCGCTGCTCGGCACTGTTCCAACAAAGCCTATGATTTTAGGATCTTGTGTAGGATGATTTCTCAAATAAGATCTTATATTACATCATCATTATTATTACATAATATAAAACAAAGTCGCTGTGGCTGTCTGTCTCTATATATGTTTAAATCTTTAAAACTACGCAACGGATTTTGTAGCAGATAGAGTGATTCAAGAGGAAGGTTTATGTATATAATACATGTACATTGTACATCCGTGCGAAGCGGGACAAGTAGCTATATACTAATATTATAATGCTGAAGAGTTTATTTGTTTGAACGCGCTAATCTCAGGAACTAGTGGTTCGAATTGAAAAATTTCGATTAATGGACTATCCAAAACTATCTGTGTTAGATAGTCCATTAAACGAAGAAGGCTTTAAAGTATATAACATTACGCTACGACCAATAGGAGCGGAGCTGCAATGAAAAATATTGCAAACAGTGGGGAAATGAAGTACAGGCGAAGTTGCGAGGGTCAGCTAGTAGTGGTGGGCCATGTCATTGGGCTCCATAAAATACTGGCTCATCCGTCATGCTCGTGAACGATTGCTGCTTGTAGGGACTGGTCTGCTCTTATCACTACGACTGATTTAACCTTATTGTATATTTATATTTGACCAAAAAAAAAATTAGTGCTGGTTGGTAATTTGTATTCACACGTTTCGACTTGTAAATGTAAACTTACAAGATTTATTTAAAAGAGCAACATACAAATTTCTTGCTCGTTCTTCTCATGATGAGACAGCTTTCCGAATGAGCGGTAGATTAAAAAATTGTTATGATTATTCAAAAGAGTTTAAATTGAGTTTATTGCAATAAATTATTTTCTATTATATGATGAGAAAGTTGGAGTGGTGTCGTATCAACAACTAAAGAGATTGATGAAAGATCGTGGAAAATGGCTAGAGTCTTATCGACAAGAGCACGGCTCTTATATTATGAATAAATGAATGAATAAAAGAAGGATTGTTAGTAAATATATTTTTTATCGCTCATATTGAAATGATGCATCCGCCTGCACTTATTATTTAAGCTGGCAAGACACCAGTAGGTTGTAAAATGGGCATAAAGTCAGGTCATTCAGCTCATCCTGACAGAAGGAAATCCACCACGATGGTTATCCCCTGGAGTGCATGGAAGTCAACTTGACGTGGTACATTGCAGGGATGTGAGGGAGCTCCGTAAACGTAATCGAATATCCGATATAAAGAAATATTCGTTACCGTAACCGAATCCGAAATCAACCAGCACATCCTGTGCTCAAAGACCGATTGCCGCGGCTTTTTTTTTTTCGGACTACTCTAATGCTGTTGGCCGTAGCTGGCCTTTACAGCTTCACCGGACGTTATGGGGCGAGTGCAGATGGCACTCCAAACCCGCGGAAGGACTTATGGAGCGGCTGAAGGCCAACTCCTGCCCGACGGATACGACTTTAGTCTGAGGGCACCACTAGGGGTTCGAACCTCGGCTCAGGCCGTTGTGATTTCGATCCTCGTTTGAATTGGACGGGGGATCGATCGGAGGGGCGCCCGGGGTCGCCGGTGTGAAGCGCCCGGGCGCGCGCAGGCGCCCGGTTGAATGCGCGATAATGTGTGTTTGAGGTCGTCGTCTTCGCCGGCGAGGACGGTGTCGTGTGTGTGTGTAGGGGTGGGGCCTACAAAAACCCTCCCTTTTATACAGAGAAGATATGAGTGAGGGTTATATGCAACTAGTTTAACGATACCGAGTAATAATGAAATTACCTTCATTTAATATAAAATATCAGATTTTTCTAAAATATCCATGTGAACCCTAACATATACATGCTGTATATGTAACCGAATCCGAAATAAATTTTCGGATAATATCGGATAGGGGCGGAGCATGAACAAGACACCATTGTTGTGACACCACGAGATTGTGTAACCATTTTATTATCTATTTGTATTTGACTTTAGAAATTCCTTAAAAAAATAGTATCCGAAATAATTTCATATCCGCATCCGTATCCGTATCTGGTATAATAATCATTCCTATATCCGAAAACTATCCGTATCCGAATTTTTATATCCTAACCATCCCTGGTACATTGCTAGCATGGGGGGTAGTTCATATTACTAATAATCTCCTTCCCAACTAATATATAATATTATATATTCATGTAGGAGGACTGCTGGCCGAACGGTGTGGTATATCGGCGCTTCAGAGCCGTGACCACACAGACAATATCAATGTATTACTTTTTAAATATTAAATTATATGTATATTAGTCTATAAGGTATTTGTAATATTTGCATTGTTGCCGATATAAATTAATAAATAAATAAAAATAAATTATATTACGACGAAGATATTTATATTATACTAGCTGTGGCCGCGGTTTTACTCGCTTTATATTTCAATATAATATATAGCCTATGTGTTAATCTGATGTATATTTCTGTTCCGTGAAAGAATAACAAACATACATACTTACAATATTTTGCGTTTATAATATTAATAGAATTAGGCCCTCCTATAGGGATATTGCTAACATTAAGTCGGGTTGATATCCACGCGGTCCCCCTTGGAAACCAACATTGTTATTTCCTGGTGAAATGACAATGTCCTTACTGACGTGACCTCATGTTTATTTTATCATCCTTCACTAGTATCACTCCTTTAGCATAAATCGTTAGCGCACCATTCCAATATCATCTAATAAGAAAGTTACGAATAAAATAGTTAAATATACATAAAATATGTACACATAATACAATATTTCTATAAATAACTAAAATGAGAAGATTAATTTAGCGTTACAGCCAGCATCCATGGGCCCTTTGAGATAGAAGATGAACCAATCTTTTTTTATCATTTCATCATAAAAGCACATTTATCGGACACCCACATCATTTTAGGATTCCGTACCGAAATGGTAAAACGAAACATTTAGGCTATATCCATCCAACCATCCATTCGGTGGTCCAGCACACCTTACTTCCCATGGTTGAAGGTTCCTTATGTCTGAAGCTTAAGGGAAACATTTACATGACCATTATCCGGCCTGGTGTCCTGTATGCATCAGAGTGCTGGACCATAAAGGCGACGGATGAAAGACGACTGCATGCAACTGAAATGCGAATGTTGAGGTGGATGTGTGGTGTGACAAGAATGGATAAGATAAAGAATGAATACATTAGAGAAAGTATGAAAATGGCGCCGGTGTACGAGAGGTTGAAGAGTAATCGTCTATCGTGGTATGGACATGTAATGCGTAGGAATGAAGATCATATTTTAAGGAAGGTGTTACATATGAATGTGGATGGTTATAAGAGCAGAGGAAGGCCGAAAAAGAGATGGATGGACTGTGTGAAAGATGATATGGTAAGAAAGGAAGTAAATAACGAGATGACTGCGAACAAGGATGAATGGAAGAGAAAAACATATTACGCTAACCACAAATAAATGGGATAAGGATTCTTCCTTCTCCTTCTGGAGATGATGATGACTTCCGATGGTTGCGGCTTCGATTCCTTGCATGATACAAACATCTTCATGAGCATGACTGTTTATCGACATAACCGACGTCTGGGTGTTTTCTATGTATAATATGTATGTATTTACAATACATATATATATTTGTATCAGTTATGTAGTACCCATAACACAAACTTTAGATGTCGCTACGTGAATTGCCCTGAGATTATTATTATTATTAGAACTGTATGATATACTGTTAACTGCCTCGGTAGATTCGATTCCTCGCAAAGTCCAAACATTTGTATTCATGAGTATGATTGTTTGTATCTGTTTGGGTGTTTTCTATATGTATTAATAAAAATAATAACCTTTTTTCTATTCTATTCTGTTCTAGAATCGAATAGAATAGAAATTAGAATCTATTCGCATGACGCCATCTAGTCCAGGGTAAGCAGAGTTCGGTTTATGTACTATACAACCAATATATATATATTAGTTTTGTATTTAACAGTTTGAAATGTCTTACGTCAAAATGTGTCCTATATTATTTCTAATAGTAAATTATTGTTGCAAAGTTTTAAACAATATATTGTTTGGTGCAGGTAATAATGGTCCAAGTTCACCTCAATCGGTACACTATCATATATATGTTAGATATATCAACTCTATGTACTAGTAAAAGTATGTATTATAATAAAATAACAACTATATAACATTAATTTAACTATGTCTCTAACACAATTCACTTTAGCAATTAAAACACAATCAGCACATCCTGTGCTCAAAGACCGAATGCCGCGGCCTTTTTTTTATTTCTGACTACTCTAAAGCTGTTGGCCGTAGCTGGCCTTTACAGCTTCACTGGACGTTATGGGGCGAGTGCAGATGGCACTCCAAACCCGCGGAAGGACTTATGGTGCGGCTGAAGGCCAACTCCTGCCCGACGGATACGACTTTAGTCTGAGGGCACCACTAGGGTTTCGAACCTCGGCTCAGGCCGTCGTGATTTCGATCCCCGTTTGAATTGGATCGGATTTGGATTGATGGGGATCGATCGGAGGGGCGCCCGGTCGCCGGTGTGAAGCGCCCGGGCGCGCGCAGGCGCCCGGTTGAATGCGCGATAATGTGTGTTTGAGGTCGTCGTCTTCGCCGGCGAGGACGGTGTCGTGTGTGTGTGTAGGGACGGGGCCTACAAAAACCCTCCCTTTTATACAGAGAAGATATGAGTGGGGGTTATATGCAACTAGTTTAACAATACCGAGTAATAATGAAACTACCTTCTTTTAATATAAAATATCAGATTTTTCTAAAATATCCATGTGAACCCTAATATACACATGCTGTCCCGGCAAACGTTGTTTTGCCATATAAATTAATAACGCTATAAAAAAATAGGGGTTGATGATAGACGGGTGAAAATATAGGGTTGTATGTATTTTTTAATGACACATAATAAAAAAAATTGTGCCAAAAATTATGTTAGGGGTGGACAACCCTTATCACTTAGGGGTATGTAAAATAGATAGTAGCCGATTCTCAGACCTACTGAATATGCATGTAAAATGTGTACAATGTGAGGAATGCATCACGTGACCATAGGAAGGAAAGTTACACCGCTACATCACGGTAGGCGTCAAATTATTTATAATTAATTTACATTTTGTAAGGAACCCTCTATGGCCGATTATTACTCTACATTTGCTGCTTTCTATAGAATGTATCTATTTATAATCCTCTCTCAATAATACATTTTGAATTTTCATTGATCAATCTATCTATACTTATATGACGACCTCGGTGGTCTAGCACACCGCTTTACGTCCGATGGTCGCGGGTTCGATTCCTCGCACGGCACAAGCATTTGTCCACCACCGAGGTCGTCAATATTATTGTTATTATACGTAAAAAAATTGTAGTATCTTAATAGTCATAATCTGAATTGCACAATAATATATCTAGCTGACCAGGCAAACTTTTATTGCCATATAAAATAAAGGAGAAAAGGTCAAGCTGGCGTCTAAAAAACTCGGCGTGCTTAATAGAGCGAAGCGGTACTTCACTGCGGACCAGAGACTCCTCTTATATAAGTCTCAAGTCGGCCGCACATGGAGTACTGCTCTCACCTTTGGGAACACCTGGATGCGGTCGTTTTGACTCGGTTCAGAGACGTGCTATGAGAATTGTCGATGATCCCAATCTCTCAAACGGTGTCGAACTACTTAGCTAGAAGCGAGACTTAGCTTCGCTTTGTGTGTTCTACCGATTATACAACAGACTGTGTTCTGAGGAATTGTTCGACATGATGCCTACGGCCACCTTTTACCATCGCAACGCACGCCATCGACAAGAATTCATTCTCACACGCTGGAACCTAAGTGGTCTCGGACAGTGCGGTTTCAGAGGAGCTTCCTCCCGCGTACACTTAGGTTGAACTTCTTGCCGAGGTTTTCTCACGAGACTACACCATGGGGTTTTTCAAGAAGGGTATATTAAGGTTTCTTAAGAGTCAGAGAGAATATGTCACCCCAGGTGTTTCAGGAGTTCATAGGCTACGGTAACCATTTATCACCTTTACACATTTACCATTTACCATCAGATGGGCCGTATGCTTGTTTGCCACCATAGTAGTATAAAAAAGTACTAATATCTCAAAAAAAATGTACCAAACTTTTTACACTCATTAAAAAAAATATACCGAACTTTTTGGGTATGAAAATAGTTTACGCCCTATTCTCTATATATTGAATTTATACACAAAATTTCATAAGAATCGATCAAGCCGTTTCGGAGGAGTTTTGTTACAAACATTGAAATATAAGAATTTTATGTATTAAAGGAAAGATAGAAAATTTAATTTGTAATTATAATTATTAATACTATAAGCAATAACTTTCATGGAGATTACATCATTATTTTTGGGTCTAAAATAAAAAGATAACTTCCATTAGAAACCATCAAGTCGTCGATTCCGCTACGAATAACAAAATTATTTGTACGAGTTTCAATTCCTTTTCAGCGAAAACAGCGCTGTGAATACTAAATAAGTCTGTGCTTACTTTCCTCAAAGTAAGCACAGACTTATTTAGTATTCACACCATTCCTCAACCATTACATCTTTATAAAAAGTAACTTGCAATCAACGCTAAATAAACCAGTAATGGATATTATACCAGCAAGAAAGTCGTCGATAGTTCAAGAGTGACACGTACGTAGTAGACAGTGAACAACCTACACGCCAAGTTGTGCCCAATAGCTGCGAAGGAATTATAACTTTCCTAATAAATCGGTGTTAGTAATGAGTCCAGTTCGTTTAGGACGTTGGGCAAACTTTACGGAAACTGGCCATTCAGATTAGTTGGGCCATATACTTGTATAGCTGTGAGACTCATGAACTAGTTTTACACTTGTTTTGATTACGTATAGTGGTTACCAGTATCCACTGGGGAATACAAGAACAAAAGTATGTCACCATCAGAGGTAGACCGTAAAACGTCGTCTTTATTTATATAACACAAGGGACAAACAAGCTTGCGGCCCAACTGACGGTAAGTGATTACCACCACCCATGAGCACCATGTACATTCACAGTCGCCTCAAACAAAGAGAGAGCAGCCTGCTCCCTCCTTGTTCCCGGCCTCTTTATCTCTATTACTATTGGTGGCGGCATAATCGTGACGCTATCCAGGCGTCCTTAGGCTACGGTAACCATTTACCATCAGATGGGCCGTATGCCTGTTTGCTACCATAGCAATATATAAAAGAAATAGAAAATATCCATACCGACAGAAACAATATGATTGTTTGTGTCGGTCTGGATGTTTTCTCTTTCTCATGAATACAAATGTTAGTGCCATATGAATCGAACCTGCGACCATCGGAAGTAAAGCAGTGTTGCCGCGTGATACATGTACTTATTTGTAATTTACTAAAGATTTAGCAGTTTAATGTTTGTACATTATTATATTCAACTGACAGACTATTTGAAATGGGTACGATATAATAAAAGACATGTCACCAGCTTTGAATGGGTTCCGACAGAAGCGAGGTAATTGAAATTTCCCGCCTATACTTAATAAACTGGGTATTTCCCTAGGCAACATTTTTCTTTTTATTGCTAAGTTTTACGACTCTGGATACCAGTCCTTTTTAGCCCAACTTAGTATTGTCAAAACAGTGTTGCCAACTTAATAAATTTTTTTGGATCGTTATAAAATGTACATACTTTCGCTAATAGGGTAATTATGAATGATAAGGTTAATTAATAATTCCATAAACCCTTAGTCTAATAGTTTTGTTACTAAATACCAGCAGAATTTGATCCTTGAACTTATTTAGTTAATAACTGTATAAAATTTCATATAATTGGCAATATTGTTAAAACAGTATTGGATATACTGATTTGAAAGAAGTTGTCCAAGAAAAATTCGCAAATTTTTTTATTGTGTAATTAAAATATACAACTCTAAACCAACCACAATTTTGTTATAGCGTTATTAAATTATATGGCAATACAACGTTTGCCGAGACAGCTAGTTACAGTATAATTCATACATTTCATATCATCACCATCATCATCATCAGTCCACTGCTGGATATAGGCCCATCACTGGTCACTATATTTAGCCCTTCTCGTTCAATCAATACTCGCAATCCTATGTCGTCACTCCACCTAGATGCGGGCCGTCCTACACTACATTTGATAATTCGCGGTCACCACTGTAGAACACGTCTTATTCCACCTTTATTATATCAACAATCTACATTTTATACAAATATAAACATCTATATATTTTGACTGCTCCGGTGGTCTAGTGGTTTAGCACACCGCTTTACTATCCAATGATCGTGCGTTCGATTCCTCGCACGGCACAAATATTTGTATTCATGAGTAAGATTGTTTGTATCAGTTTCGGTGTTTTTAATGTATAATATGTATTTATTTAAAAAAAAATCTATCCATGTATTTATATCAGTTGTCTAGTACCCATAACAAAGCTCTGCTCAGCTTGGGGCTAGATGGCGCTGTGTGAATTGTCCTGAGATATTATGATATTGTATAAAAAAAATTTTAATTAAGAATTTTATATCTCGATTCCCTTTCCACTAAATACGTCAACATCATCATCATCGCAGCCCGGAAGACGTCCACCGCTGGACATAGGCCTCCCCCAAAGTAATATTAATGAAATAGAAAGAAAGAAGAAAGAAAGAAAAACATTGACAACCATTATTACATTTACACATTTGACAAATGTACATTTTACACATATACATATATACATACACACATGAGTGTGTGTGTATATGAATGCATACATACACACTTAGAACAATTACAATACTTCATCTTATATTATTTCTACATATGGTTGGCAACATGGCTGACACTCAGCATATGCCGTGACAGTTAACTGTCACGGCGCTGGTATTCTGTGCCTGCCAAATACATTTTTCAATACACGAAGCTATAATTGAAACATAAAATCCCACTCTATCCTCCATCCATCAATTTAAGTGAAACACATGAAATAATTCTTTAGATTTTTTCATATTTATACACCGTTTGGTGAAAATGCTCAGTGACAGAGTTGATGTATTATATGGGTCGCAGACATGATGGAACGTCAGTACGAATACAGTTACTAGCTGTTATCTGCGAATAAGTTTGCTGTTTTTTTAACAAAACATAGTCTATGTAATATAATCTATTCTTATTTCCAATACTTCAAAATTTCTTTCAATTTCAAATTTATACCATACTAGCTTTTACCCGCGGCTTCGCTCTGTTATGCCCGAGCCCAGTACAAAGAAAATGCTGAGCCTGAATGATTCCCGATTTACATCGTTATATAAATTTCAAATTCAAATTCAAATTCAAAAATCATTTATTCATGTAGGACATTTTAGCCGCTTATGAACGTCAAGTTTTTACTTTAGAATTTTTTTTTCCCTACCGTCCAGTTCGGTATATAGATCCAATTGAGAAGAACTGGCAAGAAACTCAATTGAATTACTTTTTTTTTAAATCCAGTTTTTTACAATGCATAGGTATTTATATAGGTGTATATGTCTAACATTAAATGAAAATCCCGAACATGAAAACTATTGCCATGCACGCTCGTCATTCAAGTAATCGTTTAGTGAGTAATAGGCCTTGCTCAGTAAATATGATTTAACAGATGTTTTGAATTTATTTAAGGGTAATTCCAATATATCCTTTGGTCTAAAAACAGTTTAGACAGTTAGTCAAACCAGTCCGCGTCGATAACTCATTTCGCTTGCACCTACATAGTTTGGGATAAGTTTGTTAATATACTTGTGAAACCACATTTTCGAAATAAACTATCTAAAATCAAGTGACTTTTGTGTTGTGTATTAAAAACAGTTTTTTAAAAAAATCAAACAGGTTCTCCTGCCTAACAGCTCGCATAACTTTATTATTGTCCGGTAGATGGCAATTTTTTGGATTTTATACAAATATATATTTTTTTCTTTAATAAAAAGTATCCTATGTTCATTCTAATACATCAAAGAATATGTGTACGAAATTTCATGATGATCGGTTCAGTAGTTTTTGCGTGAAAGCGTAACAAACGACTACTTTCACATTTATAATATTAGTAAGCATGTGATTTTTATCTTATTTGATTTAAGATTGTGAAACCACACAAAGTGATATTAAACGAACAAATAGAAGTAAGTAAATAAACAAACTTACAAATTTACAACATATCGGAAGGCATCAGAGATGAATAGCAAAAACTGAGCTATAGAGAGCGATGATGAGACTTTATTCGATTTTTAAATATTGCATAAGATTGAGCGGATCGAATGGAGAGAGGTCCAGATCCAGAGAATAATGGCTGAGATAGTGAAAGAGCTTAATTGTCAGATGTTTCAATTTAACGATAAGATTCACAGACGAAATTGCAAGATCCTATAACACAAGATGTACAAGGTTTGTGAATTGCCAAGGGGCAGAGCTTACTGTCGTCTCTCGAATTAATTTAATTTATATCATCGTTTCCACGACTGGCGTCAAGCTAGTAATATTATAAATGCGGAAGTTTGTGAGTATGGATGGTTGTCACGCAAACACTACTGAACGGATTTTGATGAAACTTTACAGTAACATAGCTTATGCAACAGAATAATAGGCTACATTTTTTACAGAAATTGAGACAGTGTATATTGCATGGAATTGAGCGGATAGAATTGAGAGTGCTAGTTTCAGAGGCTTGGACAGTGAAAGAGCATATTTGTCAGATATTTAAATTTAATGATAAGATTTAAATGATTTAAATGGCCTCGGTGGTCTAGCGTAGACCGCTTTACGTCCGATGGTCGCGGGTTCAATTCCTCGCACGGTACAAACATTTGTATTCGTAAGTATGATTGTTTATATCGGTCTGGGTATTTTCTATGTATAGTATGTATGTATTTACAAAAAAATATCTATGTACTTGTATCAGTTGTCTAGTACCCATAACACAAGCTTTAGTTAGCTTAACTTGGGTCTAGATGGCGCTGTGTGAATTGTGCTGAGATTATTATTATTCTCTCTATCGTCTCACTCTCTCAGCTTTTGCTGGTTTTCTCCACACTTACGGACTGAAACCAAGTAAGTGCAGTGTGTGTGTGTTTGTATGTGTGTGTGTACTTATTGTGTGACTGCTGTATATCCTTTTCATCTATTTAGAGTCGAAATTGCAAGATCCTATAACACAAGACGTTCAAGAATTGTGAATTGCCAACGGGCAGAGTCTACCGTCATCTCTCGAATTAATTTAATTTACATCATCGTTTCCATGACTGGCGTTAGTCAGATGTATAATTTGATATTTTTATTATTAGCCAGATTCAACTTACGACCTTTTGTGGTATTGTTATAACAAATCACGACCCTCTCAATCAAGTTTCAAATTTCATAACAACACTCTGTTGTTGTATTCATTTTGTTTAAAAATAAACAAACAATTATATTTTGATCCCATTTCCAATTCTAATGTAAAGATGAATATATTTATGACGGATAAATTTAAACCAATTCCTTCCGGATGATACAGTACCAGGTGAAGAAGAAATTCTGGAATGGGTACTACATTTCAGAAGTTCTTTTTAGCCTGAAGCGTTATCTTGTCCAGAAGTATTGAAATTTTGAAATGGGTACTAACTACCATTTCAAATGTTCTTCTTGGCCTGAAGCGTCTTCTTTCTTCTTAAGATCTTGCCTAAAAGTGATCATATTCCGTCAGTTATACCAGAGATATTTTTACATATACTATCTTGAAATAAATATTTAGCCTAATTTGAATAGTGTATGAAAAGATTTGTATAATATATTATAATATAATAATATATATTTTTATACGTTTAGTAGCTTTACTCTTCTATTCTATTCTAGTTACTTCTTATCTTTCTCTATTAAACTGTAACAGGAGATTTAGATCAAGCAATTCTATCTCCAGGTTTCCTCAAATAAATCAAGTTCAATAATATGAAATTCTTGTCTCGAATAGAAATATAAATATCTTCCATTCAACACTGGTTTCGGAGACTACAGTGTATCAAAAAATATTAAATACTAGCTGTAGCTACTGTAAGTCTCGGGGACTTCTATCTGCCAATAATAGTCCCGTCAAAATCGGTCCAGCCATTTCAGAGATAAGCCGGAACAAACAGATAGACAGACAAAAATTGTAAAAAATGTTATTTTGGTGTATGTACCGTATTTATATTGATATGCATGTAGTAAAAAACGGTTATTTCAATATTACAAACAGACACTCCAATTTTATTTATATGTATAGATTGTATCTATTTTTTTACATAAATAAATTTCTGTTAACATAATGATTCATAGTATTATATAAGTATATATTATTTTCTATTTAATTCACTTTTTATTATATAGCCTAATCCATCGTATATTGAATGCATCTATATAATTTGTGACGGTCTAGGTAGTCTAGCGGTTTTGCACACCGCCTTACTTCCGATGGTCGCGGGTTCAATTCCTCGCACGGCACAAACATTTGTATTCATGATTATGATTGTTTGTATCGGTCTGGGTGCTTTCTATGTATAATATGTATGTATTTACGAAAAAAATATCTATGTATTTGTATCAGTTATCTAGTACCCATAATACAAGTGTTAGCTAGCTTAACTTGGGTCTAGATGACGCTGTGTTAATCGTTCTGAAATTATTTATTTATTATTATCAATTTAGCCTTTAGGCATACATAGTGTTGGATTAATATCCAGTTCTGTACCAAACTGCACGCTCCTAATAAAATTCTGGTATTGATCTGTATTGTGTGCTAATAAAAAAAAAATATTATTGGAAAAATGTGAGACTTAAATAGAAAAATACTACATTTATTTCCTAATTACAATGAAAGTGAAATAAATGTGGTCGAAATGCGAGCACTGACAAGAATCCGCGGAATAAAGGGCAGGTATTTCAGTTTCGTAACGCAAGAGTTCAGTGAATTTGTAATCTTATATATAAAATTCTCGTCTCACAATGTTAGTTACCACACTCCTCTGAAACGACTTGACCGATTTTTATGAAATTTTATATGCATATTCAGTAGTTCTGAGAATCGGCTACTAACTATTTTTCATACCGCTAAGCGATAAGGGTTGTCTACCCCTAACATTATTTTTTTATTTTTTGGGCTAAATTTTTTATTTATAATGTGGCATTAAAAATACATACAAACCAAAATTTTCACCCTTCTAGCAACAACCCCTATTTCTTCAAGTAACACCATCTAATGCTTAGCTAAGCATAGCTTATGCCCTTTGTACTAGACAACTAATATAATTATTTAGATATTTTATTTGTAAATACACTTTAAAAAAAAGTTATTCAATTGAGTTTCTTGTCAGTTCTTCTCAATTGGATCTATATACCGAACTGAACGGTTGAGAAAAAAAATTATAAGGTAGAAACTAATCTACTACGAAAAAGTCGTAAGGTTAGTAATTTCTGTAGGTTTGTTTGACGTTCATAAGCGGCTAAAATGTCCTACATGAATAAATGATATTTGAATTTGAATTTGATTTTTTCCGGACTCGGTAATTTAGCGGTATAGCATACCGACTTACTTTCGATGGTCGCGGGATCGATACCTTGCACGACATTTGTATTCATGAGTATGATTGTTTATATCGGTCTGGGTGTTTGCACCTCAATTTATTTCCCAGAAATGGTAATCTTAATTTCACAATTAGGGAACGAATACTGTATGTCGCGCTTGCACGCAAAAACTAAACCTATTTAAATAAAATTTGGTTCACAAACAGTCTAGAACCTTACTAGACATAAATAAATACTTTCAGTTCCCAAATTTCGTTAAGATAAAGTTAATAGGTTTTTTAAGGAATGGGCATTAAATTATACAATGTACCAAATAATATTTTAGATTTACCGTTTAATGAATGTAAAATGGCATTAAGAAATGTTTATTGAAGAAAGCCTATTACGATGTAAACGATTATACATCAGACAACCTTGTATGGCATTATCTGCTCAGATATGGGACTTTCTATTTTAAATAAACTAGACAAATTACTTAAATTATATTACTTAAATGCCATGTAATATTTAGATAATGTAACTGGCTGGAAAATATATGGTTCCAAGTTTAAGGTTAAGTTCTATTTATGGTATGAATTCGAGATCGTCATTACGTCAATGCTTTAAAGAATGAAATATCCTCACCGTTGCCTCACAGTACATTTATGAAAATATCATCTATACAAGGAAAAACTTAGATAGTTTCAAAAAACTTAAAGACTGTACAAATAGAAACTTACGCAATAAAAATAAGTTAATTTTACCTAAATGCCGTTTACACAAAGTTAGTAATTCATTTTATTGTAATTGCGTACGATTTTACAATAAACTGGCAGAATCTACGCAAAATCTGACAGAGAGGCAATTCAAAATTTATATTAAACAAATGTTATGTAAAAAAGCCTATTATAGGATAGATGAATTCATAGATGACAGCAATATCTATTCTATTCTATTCTAATAATAATGATTATTTAAAAAACGTAGCAGTTGAGTTTCTTACTTCACAAGTGAAGTAGATAGTCGACTTTGGTAGGAATAGAATAAAATAGAAAAATATTTATTCAAATAAACTTACACTGAAACAGTTTAGAATAATCATCACTTAGATTTTGTAATCTACCGCTCATTCGGAAACATGTCTCTTTATAAGAAGAACAAGCAAAAATTGCGTGTTGCTCTTTTAAATGAGTTGTTTTCACATTTTTAAGATGAAATGTGTGAATACAAACTACCAACTAATGTTAATTAGAGTCAAAATATTAAATACACAATCTAGATGCCTACGGCTATCTTTTACCATCGCACCGCCTCGCCGTCAATACGGAACTCATTCCTACACGCTAGAGCCTAAATCGTGTCTGTTTCACATGAGACTCTTTCAGCGTATACTTAGATTGTGGAATGAACTATCCGCGAGATTAGAGCATGGGCTTTTGAAAAGCGCGCGGGACAGCCCTCGTAGTTCCGGTGGCCATAGGCTGCGGTAACCAATTACCATCAGAGGGACCAAAAGAAATAGTTGTTAAGTAACTAAATAAGATTAAATTAGTTTAAGTCAATAATCATGTAACCTGAAACGGAACGTCAGAGGCCAGAGCCAAAGTAATCTATGTGACATTGACAAGTGGATGACGGATGATTGAACGTAGGCAGCGAGAGTTTTGGAGCGAAAGTGTTGATATTATTATAAAAACAAATAAGAGATAGGTAATTGTGAATATTGTAGGCATTGAGGTGTTTCTCTTCCTGACTAACCGGCATTACGCCTAAGTTGTCAGGATACTAGTGATTTTAAAATAAGATTACAGCAGACCAGTCCCTATTAGCACCACTCGTTTTCGAGTATGACGAGAGCCAGATCACTGCGCTCAATATTTTAGGCAGTTCAATAATCAGTAGTAGAAATATGATAAAAATGACGTACACTACAGGATGATACATCATAAGTTAATAAATAATTATGAGTTTAATTTTGACCTTTAAAAACCTTGTTACTTTTAAACTTTCGTGTTTAATGTACTACATTATTGCAGTTAGCTCATGACCATAGCTAGTGCAAGTTAGCCGAAACGTCGAGAGAGGTAAATACTGTTATTTGCTTTAAAAACCATGTTATTTGTGGTCGGCGTAATATCTTTATCTCTTTCATTGATCCCTGTTCGCAGTCATCTCATTATTTACATCATTTCTTGCCATATCATATTTATTACAGTCTATCCATCTCTTTTTCGGCCTTCCTCAGTCCTTGTGACCATCCACATTTTTAATACTTTAAAATATTCTCTTCATTGCTATTTAGTACATGCATATTATATATTATATGCTCAATACAATATTTTTAATGACTACTTTTATTAATATAAGTTGTGGTAAATATCTATACATATAAATAAAATTGTAGAGTTTGTTTGTAATATTGAAATAACAGTTTTTTACTACATGCATATGAATATAAATACAGTACATATACCAAAATAACATTTTTTACATTTTTGTCTGTCTGTCTGCTTGTTCCGACTAATCTCTGAAATGGCTGGACCGATTTTGACGGGACTTTTTTGGCAGGTAGCTGATGTAATAAGGTATAACTTAGGCTACTTTTAATTGTAGAAAAATATAGTTAAATTCCACGCGGACGAAGTCGCGGGTACAGCTAGTACATAAATATAATACAAAACACATTATCTTGATTAAATGTAGCAGAGTTACTTACAGGATTCCGAAAACTTTACCTTACCCAAAACGTATTAATATATAATTTAATCTACTTTACAGATTGGCTTCTACAATGCGATTTCATACTGATTAAGGTCTACATATGATTGACTTAGGATTTCCAATGATAATTATTGCTGTTGCTAGCAGCTTGTCTACCATTCTTTTTATAAGCTTTATATTTTTGATATAAATTTTTTTATATGTCACTTTTGACTAACTAATATTATTTTGTTACATTCCTTCGCTGTGAGCCCTATTGGGAAGAATACACATTTTTACTAGTATTTGGTTTTTATTAAAATAGCAGTCGTGTTCCCGCTCCAGTAAAAATTGCGAAAGAACTGTATTAAGGATGATTTTAAACTTTCGTGTTTAATATATATTGTTTAAATTATTAACCGGGTCTAAACACGAATAATTTTATGGCAAATAAAGGTATTTACCTCTCTCGACGTTTCGACTAGGTTGCACTAGCCGTGGTCACGAGCTCTTATATTGGCTAAACAAAACGATCAATAGCCGAGAGGGTCAAAGAGCACATCGCAGCGGTTAAAAATCGACAACCACACAAATCAGCGATTGCCGATCATCTACTGAACGCAGGAACAAATCACTGGATTGAACTACATGCGCCTAAGGTCCTCTCTACTGATCGCCACTATTACCCACAAATCCGGGAGGCGATTGAAATTAAAAAACATCCCAATTTCAACAGAGAATTATCATTTGCGTGGAAAGCAGTCATAAATAAATTCAAGCAAAGTTCAGTAACATCAAATAGTCAACAAGTGTACGGATACCGTGAGTGCTGTGTGTCGCGAACTTTCGTTAAACAATCTAGTGACGGTAGATGAAGAAAAAACTGCTGTCACCTATCTACATTGACATCGCTGTTACTCCAGTCAGCTCGTGACCACGGCTAGTGCAACCTAGTCGAAACGTCGATAGAGGTAAATACCTTTATTTGCCTTAAAATTATTCGTGTTTAGACCCGGTTAATAATTTAAATAATGTATTAAGGATGGTTTAACTCATTTTAAAACATCCTTAACACGTGCCTAGGTGACGTAAAATATATGTATTCAGCTCGCTAGTAGAAATGTAAAGACAATGAATATGACATTAGAAAACAAACGGTATATAAAAACAGAACGTCAAAATACACAATTTGGTATAATTTTGACAGCCTCGGTGGTCTAGTGGTTTAGCATATCGCTTTACTATCCGATGGTCGTGGGTTCGATTCCTCGCACGGTACATACTATACATTTGTATTCATGAGTATGATTGTTTCTATCGGTCTGGGTGTTTTCTATGTGTAATATGTATTTATTTACAAAAAAATGCACCATGTATTTATATCAATTGTCTAGTACCTGTAACACAAGCTCTGCTTAGCTTGAGACTTAGATGGCGATGTGTGAATTGTCCTGAGATATTATTATAATATATATATTTATTTGTTATTATTTTTTTTTTTCTACAAAAAAAAATAATAACAAATAAATAATAATATCTAAGTATACGTTTAAAACATCTAAGATGTTAAGAAATCTATTCGTACTAGTCTTAATATTAAGGGATAAGTAATAGTAATCAAAATATACTATTACTAGGTACTCGCCCAGGATTCGCACCAGTGTACATGTATTATATATATAAACCTTCCTCTTGAATCACTCTATCTATTAAAAAACCACTTCAAAATCCGTTGCGTAGTTTTAAAGATTTAAGCATACATAGAGACAGACAGACAGCGACAGCGACTGTTTTATACTATGTAATGATAATTGCTAATCTAATGACATCTGGATGATAGAAATGGCGGTACCTATTTATACCGGTATTTGCTTTGGCTTTGAATTAATTCTATCTCGATTAATTAGTCAGGTACATTAATTAAGAATACTCCAGCATCTCTAATCTAGATATAAGTGTAACGAAATTATATTAATCTGGCAGTGTCTTGTAAAATTAGATCTCTGAAAGATGCTTCAATCATAATGAAATATCTTAAAGCAGAACTAATTTTAAATTATGAATAAATATGTATTATAAAAAATAAATAAATATTTTAGTATGATTATTTTCTTTTTTTTATAGTAACAGAGAAATGTAATAATAATATTTCAGGACAATTCACACATCGCCATCTAGTCCCAAGCTATGCAGAGCTTAGACAACTGATACAAATAAATAGATACTTTTTTTTATAAATGCATATTATTGGGAAGTTTCAGAAATGATACGTCGATGCAGCAGTACTTTTATTTTATTCCTTTTTCAAATTACACTCCACATAAATTGCGTCGCTGTACATTCACGTCTGGTCATCTCGGTCACCTCGAACAGAGAGAGAGCAGCCGGCTCCCTCCTTGTTCCCGGACTCTTTCGGCCTTATTACAAAAAGATAAACCTGGTTTAGCACTAGTAATAAACCATTCACCAATGTATTCCTTATTACAAAATGAAGTTTATCTCTAAATCGTGATTCGTCTATGGTCTAAAGTTAGACCTGCGATGCCCCTAGTTTAACAGTGGTCTAAATGCAAAAATACAAACTCCATTTTAAAAATTCTATTGTAAGTTGTAGTTTTTGGAAAAATAGATTAACTAAATTAAAAATATATTAACTAAAAATATTTAAAGCTAATTTTACGACAATAAAAATATATAAAAGACGTTATTTGTTATTTTTTCACTCATTTGACTTTGAAATAGTCACCATTCGAACGATCCAATAAAAATATCTCGCCGTTCCTTTTCTCCGTATAGGACTCCTACTTGTAATTTAAAACTGATTTTCAGCCTAATAGTACATTAATAAATATTATATATTAATGAAATAGTTATAATGAAGACATAGATAAATAGAAATAAATTTATTTTTAGTTTATACATTTTTCTTTGAACTAATATTATTTTTGATCTTTTCAGTTTTCTGGTAAAATGGAACGTAATTGTGCGGTGACAGACATGAGTGACTGATTTCTGTATGGAATACATAATGAACGATTTAACTGTAGTACTAAGTAGTCCTCTGTTAGATCTGGATTCGTAATAATGTTAGGTTTATTCCAAGCATTAACTTTAGGAATGGTTTAAACCACGACCACTTAGACCACGTTTCGTCCGAGTTTTAACAGATTTTTTGTAATAAGACCGTTAATCTCTATTACTATTGATGGCGGCATAATCGTGACGTCACCAACATCACGTGACTCGCTATGGTTTTAAATTTGAAATGTAAGTAACAAATTAGTCAACTGAGTGTTATTTATGTATTAAAGCTAATAATACATAATATAGATAGAACACCCAGATCGATACAAACAATCAAACTCATGAATACAAATGATTGTGCCGCGAGAGGAATAGATCCCGCGACCTTCGGAAGTAAAGCGGTGTGCAACTACTAGACTACCGGAGGTCGTAAATATTAATATGTGGTAATCTACACTTAAAATTTAGTGTTAATTTTATTCCAATCTGGTTACAAAGAAAAAAGGTACGTAGTCGCGGGCGCAGCTAGTGAAAATATGTATGAGCATATTTTTTTCAGAGTAATTTGTAATGACAATAAACCGCAGCAGGCGTAAAAAACATGTCGAGTGAAAGCTCTGAAATAAATGTAATTGTTATATAAAAAAAACGACAACCTTGAATATAAAGCTTGACTATATTAAATAAAGAGAATGTCGGGTATTTTGTGAGTTAAAAATGACAAAACAATGGTTTAATGTTTACATTTTTATAGCTGTTATTACCTCTTTTATACCCAGTTTCGTCAGACTTTTATATAAAAAAATAACCTTGTTATTCAATCTTTACCTAATTTTTATTGACTCGTGAAAAGGTAATGGTAAGGTAAATACATGCAAATCATTTTTTTTGTTTGAAGCAACCTGTTACCTGCGAATACAGCCAAGTGAAATTAAATAAAAAAATAATATAAGATAAAATAAAACTATTTTTAGTTACTCCTTACAACATTAGCAATTTGCGGCTGAAAATCCTGTCAAAATCGATCCAGCCGTTTCATAGGTTAGTCAAAATAGAGATATGGACGGACGAATAAAAAAAAATATATTTTTATACGTAAGCACTGCAAATACTATGCTAAAATTAATAATTTTCTGATGCTAAGTATCGTACATTCATTTAGTGAAAAGCAATTTATAATAATATGAATTGGATAGATGAGAGAGATGGAGAATATGAATTATTCTTTGTCCATAAACTTCAGGAATACTGTAGAAATAGAACTAATTTTTATTCAAATGAACTCAAATAAAATAAATAAATAAATTCAAATAAACAAGCACCTTTGAATACTCATATTTTGATTCTACCACTCATTCGGAATGCAGATTTTATCACAAGAAGAATGAGCAAGAAACTTAAGTGTTGCTCTTTTTAAAAGATGTTTTTTTATATAATTAATTACAGTATAGCAAGTAAGAGGCATGCGAGAATAAACATAGAAATCGATACGCACTCATTATTAGTATAATCAGATAATATTGTCAGTGCTAGTAAATTGAATAAATTTTAACAAATTTCAATATAATACTATTTATATATTAAAAGACATCTTTACTCCAGAAAATCGAATTTCGATGGGAAAGTACGAAACCGAGTCGACAAGTCTTGTTATTTCTGGTATAATATCTTATAACTTGTAAGACATATATATATATAACTAGACTTCGTCTGTGTGGAAATTAACTTTATTATTCTAAAATACAAGTAGTCTAAGTTACTTCTTATTACATCAGCTACCTGCCAAAATAAGTCCCATCAAAATCGGTCCATACATTTCAGAGATTAACCGGAACAAACAGATAGACAGATAGATAAAAATTGTAAAAAAATTTATTTTGGTGTATGTATTTATTTATATTCATACGCATGTATTAAAAGAGGTTATTTCAACATTACAAAAAGACACTCCAATTTTATTTATACGTTTAGATGTAAAAAATGGCGGTTTATTGCCACAGTATAGTTTCTACTCTCTAAAAGACTATACACGTGTAGTATTGGTACTAAATAACTGAATCAAATACTTACCTATATTTTTTTTAACACGAAAAAAAACTTGATCTTATGCTAGACCACCACAGTTACTGTTAAATTATTTATAATTTATAATTATTCTTTACATATGGTATTTTATTATTTAATAAAGTTTATTTTAGGTTTTATCTCTTACATCTCTTTTACATCTATACCTAAGTTAAGCTAGCTAAAGTTTGTGTTATGGGTACTAGATAACTGATACAAATACATAGATAATTTTCTTTCGTTAATACATACATATTATACATAGAAAACACCCAGACCGATACAAACAATCATACTCATTAATACAAATGTTTGTGCCGTGCGAGGAATCGAACCCGCGACCATCGGACGTAAAGCGGTGTGCTAGACCGCTAGACCACCGAGGTCGTCAAATTATACACTACAATTTATAATACTTTATTCATCAATTTGTATCGAGTGATTCTTAAAACAAAAACACCTATAACAAACCAAAATTCTCTACAGTCTAGTAATTTGGAATAGCTCTTTACTTCACATGGAAAAGAAACACTTATTTTAAGTGCGGATAAACGAATATATAAAACTGCCAGGCCATTCTGACATAATTTAATTTTATTAACTCTTAGTATTAACACGTCTAATACAAAAGACCTAAAATATATATTCTTCATACCACGGCACCCTCAGTTTGTAAGCCGAAATCACATATTTCACCCTCTGACTGGTTATTTATTTGTTACATTCACGTGACGACATAATCTCACAAATTGTACCATCTAAGCCAAGCCGCCGAGCAAATTGTGTCACATTCCGCTTACCTTGCATTTTGTCGTACGGAAAATTTAAATGTGACATAATTTCAAAGCACGGATCAGGGTTGTCACCCTTAAAAGAAAGGTGATCGAATATTTTAATAATTTATAGCGTAAGGCACAAACGAGCTTGTGACTCTTCTGATAGTAAGAATGTATTTGTATTTTGACGACCTCGGTGGTCTAGCGGTCTAGTCTACCGCTTTACGACCGATGGTCGCGGGTTCGATTCCTCGCACGGCACAAACATTTGTATTCATGAGTATGATTGTTTGTATCGGTCTGGGTATTTTCTATGTATAATATGTATGTATTTACGAAAAAAAAAAATATATATATGTATTTGTATCAGTTGTCTAGGACCCATAACACAAGCTTTAGCTAGCTTAACTTGGGTCTAGATGGCGCTGTGTGAATTGTCCTGAGATTATTATTATTTACTACATGATCTTGACTTGGAATAAATTTACTAATCTTATCTGATTGAGCAATATAGTTTAAAACAACACTGGTTTGACTTGAGGCAGCTGACTCCGTGAAGTGATTACCGCCTTCCACGAGGACCTGTAGCACTAGAGGAATGGCAAGTATGTTGCCGGCCTTTTACTCCTTAAAAGGAGTAAATTAGCTCTTTTAAGGTTTGAATATCATATCAGTTCAGAATTACCATTGGTAGACCAATCTAGTGACGGTAGATGAAGAAAAAACTGCTGTCACCTATCTACATTGACATCGCTGTTACTCCAGTCAGCTCGTGACCACGGCTAGTGCAACCTAGTCGAAACGTCGAGAGAGGTAAATACCTTTATTTGCCATAAAATTATTCATGTTAAGACCCGGTTAATAATTTAAATAATGTAGACGATTAGTCCATAGTGTGGTTGTGCGTTATTCCAGAAAAGTTTTGCCACGCAAAGAGATCCGTAAATCTTTACTCGGATCACCAAATCCGTGAACTTCTCGGAGTTTCCCTCTCTGCCACACAATGGACGCGGCACCTGAATTCAAGGAATTATTGGTCGAAGAAGTTTATTTAAAAAAGAGAAGTTCATTTTGCCACGCAAAGAGGCCCCTAAAACCTACACCCAAGTAACAGAACCTGTGAACTAGTTGCAATTTCCCTCATTGCCATACAACGGACGTGGCACCCGTGTAATCCAAGGAATATTTCGTCGAAGAAGTTTGGTAAAGCAGAAGTTCCTCTCTCTCTTTTACTTTCACTGAAGTGTAAAATGTTTGCTATTGGTACAAACTCTCAAATAATGACCTCATCTGATGTTACAGAAACCTCGTACCCTAACGGATCCTCGTACAATTTGTTGAGAGCGTGGACTATGAGTTTCTGATAATCTTAAAAACATATTTGCTGGACCAAACTTATTACATTTCAATCACACAAGAATTAAATTACACTGAGCAACGTGTGATAGACGAAATCGTGTAGAAAACAGCAGACAGAAAAAAGAATCAATGGTTGGCACCATTACCATTTATATATTGCCATTACGAAAAATAATTATTTGTTGCTAGCAATTGACAACCCTGGCAAAAATCTGTAACCTAATTATATCTACAATAAAGACGAGGACATAATTTCGTTTCGAAGCATTAAAAGGGACACGAAATTTTGTTATCAACGACTTGCGAAATTCTTATCTATTCATAATTTGCTCGTAAGACTTTAAACATACAAAGTTGAGTATAACGATTGTTTGAGAATAGCAACAGTCGAGTTTCATGCCTATTCTTCTTAAATTTGCATGTCAAAAGTGGCGGTAGAATCATTAAAATTACTACTCGAAAGTTCTTCTATTAAGTTTATTAAAATAAATAATACTTCCATTTCAATTGTTACATTATCACCGCTTTACTTCCAATGGTCTCGGGTTCGATTTATTCAAGAGTATGATTGTTTGTCTCGTTCTAGGTTTTTCTATGTATATTATGTGTGTATTTACAAAAAAGATGAATCTATGTACTTATATCAGTAGACTAGTACCCATAACACAATCCTCTAGTTAGCTTACCTTGGGACTAGTCGGCGCTATGTGAATTGTCCTGAGACTTATTAATATTTGAGTAATTAGAACAATAAACAAGCTGATGGCCCACCTGGATGGTGTTTATGTAGGTAACTGTTACCACTTACCATCAAGTGGTAAGTGACGCCTGTAAAATCCCTCAGTGTTGCCTTCAAACGTCACCCTCTAATTTTACTCACGTATCTTACTCTAACCAAACGTCTTCCAAAGCAAGCAGTTTAAACAGCGACCCAAATAACTTTGAACAAAGTCTAGCTCTTGTAAATTTCACTACTCATTTAATTTATATTATTTCTTTTAAATCCACAGATATTCAGTGCGGAAACTCAACTACCATTACGACGTTCTCTATTTGTAATCAATTTCCGATTATTATTGAGTCTACACTCATATTACGACACATGTTTCGCCTCTGAACGAGGAATCGTCAGGCATAGAGTTCGGATATAGCTTAGAAGCTAATGTTGACTGTCCGGCATCCAAACCGCGACTGAATATTTGTATTCTCACACATACTATTTGTAGCGAAATCGAACAAAATAATATAACTCCATTGAGTATTGAAATGAGCAAAATAACATCTAACCTTTTTATTTATAATAATAATAATAATAATCTCAGGACAATTCACACAGCGCCATCTAGACCCAAGTTAAGCGAGCTAAAGCTTGTGTTATGGGTACTAGATAACTGATACAAATACATAGATTTTTTTTCGTAAATACATACATATTATAAACCACCCAGACCGATACAAACAATCATACTCATGAATACAAATGTTTGTGCCGTGCGAGGAATCGAACCGGCGGCCATCGGACGTATAACGGTGTGCTAGATCATTAGACCACCGAGGTCGTCGGTCATCTAACTTTATAAAATCTTACCGAGATAGCTTCTATAATCACAGCCCAAATATTCTACTTTTTATAATCAGTGACGTAATAGGGTCATCGCTTAAATTAATTTACGTTAAAATGCATTGTTGTAAATTCCACTCCGAGATAAAGGAATGCCGGGGAGGGCCGGTGACAATAAACATTTGGGAATGATTTGGATCCTTCCCATTCAGAGGAGAGGACAAAGCTTCCACACCTCATCCTGTCGAGTACCTTGTTAATTGAAGGTTCTGATTAGTATGTTGGGTATTTGGAATTACTGATCATTTATTCCGTGAACAGGATTCCTTATTTGAACTTATATAATTATAATTTCGTTCGTATAAATTCGTTCATGCAATAAGAAAACTGCGTTTATCAGTTTCCAAACAGGCTGCATTGAACGCATATCATGGATATGTTTCTTCCAAGCTTTCCTATGGATTAATAATATGGGGAAACTCTGTGGATGCTACTAGGGCATTTATCGTGCAAAATAAATGTATAAGAGCTGTGTGTGATGCCAGAGTAAGAGAAAGTTGTCGATCTCTTTTTAAAAAATTAAACATCCTTCCATTGCCATGTATGTATATTAAAGACATTTGTATATTTGTATTTCCTGACTATTTTAATAAATTAACAGACACAACACTGCGAGTAACGAGACCTAATGATAGACTATACACACCAATGTGTCGATTAGACTTACATAAGAGAAATGTATACTGTATGGCAATCAAAGTGTACAACAATCTTCCAAGAGAGATTAAAGAACTGGGGTCTCATACGTTATTCAATTGCAAACTAAAGAATTGGCTGTCACTTGGTAATTTTTACAGTGTCCAAGAATATTTAAGTAACACATACACCTTCACGTAATTTGCATGCCTGTATGGTAAATATTGCTGATCATTCAATTTCATGTAACATCATCTTAATTATAATACTGTACCAATATTTCGCAAATAAATTATTTCATTTCATTTCATTTCATTTCATAAAGATGTCAATTCAACATATAACTGTATAGTAGAACGTAAGCGGCAGAATAATACAAGGCTCTGCCCCAAACACGGCTTTACCGAGTAGAAACGAACCCCTCTTGAACGAGTACCTCTTTTGGACTTTACCCCACACAGCGTCGTGTAGTTATGGGAAGTAGATTTACGTCCGCGATAGCTTTACGTCCAATAGTCGCGGGTTCGATTCCTCGCACGGCACAAACATTTTGTATTCATGATTGTTTGTATCGGTTTGGGTGTTTTCTAAGTATAAAATGTTTGTATTTACGAAAAAAATCTATGTATTTATATCAGTTATCTAGTACCCATAACACAAGCTTTAGCTAGCTTAACTTGGGCCAGATGGCGCTGTGTGAATTGTCATGAGATTATTAGTAATTGGGTTATTACTCGGTGTTAAAAAGTGCTATAACACAGCGACCTATATAGATCTATTGTCCTCGCTCGTTTTTAGAATTCGCTACCTAGGCCCGTTTAGAAACAAGGATTAAAGGATATCCTTGGGCATTGGGCAAGTTTAAGACATTAAGACAACTTTTATAAATACCTCGATACATTTCATTTTTTTAGATAATAGTATTAGAATATTTCGAAAATAAGTCATCTAGACCTATAACTAGTTAGACATGTTGTTCAAAACATATATTAACATGAAAAATATTAATAAATTGGACTATTTATTTATTTATTTGAGCGACCAACAAGACATATACTGAGGTTACAATTATTATCATTTGGAAAAAGTTCAGGTATATAGTTGTTGACTTAAGTTGTCACGGCATGCGTAAATGTTTCCAGAAGTTTATATATGTATACATATTTATCTTTTTATTTAATTTAGTTTATATATATATATATATATATTTTTTTTTTTTGTTTAATAATTTATATGTGTATATCAAAATTTTAATTTTAATTTTAACGATGTTAATGAAACGGGTTGAAAGACTAACATAACAGTAATAAACATTTTTAAAAGTCGTCTGTTTGAGGTACCTTAGACTCGCCTATTTTAGCTTCCAAGAAGCTTGCTGAAAGCGTCAGATTGTTTGCTAATCCACTTCCACATATAAAACTCTGATAAATACAACGAGACACTATTGTACTGATATTTCTATACTAGCTATTCTCGCGACTTCGTCCGCGTGAAAATTAATTTATTTTTTAAAATAAAAGTGGCCTAAGTTACTCCTTATTACATCAGCTACCTGCCAAAAAAAGTCTCGTCAAAATCGGTCCAGCCATTTCAGAGATTAACCGGAACAAACAGACCGACAGACAGACAGACAGAAAAAAATGTAAAATTATATTCATATAAATCTAGTAAAAGTCGTAAAAAACGGCTATTCCAATATTACAAACAGACACTCCAATTTTATTTACATGTATCAATTGAGATCTAACTCTAGGTTCAACGTAATTAATATAGATAAAATACATATACAATCCCTGCACTGAGCTTAAAGCTTGTAATACTGAAATCAGATATCGTTTAGCACAGAAATCGTATGATAATACAAGCTCCAATTCAAATTTGTTATTCACGAAATATATTATTCTCCCTATACATGAAAAAGTTACTTTATTAATGGCATTACAACAATATCAATGCAATAAGTATAAGGTTAAAAAAACAACTGAGTATAGCATGAGACTAACAACTAACCCCCCTCCGATCGATCCCCCGTCCAATTCAAACGGGGATCGAAATTACGACGGCCTGAGCCGAGGTTCGAACCCCTAGTGGTGCCCTCAGACTAAAGTCGTATCCGTCGGGCAGGAGTTGGCCTTCAGCCGCTCCATAAGTTCTTCCGCGGGTTTGGAGTGCCATCTGCACTCGCCCCATAACGTCCGGTGAAGCTGTAAAGGCCAGCTACGGCCAACAGCATTAGAGTAGTAAAAAAATGGTGGTATGCAACTATTATGGTGAGAGAACATGAAGGTAGGTACATTACGCCACGAATATTCAATAAAATTTATAACGAAAACAATTGTTCAAGTAAAGAAATATTTAAATTTTAATTGAAAAGATGGTTATTGGAAAAAATGCATTAGTATAAGTTCTATATTATAGTTAAATTGTAAATTAAGTATAAGTAAAAATGAGTGTCCTTATTCGCCAGCAAACTGCAAAGCAGTTTGGCAATAATTAAATAATAAATAAAATACTTATAAATAAATAAAAATAAATAGTTAATAATATTAAATGAAATAAAACTAAAACGTGTTTGATTGAAGCCAGCCGGATAAATAATAAAAATCATTGGAAATCGAAGCTGTGTGGTGAACCACTAAATCATAGAGGTACTTAATCATTACTAGAATTAGCGTATAATTGAAAACTCATATAATATTTTCCCTTTGTCATCTTGTCAAGGAAATGAAGTACAAACCAATATATCATATAAGTGTCAAACATTACAGTCCATTTTCCAATTACTTTTCTATCTACTGATATAATTGACATGGCTGTACAATGATTTTGCATTTTTTCATTGATGGTCTAGCGGTTTATACAGTCTTACTTCCAATGGTTCGATTCCTCGAGCGGCACAAATATTTGTATTCATGAATATGATTTTTTGTATCGGTGGTTATTTTCTATGTATAATATGTATGTATTTACGAAAAAAATATCTTTGTATTTGTATCAATCGTCTAGTACTCATAACACAAGCTTTAGCTCGCTTAAGTTGGATTTAGATCGCGCTGTGTGAATTGTCATTAGATTATTATTTTTTTTTTTTTTCTCAGCTTTTGCTGGTTTTCTCCACACTTACGGGCCGAAACCAAGTAAGTGCAGAGTGTGTGTATGAGTGTGTGCGCGTGTATGTATGTGTGAGTGTGTGTGTACTTATTGTGTGCCTGGTGTGACTGGTGTTATATCATTTTCATCAGATTATTATTATTATTATTATTGTACTAGTTATGCCCGTGAAATCGTCTCCGTGTTATACCTTTCCCAAATAAATAAAATATATTCGATAGCCTAACGCAAAAACGATAACGAAAATATTTTCATCGTTCTACCTTAAAAATGACGATAATTCCATACAAACTTTCATCTTACAACATCTCAACCTCAACCTCAACTCCTTACAACCCATTTTTCGCATTAAAAAGTAGTATATGTCCTTTCTCAGGCTCTTTTTTTTTTCTTGGGGAAATCCGTCATGGAGACCCACCCGCTCCATTTCGATCCCGCAATTTTGATGTCGAAGATACACCACCCTCGGGAATGCCGGTTGAAGCTGATAAAGCATTGGTTGATGCGAACCGGCGAATTTCGCAGAATGTTTTTTCTGGCTTGAACAGCATTTTGGCAGGCACAGAATACCAGCGCCGTGACAGTTAGCTGTCACGGCATATGCTGAGTGTCAGCCATGTTGCCAATCATATGTAGAAATAATATAAGATAAATTATTATTGTAATTGTTCTAAGTGTGTATGTATGTATGTATATATGTATACGTAAAAATGGTTGACAATAAATGTTTTTCTTTCTTTTCTTTCTTTCATTTTTGGCCTTTCTGTAGTAAAATAGTAAGATATGTCGAAAATGCTGCTTATTGCTCTCCATATTTAAAAGGGCACCAACCAAAAACTACTGTGTAGAATTAATTGTAATTTTTCATACACAAGTCTTGCTATATGAGCTCTCAAAGCATATAAAAATTATACGGCTTAAGTGTGAAGTTGAGTGCAAAAATACAATTAAATCCAATGGAGTGATTGGTTTTAGGGTACAATGGGACTGACATGTACTTAGATGGTACAAAAGTCCCTAAATTTAAAAAGAAATTAAAAAAAAAAAAAAAACAATTAAATCCTAAATTACTTTCCGAACAACCTAATACTTTAATATTTGAACGTAGGATATTTCAAGGTAAGCAGGGTTATTTATCAAATGAGTTAGGATGGCAACAAACGGATGATCCGCGGAAATTGGTAACCGTCAGCTGTGACTGATAACAGTCTCGTAAAAACACGATTCTGTCAGATTACCAGAAAAAAAGAAAATTTCATTATCGAAATTTTTGAATAAGGAATAATTTAAAATATCAGAATTTTTTTTTATTTTAACAATTTCTTGACTATCGATGAGGCATCGTGGTTTACTGCTATTTATATTTATAGTTTTACTAGTATATAGTTTTTTATACGGTGGCAAACAAGAACACGGCCCATATAATAATAATAATAATAATAATAATAATCTCAGGACAATTCACACGGCGCCATCTAGACCCATGTTAAGCTAGCTAAAGCTTGTGTTATGGGTACTAGATAACTGATACATATACATAGATATTTTTTTTTTTTGTAAATACATACATATTATACATAGAAAACAGCCAGACCGATACAAACAATCATACTCATGAATACAAATGTTTGTGCCGTGCGAGGAATCGAACCCGCGACCATCGGACGTAAAGCGGTGTGCTAGACCACTAGACCACCGAGGTCGTCAATAATATATAATGGTAAGTGTTTACCACAGCCAATGAACCCCGGAGATACCAGAGGTGTCACATGCACGTTACCGACCCTTAAGAAACCTTAATATACCCTTCTTGTAAAACCCCATGCTGTAGTCGCGTGAGAAAACCTCGGCAGATTGTTCATTCCACAATCTAAGTGTACGCGGCAGGAAATTCTTCTGAAACCGTACTGTCCGAGACCAGCTAAGTTCTAGCTAGGGGATGAATTCCCATTCGATGGTGAACGGTGCAATGGTAAAAGGAAGTAAGTAGGTATCATGTTGAATAATTCCTCAGAACAGTCCGTTGTATATTTGACAGAACACACAAAGCGATGCGAAACCTCGCCTCAAGCAAGTCGTAAATTCAGAATTCTTTATTTCATGCATTTAATACATAATTAATATAATTGTTAGAGCTTCCTTTTTCATGGAGATATTCAGTTGATTATACAGCAAATATAATTTAATATGCTTTTAATCACGATTGCACGTTACTCATTGTTACTTAGAAATAGAAATAATCTTTATTCAAATAAACTTAGCACTTTTGCATAGTCAAGTTTTCTGATTCTACCGCTTATTCGCAATGCAGATTCATCGTAAGAAGAATAAGCAAGAAACTTGTGTGTTGCTCTTTTAAATAAATATTGATTTATATTTAATTAATAACAAGGATTAGGCATGTGACAATCAACATAGAAACCGCTACGCACTTAATCTCTGTTCAATTTAGCAACATGAACACTAATTTTAAATTCGATGGATTATATTTTTCTTCTAATCTAAAATCAATGTGCCTAATACTTTTAAGAATAAAAATGCCTGTACCAAGGCTCTAATCTTATATAGCTCATATAATTGTTGTTGCGAATCTTTTTGTTGGTTTTTATAAGAATTTTTTTTCTTACTTATTTTAAACCAGCCTTAATACAGTCCTTTCGTAACAATTGTTATGGTAGAATAATTTTATATGTAAAATTCTCGTGTCACAGTTTTCGTTCCCATACTCCTCCGAAACGGCTTGAACGATTCTCATTAAATTTTGTGAGCGTATTGAGTAGGTCTTAGAATCGGCCAATATCTATTTTTCATCCCACTAAATTTTAGGGGTAGTCCACCCCTAAATTTTTTTTAAGGCTAAACAACGTTTGCCGGGACCGCAAATGTGATTATAAATTTAGCTCTGCAGTAGTGTCCGATTCCGAAGTAGGAATTTCTAAATTCGATATAATCTTGCTAGTTTAATACAAGCGTCATATAAAAGAGGTAAATTTGGACAACCGCTTTTTATTCGGCATACGCTGAGCTGTTTTCATTTAAAAAATAAATCTCCATTGAAAATGGAGCAAATACATTAAAACATAGCAAGCATTTGTGAAATAACAGCAGTGCATGCGCGTATGAACGAATGATATTCAGAATGAAAGTGGGTTATTTTATTTTGTTTGTGAATCGATTACTATTACACAAATATTAAATATTACGAAAAATTTTCAATATCAGTATAAAACTGCATTTAAAACAGTATCTGAGAATAGCGTGCACTCGTGAATAATATTCATTACAGTAGGTAAAGAGTACATTTTTAATATTTAGTCCCGGTTCCTGATCCGGGTAATATTTTTTTTTTGATAATTCACACAACGCCTAGTCCAAACTAAACTTGCTTGTATTATGAGTAATAGACAAATAGTAGTATATACTTAGATTTATTTTTGTAAATGTATACAAAGAAAACACTTAGAGCAATAGAAACGTTCATACTCATGAATACAAACACATGTATCGTGCTAGGAATCGAACCCGCGAATATAAGTAGTAAAACACTGACTACACACACAACCGGTAAACTACCGAGACTGTCTATTTAATACGTGATGACTGACATTTTCTAAAAATATAATATTATTGTTACAGGAACAATAAAATTACGTGGGCACATAATAACGTAAAGCAACCTTTTAAAGTCTTTGTGAGAACAGAATCCCAATGTACCTGCATATTCAATGAGCTACATACCTACAGAATTAAGTCTCTTTGATCACCGTCCTTCACCACTCACAAAATATTTCATTTGCTCCAAGTATAAAGCTGTTAATGAGATTTAAGGCGTCTCGTTACCTGATTTATTAAGTGAGATTAATTAAATTATATTGATTTTGTAACACTAATTAGTAACAGCCAAAAATTTCGTTTAAAAAATTGGGATCGTAAAAAGTCGGACCTACTTCAGTCGCTTGGTTTCTGTTTTCGGTCGTAAGGTCAGATTAGGCAATGAATTAACAGGACATAAGGTATGATATATTAGTTCTCCATTTATTTTATTTGATGTATTCAATTGCAAATAAAATACTAAAAAATCTGGTATTTTTGTAGCGTCTAAAATGTCATTTGCGTCTGTAACTCAGTCTCCAAGCAGATTGTTTTTTATGCTATGTTTCGTTCGTAATGTCAGATTAAGCAGTGAAATTACAAGATATAAGGCACGATATATTTAGTTCTCTAAGTACTTATTTGCAGTATTAAATTACAAATAAAATACTAAAAAATCTGGTATTTTTGTAGCCTCTAAAATGTCATTTGCGTCTGTAACTCAGTCTCCAAGCAGATTGTTTTTTATGCTATGTTTCGTTCGTAATGTCAGATTAAGCAGTGAAATTACAAGATATAAGGCACGATATATTTAGTCCTCTAAGTACTTTATTTGCAGTATTAAATTACAAATAAAATACTAAAAAATCTGGTATTTTTGTAGCGTCTAAAATGTCATTTGCGTCTGTAACTCAGTCTCCAAGCAGCTTGTTTTTTATGCTATGTTTCGTTCGTAATGTCAGATTAAGCAGTGAAATTACAAGATATAAGGCACGATATATTTAGTTCTCTAAGTACTTATTTGCAGTATTAAATTACAAATAAAATACTAAAAAATCTGGTATTTTTGTAGCCTCTAAAATGTCATTTGCGTCTGTAACTCAGTCTCCAAGCAGATTGTTTTTTATGCTATGTTTCGTTCGTAATGTCAGATTAAGCAGTGAAATTACAAGATATAAGGCACGATATATTTAGTCCTCTAAGTACTTTATTTGCAGTATTAAATTACAAATAAAATACTAAAAAATCTGGTATTTTTGTAGCCTCTAAAATGTCATTTGCGTCTGTAACTCAGTCTCCAAGCAGATTGTTTTTTAAGCTATGTTTCGTTCGTAATGTCAGATTAAGCAGTGAAATTACAAGATATAAGGCACGATATATTTAGTCCTCTAAGTACTTTATTTGCAGTATTAAATTACAAATAAAATACTAAAAAATCTGGTATTTTTGTAGCCTCTAAAATGTCATTTGCGTCTGTAACTCAGTCTCCAAGCAGATTGTTTTTTATGCTATGTTTCGTTCGTAATGTCAGATTAAGCAGTGAAATTACAAGATATAAGGCACGATATATTTAGTCCTCTAAGTACTTTATTTGCAGTATTAAATTACAAATAAAATACTAAAAAATCTGGTATTTTTGTAGCCTCTAAAATGTCATTTGCGTCTGTAACTCAGTCTCCAAGCAGATTGTTTTTTAAGCTATGTTTCGTTCGTAATGTCAGATTAAGCAGTGAAATTACAAGATATAAGGCACGATATATTTAGTCCTCTAAGTACTTTATTTGCAGTATTAAATTACAAATAAAATACTAAAAAATCTGGTATTTTTGTAGCCTCTAAAATGTCATTTGCGTCTGTAACTCAGTCTCCAAGCAGCTTGTTTTTAAGCTATGTTTCCTTCATAACATCAGATTAATCAGTGAAATTATAAGATATAATTTCACTGCTTAATCTGATTAGTCCTCTAAGTACTTTATTTGCAGTATTAAACTACAAATAAAATACTAAAAAATCTGGTATTTTTGTAGCCTCTAAAATGTCATTTGCGTCTGTAACTCAGTCTCCAAGCAGCTTGTTTTTAAGCTATGTTTCCTTCATAACATCAGATTAATCAGTGAAATTATAAGATATAATTTCACTGCTTAATCTGATTAGTCCTCTAAGTACTTTATTTGCAGTATGAAACTACAAATAAAATACTAAAAAATCTGGTATTTTTGTAGCCTCTAAAATGTCATTTGCGTCTGTAACTCAGTCTCCAAGCAGCTTGTTTTTAAGCTATGTTTCCTTCATAACATCAGATTAATCAGTGAAATTATAAGATATAATTTCACTGCTTAATCTGATTAGTCCTCTAAGTACTTTAATTGCAGTATTAAATTACAAATAAAATACTAAAAAATCTGGTATTTTTGTCACCTCTAAAATGTCATTTGCGTCTGTAACTCAGTCTCCAAGCAGCTTGTTTTTAAGCTATGTTTCGTTCATAACATCAGATTAATCAGTGAAATTATAAGATATAATTTCACTGCTTAATCTGATTAGTCCTCTAAGTACTTTATTTGCAGTATTATATATATAATATTACAAATAAAATACTAAAAAATCTGGTCTTTTTGTAGGCTCTAAAAAGTCGTTTGCGTGGGTAACTCAGTCTTACCTATTTCAGTTGCCAAACAGATTATTTTTTAAGCTATGTTTTGATCGTAATGTCATATTTAGCAGTGAAATTAGAGCATATGAGGCATGGAATATATTAGTCTGCGTAGTATTTTATTTGCAGTATTAAATTATAAATAATATACTAGAAAATGTGGTCTTTTGGTATCCTCTAAAATGTCATTTGCATCTGAAACTCAGTCTCCAAGCAGCTTGTTTTTTAAGCTATGTTTCGTTCGTAATGTCAGATTAAGCAGTGAAATTATAAGATATACATAAGGCACGATATATTAGTCCTGCAATTGAATACTGCAAATAAAATACTAAAATATTCGGTCTATTGGTGGACTCTAAAATGTAATTTACGTGTGTAACGAAGTCTCCAAGAAGCTTGTTTTTTAAGCTATGTTTCATTCATAACGTCAGATTGAGCAGTGAAATTACAAGTTATAAGGCATGCAGGCATATCAGTTATTTAGTATTCATAACACAAGCTTTAGCTTAACTTGGGTCTACATGGCGATGTGTCAATTGTCCTAAGATTATTATTATTATTGTTATTTACTCTATTGTCGAATTTTCTCAGCTTTTGCTGTTTTTTTTATTATTATTATTATTATGACTTGCAGTTCGAAATTTATAATTAAAGATTTTTGGTGTTGATCTAATTTGGTCTTATGACAATTGAAATTCAGGCAGGTTCAATCCACTTCTAGGCAACTTCACAAAAGTCTAGAAAATATATCTATATATCAAAATATGTACAAAAAATTAATCTGCCAGCTTTCCCATAACGACCGACACGTGCGTATCTGGCAGCATCCCAGACGCCGCTATAACTACTCTCATACTCGTTCATGTTTCGATCCACAGTCCTAATGCGGATTTTATGAGATATCTACGTAGCATACATACTAAAAACCGAGCAACGGGTCGTAAAAATTTGTAACTCAAAAATCTTGGTTTGGAGATCGGGTTGCATTTATAACCTTTAAATCAGACTTTGATACAGAATTGATATTTTATTAGCTGTACACTTATAAAGAGTAAAGTTTATTAGTATTAAACTGTAAAAAAAATAAAAACTTAGGATTACTACATACAAGCTTATATATTTGATTTCGTCTGTCTATTATATAATAATCTCTTCCTAAGTTTGTACCATTGGAAAGAAATAGAAATAATCTGTATTAAAATAAACTCATTACAAGCCCTTTTGAATAGTCATATTTTGATTCTACCACTCATTCGGATTGCAGATTCATCACAAGAAGAATGAGCAAGAAACCTGTGTGTTGCTCTTTTGAATAGATGTTTTTTTTTATATAAATAATTACAGTATAACAAGTAAGAGGCATGCGATAATCAATACAGAAATCGCTACGAACTCAATATTAGTGTAATCAGATAATTGTCAATGCTATGGATTTTTAATTTTTTTATAAAAACATTATTATCATTAACGAATTCTTCAATTTTATAGTAAGTGTTTTATATGACATTTAAATCTTTTTCAGGCAGATATATATTTAAGGTAAAATATATGTACATATACGTAATATAATGTCTCAAGATTTTAAGTCTGCCACATGCGACTGAAAGTCTCGTGAGGCTATTTTGATTTTATAAATGTTGCTATTATATAAAAAAATTAAACACCACGCGGACGATGTCAGGGGTAATAGCTAGTGTATAGTATAATCATAATTATGTTACAACAAAGAATAGCTTTAAAACAGCAGGTACGCTGTTACGTGCCAATACAAAGACATAAAACAATTTTGGTTGTTTCCTTTGCGTCTACAAAAGCAAAATAAAATCGGTAATCGTAAAGAAAATCCACGATTTTCTTATTATTTCTACAACAAAACATTTTGTTACAGCAGATTAGGACCGCGAAAAATATTTTGTGACGGACTGGAAATAAACTTGCGGCGCAATAATGAGTTTCGCATTTCGGGCTTTACGTTTGTTAAATCTACCAGCCAAATTATGTTTCGTATTTAAAAAAAATCATAGTATCAGTTATCTAGTACCCATAACATAAGCTCTACTTACCTTGGGACTAGATGGCGGTGCATGAATTGTCTACGTGTATTATTAATATAGTTACATTTGACGCATATCCATATATATATATATTGCTAGCTGACCTCGCAAACGTTATTAAATAAAAATCGACATAAAAAATAGGGGTTGATGATAGAAGGGTGAAAATTTAGGATTGTATATATTTGTTTGCATTTTTACAGATGCCACATTATAAAATAATAAAAAAAAATTAATGAAAAAATAAAAATATATTTCGTGGTGAGGCGAGCCATTCTTTAACACTTACAGGTAGGTATAAAAATTAGTTATAAACCCATTCTCATATCTACTGTATATACATATAAAATTTCATCAAAATCGGTCAAGCCGTTTCGGAGGAGTAACACGAAACCTACGACACTAGAATTTTATATAGGTACAAGATTTTTGGTGTACACCTTTTTATTAATTTTTTCTTATGTAAACATTACTTTGATGTTATGATAATTTAAATATGAATAAATTCAATAGCTCATTTAATAATTATTTATATTTAAACAAGATGATTATGGTTTTCGTCACATGTTCTATAACAAATATCAACAATTAATAAATGTCCGGAACAATTTTTAATACTAATCTTTACAAGTCGCTACACGCTTCAAACAAAATCTGAAAAATAAACGAATATCGTCTGACAGCGCAGTTTATATGATTCACAGAGTTGGAACTTATACAACATAAATATAAACAATTTTCCTTGCATTGACAAAACAATAGACAATTTAAAAAGTTTCATTCAAACTGTTTCTAACTGTTGAGCCATATAAGCTGTACTCCTGTAAAATAATTTAAAAAAATTACAGTCCAATTCAAAATTAAAGCGTATGTAGGTTTAATAATCCAACATATTTGTGGTCCTTCGAGCCGGATAATATCACAAATTCGATAGCATGTCTGACTGTCTGTCTACACGCTTCAAACAAAATTTCAACTTCAAACAAAGTTTCATACCCTTTTTATTATCTATGTTTTTTATAATATTACTAGATTTTACACGCGGCTTTGCTCGCGTTAAATTATCCCCTTAGGGGTGGAATTTATCAAAATCATTTCTTAGGGGATGCCTACGTAATAGTACCTTTATGCATGCAATGTCTCAATGCCTGATAGATTTAAAATCGACTAAGTTTCATACAAACTTTCATCCCCTATTTCATCCCCTTGGGGGTAAAATTAATCAAAATCCTTCCTTAGCGGATGCCTACGTCATAACATCTACTTGCATGCCAAATTTCAGCCCGATCCGTCCAGTGGTTTGGGCTGTGCGTTGATAGATCACTACGTCAGTCACCTTTGAGTTATATATATAATATTTAGATATATTATTTTTATAGGACATGAGTCATTATAACACAATATTCTACGACCATACCGGTGCCGTTTTCTTTTGCTCGTCGTCTTCGTCTCCATCCTTCTCAGAGAGCATGGGGGGTGGTTAATCCTCAAAAAAAAAACAAAACATACATACTAGATAAGAATAGAATAGAATAGAAAATCATTTATTCAAATAAACTTACATTGAAGCACTTTTGAATAGTCATTACATTTTTTAATCTACCGCTCGTTCGGAAAGCTGTCTCATCACAAGAAGAACGAGCAAGAAACTTGCGTGTTGCTCTTTTAAATAATTTTATTATTACTTTATATTTTTAAGTTTGAGTGTGTGAATACAAACCACCAATTAGCACTAATTCTATTAAATACTCAAATAGAAAAAATATTGAATATATAACCAACTGGTTAAACAATTAATAAGAGGAAATCAGTCATAGTGATTAGAGCAGACCAATCCCTACAAGCAGCACCCGTTCACGAGTATGACGGATGAGCCAGCCATCACTGCGCTCGACCATATTTTAGGGAGCGCAATGACCCGGCCCACCACGCCGCCACAAGTCTGGACATTTTAGTGAGCATGACTACTCAAAACACTAGACTACGTCAAAGCTACTTACAATTACAATAAGGCCAATAGAAAACTAAAAGTAATATAACCATAATCACCATTATAATGTCACACCTAGAAGGCTAATAGGCCCAGCACTTAGAGAGAATTAGTCTATTATTACCAATGTGAGATACGGCCTACGTGATGAAAACGAATGATCAGAGTCTACATTCATGAACCGACATCGGAAAGTATATTGTAATGTTTTTTATTAAAAAAGTCCATTTCATTGCTTAGAATAGAATAGAATAACATTTATTACATCACACATCACAAAAGACAGACAAACAATTAGTGATTACACTAATAAAGCTTACGTAACAATAAAAAAACTGATTTTACCTAAATGTCGTTTAACTAAAGTTAGTAATCGTTTTATGGTAATTGCGTAAGATTTTTCAATAAAATACCAGAGTCTGTTAAAAATCTGCCTGAAAAAAGATTTAAATGTCATATAAAACACATCAAGCTTACTATAAAATTGGAGAATTTGTTAACGATAATAATGTTTTTATAGAAAAACTTAAAATTCACAGCGCTGACAATATTATCTGATTGCAGTAATAATGAGTGCGTAGCGATTTCTATGTTGATTATCGCATACCTCTTACTTGTTATACTGTAATTATGTATACATAAAAAAACTACTGTTCAAAAGAGCAACACACAAGTTTCTTGCTCATTCTTCTAGTGATGAATCTGCAATCCGAATAAGAGGTAAAATAAAAATAATATGACTATTCAAAAGTGCTTATATTAAATTAATTTGTATAAAGATTATTTCTAAAACGTAAATAAAAAACAATGCATTAAATTAGAGATGAAATCATTGTATAAAGAAAAGAACAAAGAAAAAACCAATAAACCAACCCTGGCTTCGCACGGGTGTACATGTATTATATATATAAACCATCCTCTAGAATCACTCTATTTATTTAAAAAACCGTATCAAAATCAACGGCGTAGTTTTAAAGATTTAAGCATACATACGGATAGGCAGCGGCAGCGGATCTATTTTATACTATGTAATGATGTATTGTTGCACTGATGGTGTAGCACATTCCCCGAAATATATCCTACATAATTAATACACTAAAACAAACCTAAAATTAATTGAATTCTTGTTTAATTATGAAATTTTACTATTAATATATTATAGTACGTTGTCCATTCTACAACGTACACAAACGGTTGCATGTTTTAAATAATCAAATGTTACACAGACGTTAAACCAAGTTAACTGTTACAGAATATTAATTAAGTGATCACTTGGGAGTTCATAACTTCTATTTAAGGCGAATGACCGTACAGTTCACTTGCAGGTAGCTGCAGATGTACAACAGTAAAAATGGTAGATGCATTTATTAAAATAACTATAAAAGAGTTATCTATGTACTATTTTTTTTATTATAGTTACGCTCTAATTTCCATAGACTGAAGGTCCATGCCCATTTTTGCAACTTTTTTTTTGTTTTTTAATCCTGTCTTACTATTATTTTGTTTTCCACGCCTTTCCACTTTGTTAATGGGGAGATTATATATACATATATATACTATCTGTCCCGGCAAACGTTTTGCCACATAAATTAATAACGTTATAAAAAATAGGGGTTGATGATAGAAGGGTGAAAATTTAGGGTTGTATGTATTTTTCAATCCTAAATAATAATAAAATGAAAATAAAAAAAATTAGGGGTGGATATTCCTTACCATTTAGAGGTATGAAAAATAGATAGTAGCCGATTCTCAGACCTACTGAATATGCATACAAAATTTCATAAAAATCGATCAAGCCGTTTGGGAGGAGTATGGTAACTAACATTGTGACACGAGAATTTTATATATAAAATATATTTATATACATACAGTATAAGTTACCATCTACTGTCATAATTATCTCAATATACTTCAAAGGTTGACTGATATATATCTACGTTTAAGATATCATCTGGAGAGCTGAAATTCGCGTCTCCTTGAAGTAAAACAAGATACCTAATAATTTCAAATTTCAAATCTACTATAACAGTTGCTTCTTTGTCTTTGGATTAATATACGAAATAGTTCGAATGATTGTGAATAATAGTTATTGGTACTTGTTTTTTTATTGGGTTGTATGGGCTGTTATCAGGTGACTGTAGCGCCTGTAGCACTGCGAGCTACATAGTTCTATTGTGCTCGCCCTTTTCAGAGTTCCCTACCTAGACCCGTCAGGGACAAGAATTGAAGGATATTCTTAGGAGCGATAGTTTTTATCTCCTCGGGAAAGTGTGTAAACTTTCCAAAGGAGATATTTCGTGTATGCATAAGTGGGCATAGGATGTTACCTTTCCTCTTCAGTTTAGCAGAATCTGCAGATTTTTGTTGTGCATAAATCTAGTTTTGGCAAGTGTTTTTTTTTGGTATTTGTAATGTTCGCATTTCCCATCTATAGTCCAAATGATTGCTATACATGTAGCAGAATGTGCAGATTTTTGTTGTGCATAGATCTAGTTTTGGCAAAAGTGTTTTTTTGGTATTTGTAATGTTCGCATTTCCTATCTATAGTCCAAATGATTGCTATACAATACTATACATGTAGCAGAATGTGCAGATTTTTGTTGTGCATAGATCTAGTTTTGGCAAAAGTGTTTTTTTTGGTATTTGTAATGTTCGCATTTCCTATCTATAGTCCAAATGATTGCTATATACATGAGTAGGTCATTTTCATTCATATTATTCTATATTTCATTCAAGCCTATTCTGAACATTATTAAATTCTAGCCACGCAAGAGCCCGCTACGCGTGGAATTTACCAAGTCCTGTTTCTATGGAATTACTTGGAAATCTTTACTTAATATGATAAAAATCCACCAAACTATTTATGCTAGATAGTGGAAGTAAGATAACTAACTATAGATAGTGAAAGTAAGGTAACTAGATAATATTCTAAATGAAAACACTGATAACAAATTAAATGTATCTGATAATGATAGGCTCTATTCCACCCCTGTCAATGAAATGTGGTCATGTCAAGTGTTGTGGTGACCATAATGACGATCATCGAAACGACAGTAGACTAGGTATCTAACTACGCCATCAGAAATTTTAGTCATGCGCATATTTATGTAGATATTTCTTAGAATATCTAAATTGCATAGGGACTTCTCTTATTCTACTTCCTTTTATAGATACTAATAATAATGACCCTGGATAATTCACACAACGTCATCTAGTCCCAAGCTAAGCAGACCTTGTGTTATGGGTACTAGTTGTGTTATTGATATTAATACATAGTTTTTTTTTGAATGCATACATAATATCCAGACCGTTACAAACAATCATATCCACGACTATCGCGGTATGAAACTAAAAAAAATATAGTTTAGTGAATTCACCACTCAAGCAGTAAACATTAAAATCTGTTGTTATGCCGTAGATAAAGAAATAATTAATGATGTAAATATTCACGTTACAATTCACACTAAAAAAACAAAAGTTAGAGTAGAACAGTAGTAACGTACTGGTACAGCCAAAAACTATTATTCTAAACCGTTTATTACGTATACAATGAACGGATGTGAATAGATTATGAGTATTGAATACACGCCAAGAGTGTGGCTCGTGGCGTTTGTGGGTATACAACGTGAATGGTTTGTTTTTATTCGATTATTTGATATATCGTCGTCGTGAATGTCTCTTTAAACTCTTGTAGAATTGAAAATCGTTTTTTTAGTACAATAATGCTTTATACTCAGATTTTATGATTCTTTTATAGCCTAAGAGACAACGAAACATACAGTTAAAATGATGGTGCTTATCACCCATAAGTTTCACAAAAGAAATTGAAACTCAAATGTTCTAAATAATATTATAAATGCGAAATTATATATATATCTGTACGTTTAATTATTTTTTCATTACTAATCATATGTCGTGTGTCAGGCCGCTAGATCACCGAGGCATATATATATATAACGGCCACTTATTGTATATATATATAAAGTTGTTCAACCATTCTAGAATTGTCTACTAGTGAAATCCCGAACGATTGTATGCTCGAGCTATCAAGTCTGAATTTTGTGGTATCCAATCATAATCCAATGAAAAACAACTGCAATATAAAAGTATAAATATAGCTTGAAGCAAATTATTACATTGAGATTCAGAATATTCAAGAAAACGAGAGTACAATTCAGTTGGCGAACATATCAATGAATATTTATGAAAACACTACGTCGCAACGGAATATGAACAGAGTAATATTTTAAGGAAAACTCGCTAAGAATTTCAGTTCATATTTGTATACATAAAGAAAATAAAGAGAAACAGTCTCTGAAATCACATATGACCTGTAACAGATTTAACGCTAATAATAATAATAATAATAATTTCAGGACAATTCACACAGCGCCATCTAGACCCAAGTTAAGCTAGCTAAACCTTGTGTTTTTTTTTGTAATTACATACATATTATACATAGATAACACCCCGATCGATACAAATAATCATATCATTGAAATGCTTGACGACCTCGGTGGTCTAGCTGTCTAGCATCGCTTTATGTCCGATGGTCGCGGGTTCGATTCCTCGCACGGCACAAACATTTGTATTCATGCATGTAGTAAAAAACGGTTCTTTCAATATTACAAACAGATACTCCGATTTCATTTATATGTTTAGATAAACTACTAGCTGAAATCACATGCTGTCTGACCACTTTAGCTCGTGACCACTGCTAGTGCAACCGAGTCGAAACGTTGAAAGAGTTAAATACCATTATTTAGCATAAACTTATTCATGTTAAGAATCTGTTAATAACATAAAAAAAAATCTAGTATTAAAATTTATAAGGTTTCAAGCTAGAATTTATTTTATTTCGTTTTGTACGCAGGTTACTATTTACGAGTATTTACCACCGCCTTACTTCCAATGGTAGCAGGTTCGATACCTCGCACGGTTTCGTGTTTAATAAATAATGTATATTAAACACGAAAGTTTAAAAATAACCATTAATAATAGATACTTCATTCTTTGGCAACTTCATCTTGTTCTATTTATCTTGTTATGATACTACAATCCTAAGTAAACCTAATAAAAACAATAAATAGAAAATATTCCGGACATGACAAACATACCTTATTTCGTTTACATTATGATCTAGTTTGAGTCTTGTATACATATGTAAATGTCCTTCTGTATAGTAATAAATAACCCAGCAGTCACGTAGCGACATCTAGTCCCAAATTAAGTGGAACTCGTACAATGTATAGCGACATCTAGTCCCAAACTAAACGGGACTTGTACAATGTATAACATTTTGTTTAACTACGAGTAAATGTTAATAATATTTTAAACACGAAAGCTTCTATGTATGAATGTTTGTTCCGCTTTCACGCAAAAACTACTTAACGGATTTTGATGAAACTTTACAGTAATATAGCTATACATCAGAATAACACATAGACTATATTTTATATTGAAATTTAACATGCGAAACCGCAGAGCTAGTGAGAACATATAATCGTAACATACGGCGATCAAACACGTGACTATTAGAAATTGTTCACTAAACCATGACTCTACCAAGCTTATCATTTCTATATCAAAAGATTAATTGCAGAATCCATCAAAATCACATCTCTATTGTATCTCGATTCGACGAGTTGTTATGTTAATATTTGTTATCACACCCACGTTATTTTCGAGAGTGCAATGTAAGGTCGGAATAGTTGAGTGATGGGAACTACTGCCAAAGAATTGACCATGAACAAACATAATTTTTTTTATATACTGTTTTAAACTTGACGCGGTCATTATTTATACGTATAATTAGTAAAAATCACGGGATCTTACCACGTTTTATATTTATTTGCTGAGTTCCCGATATTTCGGTAGTGTTTCAACCACCATGATCACGGGTAAACTGAAGAGCAGCGGGTAGATGGAAAATGAAATCTTTTTATGGGCAGACATATGCGTCTACCTTCACACGTCTTCGTTTGTTGCTACTACTGGAACTCGCTCGATATTCATCTCGGCAAACTGTACTCACAGTAATTTTTTTTTTATTCTTACTTATTTATTTAGGGACTTTTATCATAATGTGACAATACTTCCTCGGACACACTCCTTTAATATGTGATGCAGATCTTCTATAGTGTTGCAAAAAACATCTATTATAATGATGTCTATGATGTTCTGATCCAAAGTTTACGTATTACTCATCACTATGAGTTTATTCACCCTTGTTTATGAATCAAAACAATTTTTTATTCATGTAAGTCTATTAGAGACTCTTATAATATGTGCAGTTAGTTCCGAGTGCTTTCGAGCTAAAAACTGACAGGACGATAAAAATTCCAAATTCTAATTGAATCAAAATATCTTTATTGATGTAGGTCTATTACAGACTCTTATGATATATCCAATACGTCAGTTTGGAGTGCTTTGGAGGTAAGAAGAACTGACTCTCAACTCGTATTTTTTCAAATAAGTTTGTAGATTTTCATTAATATCAATTAGATAGAAATTAAGCAGGGATGTTAGGGAGCTCCGTATCCGTAACCTAAACTATCGGATATCCGATATAAAAAATTATTCGTAACCGTAACCGAATCCGAAATAAAAGTTTCGGACAACATAGGATAGGGGCGGAGCCTAATTGAGACACGTTATGTAACCATTTTATTAGCTATTTGTATTTTACTTTTGAAATTCCTTAAAAAAATAATCCGAAATAATTTCATATCCGCATCCGTATCCGGTATTAATCAATCCTATATCCGAAACCTATCTGTATCCGAAATTTCATATCCATAACATCCCTAAAATAAACCACCACGTGATGGTGTTCATTTATAAAGACCATGTTTACCAATTACCGGTACATTGAAATGAAAAATACCAATATATAAATTTTCGGTACGAAATTATTGAGGTGCGAGGTCGTTTCGGAATTACTGGGTTTATTATTTCAATAAGTATGTTCATTCATCATCATCATCATCATTGCAGCCCGGAAGACGTCCACTGCTGGACATAGCCACCCCCAAAGATCTCCATGACGATCGGTCCTGCGCTGCTCACATCCAATTCCTTCGGTCCACCTTGCATATACTCCCTCTAATATGTTTATACAGTTATGTTTAATACTTTCATTACACTACCAATTTATACAGATTATTCCAGAATATACACTAGCCTTTTTGTATATAGAATGATAAATATTTATTTACAACAGTACTCTGTACACTTTTTTTTTTAATATTCATGACAAAGTTCGACTTAATATAAAACAACTGACAGGCGATTTCCCGCTAAAAGAATATCAACCACCAGTTTTAAAAACATAACGTTCGATTTTCAAATATTTATGAGCAGCCATCTTTGTATCTCTCCAACTAATGATTAATCACGAAATCTCTGCAACCATAAATCAAATTTGAATATGTCACAGAGAATTTTCGTATGACGTAGAGATCTAAAAGCGGTTCTGAGAATTCCCATAGGAACAGGACTAGTTACTCTGCAACGTGTTGCTATATATACAAAGTTAGTCGTACAGGGTAACCTGATAACCTTATTTAAAATAGAATAGAATACAATAGAAAATAATTTATTCAAAAAACTTACATTGAAGCAGTTTTGAATAGTTATACCATTTTTTTTTTAATCTACCGCTCATTCGGAAAGCTGTCTCATCACAAGAAGAACGAGCAAGAAACTTGTGTGTTGCTATTTTAAATAATTTTATTCTTACTTACAATTTAAGTTCAAGTCTGTGAATACAAACTACCGATTAGCACTAATTCAATTAAATAATAAAATAGAGTTTTAAAACCACCTTCAAATAATAATTTTAAAACACTATGTACTATAAATCGAATATATACATATCTCGTGATATAATGTATTTATAAAAACTCCTCAGAAACGGCTTGACTTATTCTTATGAATTTTCTGTCTATGCAATAGATCTAAGAATAGGATCATCATCCGTCATATTCCTGAAATACTAACTATTCGTTAACTGTTAATTGTAAGAACAAATTTGTCATTTAATTGTCGTAGTTGCCTATAATTAAGGTTGCTTCGTCATCGCAGCCCGGAAGACGTCCACTGCTGGACATAGGCCGCCCCCAAAGATCTCCACGACGATCGGTCCTGCGCTGCTCGTATCCAATGCCTTCCAGAGATCTTGACCAGATCGTCGGTCCACCTTGCTGGAGGCCTTCCCACGCTGCGTCTTCCGGTTCGTGGTCGGCACTCGAGGACTTTACTGCCCTAACGGCCATCTGTACTACGAGCTATGTGCCCTGCCCATTGCCACTTCAGAGTCGCAATTCTTCGGGCTATGTCGGTCACTCTGGTTCTTCTGCTGATCTCCTCATTTCTGATTCGATCACGCAGAGTAACTCCGAGCATAGCCCTCTCCATTGCCCTCTGAGTGCCCTACCCAGGTTGCGCGCTTAGTACAATAAATATATTGTAATGTGTTATACATAATGTAACTGAACCGGTGTAAACCTTGTTAGTGACCTAATATCGTTTAGAAAAAGTCAATAGGTCTTTTATGGGAATAGGTATAAAATTTTACAATAACATACCAAAGAATATATTGGAATTACCCTTAAATAAATTCAAAACATTTGTTAAATCATATTTACTGAGCAAGGCCTATTACTCACTAAACGATTACTTGAATGACCAGCGTGCATGGCAATAGTTTTCATGTTCGGGATTTTCATTTAATGTTAGACATAGACACCTATATAAATACCTATGCATTGTAAATAAACTGGCTTTAAAAAAAAGTAATTCAATTGAGTTTCTTGCCAGTTCTTCTCAATTGGATCTATATACCGAACTGGACGGTAGGGAAAACAAAAATTAGAATGTAAAAACTTGACGTTCATAAGCGGCTAAAATGTCCTACATGAATAATTATTTTTGAATTTGAATAAATAAAATAAAAATAAAGCTGTTATCTTAGATTCATGGTTCGTCGCTTCCTAAGTGCTACGAACAGAATAAAAATGAAATAAAAAAAGTCATTAGGCAAAATAAAGTAACGTGAGACTTGTCATGTCCGTTCCTCGGTCCTAATCACCAGCTTCGTTGTAAAAAAGAGAAAAAAAGTAATAATAATAGAAATAGCACATATTTATATAGACACAGAGTCAGAAAGATGAGTTTGAAGCAGTTTCACGGTAGGAAAAAAAATTATAATGTAAAAATTGGACGTTCATAAGTCATAAGTCCTATATGAATAAATGATTTTTGAATTTGAAATATCGAATTAAATTTTTTTAATTTGTACCCACGGTTTCACCCACTTTAAATTTCAATATAGCCTATATATACTTCCGATGCATAAGCTACATTAGTGTAAAGTTTCATTAAAATCCGTTTAGTACTTTTTTCATGAAAGAGTAATATAATATTTTTTTAAGTCACTCTATTAATGTAATATTTCCCATCAAAAACATAAATGTGAAATGATAGCCGAGTTCAATGGTCTTCCTGAAATGTATTTATAACAATATAAAAATCATTTCTTCTTATAACTTAGGATAATATATAGTAGCCTAAGGTCTGACTTGGCTAGTTCTCATATACCAATTATTACTTTCGATGGCTAGTTACTACTAATAATAAAATAGGACCCGACAAGTAACAGGTTTAGAACTTGCGAAGGCTACAGTATATTTCGTATATGAGTATACGTATATTTTTTCCTTTATATTCACCTAATTACCTATCTGCATGCCAAATTTGAACTTCCTAGGTCATCTGGAAGTGGGTTATAATTTTGATCTATAGTTGATCAGTGATAAAAATGACGATTTTTGGACGTTAATATCTAAATAACCGTTTGAGATATGTTTATAAAATTTGGAACACATATTTATCTCGCAAGTCTCAATATATGAATCAAATTTGAAAGGCTTACGTGAAAGAGTTTTTGAGTTATGAGGGGGTCAAAAGTGGCTCCAAATGGTTCTTGTAAAACTACACACGGTGCTGCTCGCCAGTTCTCTTATTTGAACTCGGCTTTGATACGCTCCCCTGTGTCTAGATTTACAATGTGAAATACATATATTCGATGCCATGCACGCTCGTCTTATAAGTAAACGATTACCGTGTTATAGGCTTTGCACAGCAAATATTTATAACCAGTACCTCATTTTTTATATATAAGAATCACAAGGAAATGTTACGTTTATGTATATCTTATATATAAAACTAGCTTTTGCACGCGGCTTCGCTCGCGTTAATTTATCCCCTTAGGGGTGGAATTCATCAAAATCCTTTCTTAGGGGATGCTTACGTCATAGTAGCTTTATGCATGCAAAGTCTCACCCCGATCGGTTCAAAATTGACAAAGTTTCATACAAACTTTCATCCCATATTTTATCCCCTTGGGGGTAGAATTAATCAAAATCCTTTCTTAGCGGATACCTACGTTATAACATCTACCTGCATGCCAAATTTCAGCCCGATCCGTCCAGTGGTTTGGGCTGTGCGTTGATAGATCACTATGTCAGTCACCTTTGAGTTATATATATTTAGATTCTCGTGTCACAATGTTAGTTACCATACTCCTCTGAAACGGCTTGACCGATTTTTATGAAATTTTATATGCATATTCAGTAGGTCTAAGAATCTGCTACTATCTACTTTCATACCCCTAAGTGATAAGGGTTGTCCACCACTAACATTATTTTTTTGCAATTTTTGTCTGCCTATCTATTTGTTTTGGCTAATCTCTGAAATTTGATCGATTTTGACGGGACTTTTTTTGTAGCTGATGTAATAAGGAGTAACTGATAACTGTCATTCTAGAAAAATATAGTTAAATTCCACGCGGACGAAGTCGCAGGAACAGCTAGTAATAAAATAAAATACAAAAGAAATCTCTCTATTGTAAACAAAATTTCCTTCTTCCTTTTCCTTTGTGCACAAAACATAGATGTAGTTAAAAGTATTTTTAAATATCGAATTTGTTCGACAACAGGCACACTTTTTTTTTCTCTCTTCTTTTGGCTCCGGCAACAGGCTCACTTATTTGTAGACTAGAAATAGAAAGCATTTAATATTTGAATTTAGAATAGATGGAGCGAACTTCTATTTTATCGAAATGAAATTTAAAAAAAGAACATTGCTTATTTTTAGCCTGCCAGCGCCACTCAGAACGAATTTTTTTTCACAAAACTATAAATATTTTTTTAGACAACTCAGTATCGATACATGTCGATTTTATCGAAACGAAATATTTAAAAAGAGAACGATTTTTTTTCTCATGAAACTTGAAACATTTTTTTTGACAACTCAGTATAGATACATATTTATTTTTTGATTTCTTTTTGTGAATAGGTTTCGATATCAAAGGAAGTCTCTCTTTAAGTGTAGTATTGAATTACTTTTCACCTCTCTATCAGAACATATCTTTGAAAGCTATAGTCGGCATGTGTAGGCTTCGATTATAGCAAAACATTGTTTGTTTGGAACTGGGCAAACACCTTTTTTAGAACGATTGTAAGTTATTACATAGATTCTATTTTGGTTACATTCTCATAAGAACAGTGCTAGCTTTTACAAAACGTAGTTTTTTTTGACTGCTCTAATGCTGTTGCCGTAGCTGGCCTTTACAGCTTCACTGAACGGTAGGGGGCGAGTGCAGATGGCACTCCAAACCCGAAGGACTTATAGAGCGGCGGAAGACCAACCCTCGCCTGACGGATACGACTTTAGTTTGAGAGCACCGCTAGCCCCCTAGCGGTGCCTCATCTCTCTGAAATCTCTATTTATTCTAATCTATCTCAAATCTCTTGTAATCCGCTGCCATAGTAGAGTAGGTCTTCAAATGAACATGGACAAGACGAAAATTATGTCAAACGTCCATGTCGTACCTGCTCCCGTAAAAATCGGAGATTCTACACTCGAAATTGTCGATCACTACGTATACTTAGGGCAAACTATCCAGCTAGGTAGATCCAATTTCGAGAAAGAGGTCAATCGTCGAATCCAACTCGGATGGGCAGCGTTCGGGAAGCTCCGATATATCTTTTCGTCCAAATTTCCGCAGTGTCTCAAGACGAAGGTTTACGACCAATGTGTATTGCCAGTGATGACTTACGGAACAGAGACGTGGTCGCTAACTATGGGCCCCATCAACAAGCTCAGAGTCACTCAGAGGGCAATGGAGAGGGCTATGCTCGGAGTTTCTGCGTGATCGAATCAGAAATGAGGAGATCCGCAGAAGAACCAGAGTGACCGACATAGCCCGAAGAATTGCGACTTTGAAGTGGCAATGGGCAGGGCACATAGCTCGTAGGACAGATGGCCGTTGGGGCAGTAAAGTCCTCGAGTGGCGACCACGGACCGGAAGACGCAGCGTGGGAAGGCCTCCAGCAAGGTGGACCGACGATCTGGTCAAGATCGCTGGAAGGCATTGGATGCGAGCAGCGCAGGACCGATTGTCGTGAAGATCTTTGGGGGAGGCCTATGTCCAGCAGTGGACGTCTTCCGGGCTGCGATGATGATGATGATGATGAGTATGTAAGAAAGGGGTGGGTAGGGGAAGGAAGTAGGAATGGGATAGGGGGAGGTGGAGGGGCGTCCGGAACCTATAGCTCACCATGCGAAACGCTTAACGCCGGTTTTCTGCCGAGGTGTGGTATTTTCCGGTTCGAGCGGCCCAATCGAGCTGAACAACCACTTGTGGTCGTACAGCTTGCTCTACTACTTAAAACAGTACTAGTAATAGTTCTTTTTGTAAATATATAGTATATATTTACAAAAGGAGGATATATTTGTATTTTGTTTATCTAGTACCCATAACACAAACTCTACTTAGATTAGAACAAGATAGCGCTGTGTTAATTATCCTGACATCCACTTAGCTTGGGACTACATGCCATTGTGTGAATTGTTCTGAAATATTATTAATTGATTGACAGCCTCGGTGGTCTAATGGTTTAGCACACCGCTTTACTATCCGATGGTCGTGGGTTCGATTCCTCGCACGGTACAAATATTTGTATTCATCAGTATGATTGTTTGTATCGGGTGTTTAAAAAAAATGTATCCATGTATTTATATTAGTTATCTAGTACCCATAATACTAGCTCTGCTTAGCTTGGGACTAGATGGCGCTGTGTGAAATGTCCTCAGATATTATTATTATTACATATATATATATAAATATCCCCTTGGGCACTTTGTGGCTCAGACGTGCCGTATAGGTAGTTTTTTGTTGATCCTTTTTCACTTGTTGATCCGGAGGCCTTTTGTTGATCTAATGCCAGCTGACGATATATAAATGTTGATCCTTTTTGAGCCACAACTGTCACGACGAGTAATAATAATAATTAAGCGATTTATACACGATTTTATACAAATCCACCTTTTTGGCATTCGACCACTTCTTGATCCAATTCAAACGGGCCAATCAGGGTGCAGCATTTGCCAAGGGCTTCCTCATTGGCACGTTTGGACTACTACATTATGGCTACAGTAACTTAATAATGTCTAGCTAGTATTTCAAGAATAATAGTCTATCTAATCTAAATATTTATAGAAATCAGTCTAGAGGAACGTGACTCCAGATCAAACCTCAATACTTGTTATTTTTTGGACGGGAATTTTTCCTTTAGTAACAACGTTACTGAGCGAATGAAGAGAAGACGTAACGGCGGATCCAGGGGGAGCGTCATGGAGGTCTTGGGAGTCATGGGGGCGTCATGACTCTCCCCCCCTTAGCCCAGGACTTAGGTAGACCACTAATTGAACTAAAAAATAATGAAACAGCAAATTTTTTTGCACGATCGGAGTGTTGGTGCAGTAGTATTAATTATAATTAAACATTGTTACTTAAAATATAACAGTTAAAGTACTATAACACTAAAAGCAAAATAGGTATTTTCAAAATACTTTTTCAAAATAAATTACCCTTTGAGTTTTTGTCCAAACCTCAGATATTTTATTTATTTTAGGTATATCAATCATTACATAGTATAGTATAGTATAAAACAAAGTCGCTGTCGCATCTAACAAGTACATAAATAAAGAAAGAAGACTTTTTGGCTCTGAATATATTTCAAAAATCAATTACTTGTGTTAATCAATTTATATACTCTTTCTTATTTCATAGTACTTGTTTTGATCCGAGTATATACAGATACCGTAACGGTCTATTAATTATGAATTTATTATACCTAACCTAGATATTCTATTTTGACGAAACTCCGTGTAGTAGTAGTATCCGATAAGGGTATGCGAACCCTAAGTATTATTTCAAAATGACCAGTAACTTTGAATTTTGAATTTTGATTTTAATAAGCCTTTGAATCAACTTACCAAACGGACGCTCAAGGTTCGATTCCCGCCACCGATTTTTTTTGTTATTTTTTTTTTGTCTTTATTCTAATTTTAAATTAACTATTTTAATAATTAAATGAATTTAATCGAACAAAACGTTGTTAAGTATTCAATTAATTTTAATTTACATTACCTATTGTACTTTCTAAATTGTAAAGCAGCTAACAATTATAGTAAGATCTTATAAATAACTAACACAACAAGTAAAATATTTTAAATGTATTTTCTTTATTATTACAAATATTTTTTATGCATAATATAATAGTTAATATCACTTACAATTAATTTAATACTTAACAACGATTTTATCGATTAAATTCATTTAAATATAACCCATAAATGTATAAATATTATATATAAATAAATACATAATGATCTGATAATCAAATTATAAGTACAGTCTCAAATTGAAAGTAAGAAAAACAGAAAATATAGAGAGAACTATAGGGATATAACAGAAAGATGTGAAAAATGGAGAAGGACAGTAAAAAAGTTACAAATTTAAATAATGTTGCCGCAATTTCTGTTTAAATGAATTTATTACATTATTATATATATTAGGCATACGACTAACCTTATGACTGTTACTTTTTTTTTAATCTATACATCTATACATGTAAATAAAATTGGAGTGTCTGTTTGCAATATTGAAATAACCGTTTTTACTACTTGCATATGAATATAAATACGGTACATACACCAAAATAACATATTTTACAAGTTTTGTCTGTCTGTCTGTCTGTTTGTTCCGGCTAATCTCTGAAATAGCTGGACCGATTTTGACGGGACTTTTTTTTGCAAGTAGCTGATGTAATAAGGATTAACTTACGCTACTGTTATTTTAGAAAAATAAAATAAAATTTCACGCGGACGAAGTCGCTGGGGCCAGCTAGTCTATAGATATACCGAGATTTAATATTTAAGTTGCTATTATGTTGTTGACAAAATTTTACTGTAATGTTACTATTACGTTATCCTACACAATTTGTATTATTTTGGATGAAAAAATAAATAAATAAATAATAATCTATACATATAAATAAAATTGGAGTGTCTGTTTGTAATATTGAAATAACCGTTTTTTACTACATGCATATGAATATATATAAGGTACATATACCAAAATAACAATTTTTATAATTTTTGTCTGTCTGTCTGTCGGTCTGTTTGTTCCGGCTAATCTCTGAAATGGCTGGACCGATTTTGACGGTACTTTTTTTTGGCAGGTAGCTGATTTATAAGGAGTAACTTAGGTTACTTTTATTTTAGAAAAATAAAGTTTAATTCTATACATAACGGAACGGGAACAGCTTGTTTTTAATAAAAACGGTTTATTTCATAGAGAAAACATCTTTTTTGTGGTACTTGAGAATGTTGAAGCCTGTTGTTTGTATTATTGAAATAACCGTTTTTTACTACTTGCATATGAATATAAATACGGTACATACACCAAAATAACATATTTTACAATTTTTGTCCGTCTGTCTGTTTGTTCCAGCTAATCTCTGAAATGGCTGGACCGATTTTGACGGGACTTTTTTTGGCAGGTAGCCGATGTAATAAGGAGTAACTTAGGCTACTTTTATTTTAGAAAAATAAAGTTAAAAACCACGTGGACGAAGTCGCGGGAACAGCTACTGTATAATATATTAGAGATACCAACGTGTTTTTTTATTGATGACTAGCTGTACACGGGATTTCGTCCGTGTGGAATTTCACTTTATTTTTATAAAATATAAGAAGTTAAATTCCACGCGGACGAAGTCGCGTGTACAGCTAGTTGTCGGTAGTCTAGCGATTTAGCTAGCACACCGCTTTGATTCCTGCTTGGTGGTCGAGGGTTCGATTCCTCGCACGCTGCAAACATTTGTATTCATGAGTATGATTGTTTGTAACGGTCTGGGTGTTTTCTATGTATAGATAATATATATGTATTTACGACAAAAGATCTTTGTATTTATATCAGTTGTCTAGTACCCATAACATAATCTTCAGCTAGCTTAACTTGGGTCTAGACGAAGCTGTGTGAATTGTCTTGAGATTACTATTATTACTATAATAAATCTTTTCAAATCAGCCGATGTTTATTTTTGCCATAATACGTGCTGTTACCATGTGATAATATTACGTACTTACTGTTTGAAAATGTGATAATATTACGTACTTATTACTGTTTTAAATGTGATGCGTTCATTATTTGTATTTCCTTTGAATTAAAGACAAATGTATATATATATATATACATTTATATAAACTTGCACACTTAGTTGATCCAGCCACGATCCGTAGATATTGCTGATTCCACTGTCTCTCTCTTTCTACCACTATAACGGTAGCGTGGCGGAACGGCAACATGTTGCCGTTCCGCGTTCTACCACTATCTTTGTATTCTAGTATGCGATGTTGCCGTTCCGGCCGAGACCATGCGTTGTTGCCAAATGTATTCGTCGATAGTAGTAGATACTCGATATATATTTTTTCAACAATTTCTTGCAATAGTGAATCCGTATCGGCAAAATTTTTTAAATGCACAAAGATTTTTTGGCTCTGAATATATTTAAAAATCATTTACTTGTGTGTTGATGAATTTATATACTAGTAAATGAAGTACCTAATACTTGTTTTGATTTGAATAGGTAGCGATATTATGAATTTATTATACGTAATCTAAAGATTTTGACGAAATAAAAGTAATTAGTTATCTGTTAACCTTGACTTCATGCTGGCACCAGTATTATCAGATGATGAACATACTCTTCGAAAACTTACAGCAGAAATATCGTGTTTGGACTCATTAGATAGGTCTCGATGAATAGAGTTTAAAAAACTTAAAATAAATGGTAAATTAGAAATAATGTATAAATACCACTTACGTAAAATTCAACCACTTTAAACTTAATAATAATAATAATTAGGAAAAGAGAAAAGCTATACATGCACTGAAAGTAATTGATGCCTTCCACACAATATTTTCAGTATTAAACAACTCTGTTTGTTCAGTAAAAGTGTAAATACACTGGTAACCTTTAATCATATTTTATATGCAAACATTACATATACAAACCCTAAAGTTTTATTTCAGAATAGCCAGCAGTTTTCAAGAAATAAGTCTTTGACGTACGTGTAACTTATATATATACTAGTTTTTTCACCATAACAAACAACACCAATATGGCCTAGTTAGTAGTTTACCTGTGTACCAATTAATAATAATAGTAATCTCAGCACAATTCACACAGCTTCATCTAGACCCAAGTTAAGCTAGCTGAAGATTATGTTATGGGTACCAGACAACTGATATAAATACAAAGATTTTTTTTCGTAAATACATATATATTATCTATACATAGAAAACACCCAGACCGTTACAAACAATCCTACTCATGAATACAAATGTTTGCAGCGTGCGAGGAATCGAACCCTCGACCACCAAGCAGGAATCAAAGCAGTGTGCTAAATCGCTAGACTACCGACAACTAGCTGTACACGCGACTTCGTCCGCGTGGAATTTAACTTCTTATATTTTAGAAAAATAAAGTGAAATTCCACACGGACGAAATCCCGTGTACAGCTAGTCATCAATAAAAAAACACGTTGGTATCTCTAATATATTATACAGTAGCTGTTCCCGCGACTTCGTCCACGTGGTTTTTAACTTTATTTTTCTAAAATAAAAGTAGCCTAAGTTACTCCTTATTACATCAGCTACCTGCCAAAAAAAGTCCCGTCAAAATCGGTCCAGCCATTACAGAGATTAGCTGGAACAAACAGACAGACGGACAAAAATTGTAAAATATGTTATTTTGGTGTATGTACCGTATTTATATTCATATGCAAGTAGTAAAAAACGGTTATTTCAATATTACAAACAACAGGCTTCAACATTCTCAAGTACCACAAAAAAGATGTTTTTTCTATCAAATAAACCGTTTTTATTAAAAACAAGCTGTTCCCGCGACTTCGTCCGCGTGGAATTTAACTTTATTTTTCTAAAATAAAAGTAACCTAAGTTACTCCTTATAAATCAGCTACCTGCCAAAAAAAGTACCGTCAAAATCGGTCCAGCCATTTCAGAGATTAGCCGGAACAAACAGACCGACAGACAGACAGACAAAAATTATAAAAATTGTTATTTTGGTATATGTACCTTATATATATTCATATGCATGTAGTAAAAAACGGTTATTTCAATATTACAAACAGACACTCCAATTTTATTTATATGTATAGATGTATAGATTATTATTTATTTATTTATTTTTTCATCCAAAATAATACAAATTGTGTAGGATAACGTAATAGTAACATTACAGTAAAATTTTGTCAACAACATAATAGCAACTTAAATATTAAATCTCGGTATATCTATAGACTAGCTGGCCCCAGCGACTTCGTCCGCGTGAAATTTTATTTTATTTTTCTAAAATAACAGTAGCGTAAGTTACTCCTTATTACATCAGCTACTTGCCAAAAAAAGTCCCGTCAAAATCGGTCCAGCTATTTCAGAGATTAGCCGGAACAAACAGACGGACAGACAAAACTTGTAAAATATGTTATTTTGGTGTATGTACCGTATTTATATTCATATGCAGGTAGTAAAAAACGGTTATTTCAATATTACAAACAGACACTCCAATTTTATTTACATGTATAGATGTATAGATTAAAAAAAAAGTAACAGCATAAGGCTAGTCGTATGCCTAATATATATAATAATGTAATAAATTCATTTAAACAGAAATTGCGGGAACATTATTTAAATTTCTAACTTAGTTCTCTCTATATTTTCTGTTTTTCTTACTTTCAATTTGAGACTGTACTTATAATTTGATTATCGGATCATTATGTATTTATTTATACATTTATGGGTTATATATTTATGTATGTATATTGTTATTTTTTTATAGAAATGTATATTTTGCTTATCTTTATTATCTTTATAAATCTTTTTTTGACATTTCTTATTTATATTAGTGCACCGCCAATAATCTTTCGCTGCACCACTTATGGTTGCCTGGTAAATAACGCGGCAAGATATTAAGTCCGCCACATGTACAATTTTTTTTGTGCATTAAAGTTAAATAAATAAAAAAAATACAATACTGTTTAATGAAAATGCGTATTGTCTAGTGCTTTGAGATGTATCAAAATAAGGTCAACAAAAAAGTCCGTGATGGTATATGTCTATCTCTCAAGGATAACCAACAATAACCATTTTTTATCTTTTACATTTTACGCGAATTTTTTTTATCGTATGTTTCCCTTAAAATCATGTAAACTATGCTATTATGTCATAATCTAAAGAAATAATAATATTTTATAGTGAAATATCCACTATAAAATACCAAAAAGTAGCAATGTAATTCGTTACGCGCGAATCAGGTGTTATAAGGTCAAAGGTCGGTGCACCCCGCGTATTTGATAAATCTAAAGCTTCTCTGGATGTCTTTAAGAGAAAATGGCAGTATGTACGTGTATATGTCACACAAGTCCTTAAGTGATAAGTTTTTCAAATGTACAATATAGAATAAATATTTTTAAGTACAGTACTTACGTACATTAATATAATACCTACTTTTTACTTGTATCTATTGTTATCAAAATTAAATTATAAGTTCTTAACTTGACCACGACTATGTGACCCTCTCTTGGCGCCAAAACGAGTGAAAAAATGAACAGCATACGACGACGACGCAGTACCTATAGAGTGGAGCAACTGCTTATTCAGTTTTATTCAACTATTTAGTCCCTCCCCCGTTACAATGAATGGAGGCGGATATTACAATGTACGTAGCATTGCGAATATAAAATATCTAGATTAGGTATAATAAATTCATAATTCATAGGCCGTTACGGTATCAGAGCCAAAAAGTCTTCTTTCTTTGTTTATGTACTGTTAGATGCGACAGCGACTTTGTTTTTATATTACTATGTAATGATTGATATACCTAAAATAAATAAAATATCTGAGGTTTGGACAAAAATTCAAAAGGTACTTTATTTTGAAAAAGTATTTTGAAAATACCTATTTTGCATTTAGTATTTGAAATACAAAAACAAAACTATTATTGTTTTTAGAGTGACATTTCTATGAATTCACTGTCGATAGCGAGCGGTGGGATGGAAAAAGATAACCGTTTATAAATATATAATAAATAGCCCTGGACAATTAACACAGACTGATACTGAACTGATATAGATATTTTTATTTTGTAAATACATATATAATATACATATAAAACACCCAGACCGATGAAAACAATCGATGACCGATGAGTACAATTGTTTGCACCGTGCGAGAAATCGAACCCGCGACCATCGGATGTAAAGCGGTGTGACCACCGAGGCAGTCGAAATATATAAATAATCTTATGAATTTAATTTATTCTAATTTGTTTGTGTGCGCGGGGTGCGGTGTACGGTGCTCCCCCTTGCCTCCACCGTTGCTGGAGCTTGCATGTATGGAGCATTGCGAATATAAAATATCTAGATTAGTAAATTCATAATTGATAGACCGTTACGGTATCTATATATATTCGGATTAAAATAAGTATCGCAGTAAGGACCAGTATATAAAGTGATCAACATAATTAATTGATTTTTGAAATATATATACAGAGCCAAAAAGTCTTTGTGTATTCAAAAAATATCTAATTTGTTTGTGTGCGCGGGGTGCGGTGTACGGTGCAGGGGGGCCCTGCCTCCACCGTTGCTGGAGCTTGCATGTATGGAGCATTGCGAATATAAAATATCTACATTAGTAAATTAATAAATTCATAATTGATAGACCGTTACGGTATCTATATATATTCGGATGTAAATAAGTATCGCAGTAAGGACGAGTATATAAAGTGATCAACATAATTAATTGATTTTTGGAATATATTCAGAGCCAAAAAGTCTTTGTGTATACCAAAAATTTAGCCGTTCGGAGCCATTCAGTCACGAATTATTAGTAAAAAAAGTGTCGAGTATATCGTACTATCGACGAATATATATGGCCACATCGCAAAATAGAATGCGACGTTGCCATACCGCCTGAGATATACGCGATAGAGGTCAAGTTATTCAGTGCAAAAGGTGGAATCGGCAAGTGTTTAGGTTGTGGCGTGATCAACAAAGTGCCCAAAGAGGTGTTTATATATATATATATTATATCTCCCTTTTTACGGGGGTAATATATTCAAACACGCGGGCCTTAGCCAAACATGGATGAGTTATGTGATGAAGATTGATATTTTCTGACCATTCGGCATGTGTTTAGTATGACGGCTTTTTGTAATAGGTCTATTGTAGAGGAGGGGATATGCAACGTGTCTAGGTGTTTGTTCAGAATTTTTGGTATAACTCCTGTGGATGACAAAACTATGGGTCCTATGTGGATGGTGTGTGCTTTTCATTGTTTTTTTAATTTATTATTATTATTACTTGGGACTAGATGGCGCTGTGTGAAATGTTCTGAGATATAATTATTATTATCGTTTCTCCAGGGTTTCATTGATTTTTCCAGGCTGTAAATGTAACACTGATGTTACGGACATGATTCAACAAGTACGGTCCCCGGTAATGGCCTTCGCAATATAGGCCAGTGATTCCCATAAAATGTTAACAAATTACCATTACTCTGTATTTTCTTTGCAATTTCATAGGTTATTGTTGATGGTTAATTACCAAACAGAGCGGGGAGGGCTTCAGGAAATGTACGGAAAATTATTTTGTATTATATATATATATTAAAACTAGCGGTACCGGCAAACGTTGTTTTGCCATAAAATAAAAATAAAAAAATCAGGGGTGGACTACCCCTAACATTTAGGGGGATGAAAAATAGATGTTGGCCGATTTTCAGACCTACTCAATACGTTCACAAAATTTCATGAGAATCGGTCAAGCCGTTTCGGAGGAGTATGGGAACGAAAACTGTGACACGAGAATTTTATATATAAGATTTGAGCGCGTTTGACCGAAATCTCACGAGATGTTAAGTGATGATGTGATGTAAGCTGTTACATGCAAGCTCAAATAGTGCCTTCACTCTTGATTTGAAAGACCCAATGTTGTAAGAGGCAGGAAAAATAGACGCTGGTAGAGAGTTCCACTCCTTAGCTGCTCGCATAAGGAAAGATGATGCAAAACGGTTGGTTCGAGCAGCTGGGATGTCAAGAGTGTATGGATGGAGCCGCTCTCCACGTCTTGTTGATGGTACGGTGCTGGAGGAATGAGGCTGTGCTGTTCTTGAGTACATTGGCCAAAATGGAGCCTATAGAACAAATTCAAATTCAAATTAAAAAATAATTTATTCATGTAGGACATTTTAGCCGCTTATGAACGTCAAGTTTTTACATTATAATTATTTTTCCCTACCGTCCAGTTCGGTATATAGATCCAATTGAGAAAAACTGGCAAGAAACTCAATTGAATTACATTTTTTTAAAAGCCAGTTTATTTACAATGCATCGGTATTTATATAGGTGTCTATGTCTAAGATTAAATAAAAATCCCGTACATGAAAAACTATTGCCATGCACGCTCGTCATTCAAGTAATCGTTTAGTGAGTAATAGGCCTTATTTAGTAAATATGATTTAACAGATGTTTTGTATTTATTAAAGGGTAATTCCAATATATCCTTTGGTATCTTATTGTAAATTTTTATATATATTCCCATTAAAATAAAGCAAACAGTAAGCAAACAGTATGTAAGTCGGTATCAGTAGTCGAAGCCCTTTGCTTGTTATATGTAAATGTCTCATTGATGTGCATCTATAATATTACTACACTATTCAGTTAAAATTATATAAAATTATACTCTGAACTATTTACATTATTCTTATTATACAATCACCAATAATATTGGTCTTTTTATGTTACATTTATTTTAATTATTATTTTCACCCGCAAATGGGTTGAAGCTGAAAATCAGTGTTTTGTTCCCTGAACAATGTTCCACGTTCAGCTTCGATCTTTTTGTATCGCTACAGATCACACATAATAACACAATTTTATAATCTTATGTCGTATTATGTATTGTCTATTCTTATGAACATGTTGTGTGTGATTAGTAACAAACAAATAAACGATATATCTATCAAAGTTTTGTATGTTTGTAACTCATTTATAATCGACAAGCCTCTTAAGATACGCCTAGATAATGTTCAACAGTTAAGTCTAAGGTCTGCAATTTCTATTAATAAAAAAATAGCCAGAAGAACGCGGAATGCAACGAATCAAAATCGAAATAAGTAAACAGTAATATTCAAAGCCATTTGCTTGTTGATAGAAATTTGAATGAAATGGAAGAGTTGTAAAATAATTATGTAGATTATTCGAGTTTTTCTAAACCTTCACCATCTTGTTTTTCTTTCGTTACTGTAGAGTACATTTGATAATCAACTTATACCTGTTAGAACTGTACCTCTAAGTTAATTCATGAATAATTGAAACGTGAACAGAAAAAAGAGTCGCACAAGAAAAATTAACTAACTCGGATCGTTTAGGTCTGTGATTCCTAAAGTGGTTTATATTGACCCCCAACAGTCAATGACAAATGTTGCGGGTGAGTGAAACTATGTTGTTGGTCGAGACGATGTATATTACAGATGATATTAAACTAACAATATGTACATAGAAATATTGATCTTATACTAAATAACAATAGGAAAATGTAAGGTGGGGTGACACAGTTTAGACAGCAGTGCTTAGTAGACAATATTGAATTTGTCTTACTAGACATTATTAAATACAATTATTATTTTGATGTATCTAGGTGACTGTGTCCCATAACAAACAAGGGGTCTACGACAGCGATCATCTTGTTGTTTTTACTGTATGTTTTTAATACTAAACTTTACTACAGTTAGAAATTTATAATATCAATACCAGGTAAGAATCGAGGGTCTACCCAAAACCGAAGAATATGGCAAGGGGTCTACGACACAAAAAAGTTTGGGAACCTCTGGTTTAAGTGATGTTGGAAAATATTCTTTTAACTCTACTGAAGTTTATATGAATATTGTTAGCCGAGTTGCTTTCAAAGTTATTCGTGTAGTCGTGAACATTATTGTAGTTTGTTATACTTTTTAATTTTGTTTTTTTTATTAGGTACATGTTGAAGTTAATAATAACAAGTTAACCCGCGTAACTTCGTCTGTATCACACTTACTTGACTTTTGTTATTATATTTCACCCAATTAAATACATAACATATTTATATTTCGCGAATTCCGTTCAGTAGTTTATACGTGACAGATTAACAGACATCCATGCATACTCACTAACTTTCGCGTTTTGTAAATACATACATATTATATATATAAAACACCCAGACCGATAAAACAATCATATTCATGAATACAAATGTTTGTGCCGTGCGAGGAATCGAACCCACGATCATCGGATAGTGTAGCGGTTTATACATATGTTATACATAAGTATGTATAATACGAAATAAAAAAAAAAAGATTAACCCTTTTTTTCGGACTATTCTAATGCCGTAGCTGGCCTATACAGCTTCACCGGACGTTATGGGGCGAGTGTAGATGGCACTCCAAACCCGCGGAAGGACTTATGGAGCGGCTGAAGGCCAACTCCCGCCTGACGGATACGACTTTAGTCTGAGGGCACCACTATGGGTTCGAACCTCGGCTCAGGCCGTCGTAATATCGATCCCCGTTTGAATTGGACGGGGGATCGATCGGAGGTATATGTTAATCCATAAGGGCCATAAATAAATATAGGTATTCGATCTATTTCAAGAGATAAACGTTAAGTGACCTTATTGGACTTTTAAATACAATTTGAGAATGCCCTGAAGCGAATACTGTAAAAACAAATTTGGATACTAAAAGCAGAGCAGTATTGTTATTAGACAATCTAGAAAGTTCGTTGTTAAAAATAAATAATATAAATTTGTTTATTTGAACAATTCAACCATATAAATTGGTTAAAACACTTTGTATAGACATAACCTACTTTTCAATTTAATAAAAAATTGGACGGCCTTTGTAGTCTAGCAGTTTGGTACACCGCTTTACTTCCGATGGTCGCGGGTTAGTTTCTTGGCGTAGTACATACATTTGTAGTTATGAATATGATTGTTTATATTAATTTGAGTGTTAATTCAACATTTATCCAGATGATCAGAACTGTATTTTCAAATTCAAATTCAAATTCAAAAATCACATATTAAGTTTTTACATTGTAATTTTTTTCCCTACCGTCCAGTTTGGTATATAGATCCAATTGAGAAAAACTGGCAAGAAACTCAATTGAATTACTTTTTTTTTAAAACCAGTTGATTTACAATTCATAGGTATTTATATAGGTGTCTATGTCTAACATTAAATGAAAATTCCGAACATGAAAACTATTGCCCAGCACGCTCGTCATTCAAGTAATCGTTCAGTGAGTAATAGGCCTTGCTCAGTAAATATGATTTAACAGATGTTTTGAATTTATTTAAGTGTAATTCCAGTATATCCTTTGGTATATTATTGTAAATTTTTATAACTATTCCCATAAAAGACCTAGTTAGTTTCTGGCGGGTACGGTGGTGAAACTCAACAGCTGGTAATAATCCGAACAATTCCTCAGGACCACGGGAGGAATCGAACCCGCGTATATCGGCTGTAAGACAGTGTGCTAAATTACTAGACCACCGAGGCCGATAATAATGAGTATGTATATCTATAGATAACGGACCTGTTCAACATGCCCCAACTACTAAAATCAAGCCCCAACTATGGCGTTCTTGTTGAATTGTTCTATTACAAACTTCCACTAACAACCTTCCGGCTTCATCAACTACCAACTCCGTGTTCCTGGCACCATTGTTACTAAACACTGTACATCAAACTTCAGTATAATTGCATGCCAGCCGGCTGTTACGAATTTGATTAAGTGCAAATCTTGAACGCAATCTTGTATTAACACGTGAAACAAAATTTTGAAGCCCATTTTATGTATGACTTTAATGAAAGCTCGCGTTTGAAAAGGAATATTATTACGCGAATTTATGACTATGTTATACTGTAAAATGTTGTATATCTATATATTAATACATGAAGAATCTTTGTGCCCCTTTATACGAAACTTGCGTGAACGTTGTAGTATAGAATTTCGTGAACGTATATAAGATAATGTAGAGAAGGATGGCAGATTGCAATTTTTATTCAATTATGCATTATGAAAATACGTTACATCAATAAAAAAAACATTACACACACAATCATGTTGTAATGAGATGAATTTAGAAGATATCGCAACACATATGTAGTCACATGATAACGTAACTATGCTGTTTATAGACAACGGTTTTTTTATGGATAATAATGGAATGGTGTACTCGCCTGCGCTGATAGTTTACTCTGGCGGGGCCCCAGTGGATGATAATAAGATAAACACGAGGTCAGGTTAGTTAGCCCATAAAGTCAATTCACCAAGAATTTATCACAATGATTTCCAGGGGGAACCGCGTGGACGGCAACGTTACATGGTACATTGCTAGCAATAAGAGCATTAGTCCACATTACTAATAACCCCCTTACCTCCTATAGGCGACAGTTACCACATACCATCAGCATGTTTACCAAAAGAATAGAAACAGAATAGAATTAGATATACCCAAAGTGGCTGTACAAAAGTCGTCCAAGTTATGTGACCTGTGTGGGCAAATCTTTAAAACACAAGACAAACTGACAATACATAAAAGTAACAAATATTTTAACAATCCAGTTAAATGAACAAAATGTCCACGTATATGCGTATAAGTTTATTACCTCAAGAGACATAAAAAACTGAGACACAACACGGAGAAAAACTTCATTTGTTCATCCTGCGTATCATACCCTTGGTCCGTGGGGTCCAAGCGCTATAAGACTTTTCAAAGAACTAACAACATGGTTAGTCGACATCACAGAAGACTGAAGAGCTGGCAGCTACCTTGGACAAAAAATTAGTCTAGCATTCAAAGAGGGAACGCTGCCAGTATCTTCGGAACTTTGCCTAAAGCGACTCCTTTTAATAATATATTTTAGTTCGTTTAGTTAGTATTACATATTTTAAGGTCTTTAATTTTAGGTTCTTATTTGTACAATTAAGGTATATAAACTATATATATATTAATTATTGCTTATTTAATAAATGTGAATTATTCAATAATAATAATAATGAAACAATAATTAAAAACTTTCATATCATATCACATTTCTTGCATATCATTTCACTTTTTCTTCTTCTTTCGTTTCGACGGCAACTAAACACATACATTTAAATATATTTTCCCCAGAACGCCGCGACGATCCTTGCGCATTCAGTCGCCTTTTTGTAGGTCTTCTTTTGTGCAGGATGCTGGGCACAAAGGACAAGTCAATAGGTGAGCTGAGAGTCTGGGATGGCGCTCCGCAGTCACAAGCCTCCCTTGAAGCGGCACCCCACCTTACCAAATTGTACCTGCAGCGGTCGATCTGGGTTAGTAGTCTGTTGAGCGATTTCCAAAGGGCCATCATTTCAGTAATACAATATAAAATTAATTCTAACCGTTGGACCAAAACTATTATACTTCGTGAATTATAACATGAAACTTCAGTAAAATTAATTTCAACAGTGACATAATTTGATATACATTTTGGGATAATATTTCAGTAGATTATACTGAGGCAGGTTACTCAGAAATACTGTGTTTATATTCCAAACTTAATGATCTACGTAAATTGATTCAAGCTGGCGTTGAACAAGAAACAGATTTATACAAAACCGCAGAAACTATCAAATATCTGTGGATATTCGGAGAAAGATATAATAATAATAATCTCAGGACAAAACACACTGTGTCATCTAGACCCAAGTTAGGCTAGCTAAAGCTTGTGTTATGGGTACTATACATAGATTACTGATACATATACATAGATTTTTTTTGTAAAATATATATAATACATACAAAACTCCCAGACGGATACAAACAATCATACATCATACTCATGAATGTTTGTACAAATGTTTGTGCCGTGCGAGGAATCAAACCAGCGACCGTCGGTCGTAAAGCGGTGTGTTTGACCGTTAGACCACCGAGGTCAATATATAAACCATATATTGAGCTAAAATTAATTCAAAATTCAAATTCAAATTCAAAATATCTTTATTCATGTAGGTCTATTACAGACTCTTATGATATGTCAAATCTACCGTCAGTTCGGAATTATTTAGATATGAGAAGAACTGACAAGAAACTCAGCTCGTATTCTTTTTAAATAAACGTTGTACATGTTTACAATAATACACAGTCATTAAAATTCCAATTTAGGAGAATAGAGTGACCACCAGCATATGCTATTGTAAAAAACAAAAAATCTAATCAGTGTTCGCAACCTGAAGAGACCAGTCCCCACAAGCAGCACCCGTTCACAAGTATGACGGATGAGCCAGCCATCATTGCACTCAACCATATTTGAGGGAGCACATCGACCCGGCCCACCACGCCGCCACAAGTTTGAACTTTATAGCGAGCATGACTGTTTCAAGTAACTCTACTACGTCAATTATATTATTTTCATACATTACAATAATTTGCAATATGAATTCACTACTAAATCTATACATATAAATAAAATTAGAGTGTCTGTTTGTAATATTGAAGTAACAGTTGTTTACTACCTGCATAAAAATATGAATACGGTACATACACCAAAATAACATTTTTTACAATTTTTGTCTGTCTGTCTGTTGCTCCGGCTAATCTCTGAATCGCTAGACCCATTTTGACGAGACTTTTATTGGCAGGTAGCTGATCTAATAAGAAATAACTTAGACTACTTTTATATTAGAAAAGATCTTCTTTTAGAAACATAAAGTTAAGTTCCACGCGGACACAATCGCAGGAACAGCAAGTTTATTAATAAACCATCTCAGACCTGAAATAGATCAAATAGATCATTATCTATATAATTAATCACAGTATCAGTAGATAAGTGAAAGTCGAATGGACTGATCTGCCTTTTTCATCCGACGCTGATCTCTGGGTGTGACATTTAGCAAATTAATCGGATCTGTAGATCATATAACTTTGTCCGCTGTAGTTATAATAGGTAATCGTCAGTAATATTATCTTATCTTATCATTACATAGTATAAAACAAAGTCGCAGTCGCTGTCTGTCCGTACCTATATATGCTTAAATCTTTAAAACTACGCAACGGATTTTGAAGCGGTTATTTTAATAGATAGAGTGATTCAAGAGGAAAGTTTATGTATATATAAATGCGAAAGTCTGTCACTATGGATGAATGTTTGTTACTCATTCACATAAAAACTACTGAACGGATTTTGATGAAACTTTACAGTGATGTACCTTATACATCAGAATAATATATAGGCCAGTATTTCCCATCTAATGGTACAAGTACCTCCAATTCTTAATTTGTCATTTTTAAAGCTAGAACAATGAAATTTTCTTCATTTGTATTCTCTTGGTTTCATTGTTGAATATTTTTTCTTCACTTGGACGACTGTCACACAGTCGACTCTAATATAATTATGGTTATATGCTTACTTTTTATTTACATAACTTAATTGTACAACTACAACCTAAAATTAAAAAGCTTAAAAAATATAATACAATAACTAAAATATATTATTAAAAGGGGTCCCTTTAGGCAAGGTTCCGAAGATACTGGCAGCGTTCCTCTTTGAATGGCTAGACTAATTCTTTGTCCAAGATAGCTGCCAGCTCTTTGGTCTTCTGTGATGTCGACTAACCTTTTCGTTATTTTTTATGACATATTGTTTTCTTATTGATCATCTTTTCATTATCTTTCGCATCGCATATAACTTTTCTTTGCACAACCTGTGGTTGACTGGTACATATTGCCATAAGGGCTTAAGTGCGCCATATGTACCTTGATATTTTGTGTATTGAAGTTATTTAAATATATAAATATAATATATAATTATAAAAATATATATTTATTACTGGAATGACGAGCGTGCTTGGCAATAATTGTTCATGCACGAGATTTTCATTTAACGTTAAACATAGACACCTATATAAATATACATTGTAAATAAACTGGCTTTTAAAAAAAACAAGTAAAACAATTGAGTTTCTTGCCAGTTCTTCTCAATTGGATCTATATACTGAACTAGACAGTAGCGAAAAAATTTAAAATTAAAAAAATTTACGTTCATAAGCGTCTAAAATGTCCTACATGAATAAATTATTGAAAAAATTGTTAACTACATAAAACGTAGATATACTCTACGCCTACGTAAAAAATAGACTAAAGAAAATGAAGGTCTAAAAATACCTGTTAATACCTGCCTAGAAAGGATTATTCAGATTACCTATTAATAATCTCGTCCCCAATATTAGCACTGACTCTTAAACAAGACAAAGTTGGCTGTAGGTACTTATTAAGGAGAAGGGACAACCGCCTCTACTCTGGCCGTTGGGACGCGTTATGAAATTCTACCGTGGCAGCGATGGAGTCACAAGGGGTGCTGAGTTGAAGACTAAGAAGGGCTATTGCTGAGAGCCTTCAACAACCACTGCCCTCTACCCCTTAAATGAATTCTACACTCCGGGCAGACTGTTCGAACATCGCCTCGCCGGTCTGGAGTCCAAGCTACAGTCTATATTCAATTTTTATTTTAAAAGTTTAGTGTCCTATAGAATAATAGCCCCTGTAAATACATAGAGTCATCTAGTCCCAAGTTAAGCTAGCTAAAACTTATGTTATGGGTACTAAACACTGATACATATACTTGGTTTTTATACATATTATTCATAGAAAACACCCAGATCGATACAAACAATCATACTCATGAATACAATAGTTTGTGCCGTGCGAGGAATCGAACCCGCGACCATCGGTCGTAAAGCGGTGTACTAGACCGCTAGACCACCGAGGTCGTCTATATATAGTTATAAATAGCTAATACCAAAACAAAACATCCATAATTGAACTACGACTTCAAATTCAAATTCAAAATATCTTTATTCATGTAGGTCTATTACAGACTCTTATAATATGTCAAATCTACCGTCAGTTCGGAATGATTTCGAGATGAGAAGAACTGACAAGAAACTCAGCTCGTATTCTTTTCAAATAAATGTTGTACATGCTTACAATAATACAGATTCATTTTAAACACAAATTAAGGAGAGAGTTAGAGTGACCACCAGTATATGCTATTGCAACAGTAACAAGTCTAATCAGTGTTCGTGAACTGTAACTCCAAAATCAGCACCCTTGTGAGTTTAATACAGGAACTGACTACGACGCAAGTGTTAGATGTACTTGTTCATTTTGTATACTCGACCGGCCCAAACAGTGGCCGTATGTTGGCAAACATGGAGTACATTGTGTACCAACCCTTGCAATATTTGCCCGCCCTTACCTGTCCCTTGTCAATACATTACATCCCATATGAATAATATATGAAGGTTATATCCAGATTTTGTATATATTTAAACAAAAAAGGCTTCTATTTATATAAATAGATTTCGTGTTCCTTACTGAGATGAAAGAGTTATAAATTTTCGGTTACCGTTTGTATTTCTAGAGGATGTTTTATTGGTTTCTTTTATATTATACTAGTTGTTACCCATTGGTTTCATTACCTGAAGGATATCGTTAATTCTTTGCTAAAAATATTACGTTTTTTCTTAGCTAATGCTTAAAGATGTAAAGAATAAAATATATAATATAAATATTAACAAAGTCTATTGTGTATGAATGACAATCGTACATGGCAATAATAGTTCATACACTACATTTTTACTCAATACTAGACATGTACACTTACATAAATACACAACGTAAATAAATTGATTTTTAAAAAAATCTGTTGTGTTTATTGCCAGTTCTTCTCAATTGCATCGGATTGTAGGGAAGAAATAAGAATACCAAAATTTTACGTTCCTTAGCGGCTAAAATGTCAAATCAAATCAAATCAAATTTATTATTGATTTGAATAATAATATAATTGTTTAAATATTTACAGAAGCTACTAAAATGTCTGAAATGAATAAATGGTTGTAAGTTTCTGTTAAAAAACAGTTTAAAAAAGATGTGCGTACCTTTAGAGCTTCAGCATCTGATTCCCTCTGTCCACATTATTATACATATTACTATAGATGTGTAATAATACATCTATAAGTAGTACAATACAGAATTGCTGTTTTGTCTGTCTGTGTCTACGCTTTTTTTTAAAACCCAAAATCGAGTTTTATAACACTTTTTAGTAAATACTAGAACTTCTTGTAGTAACAAAATTTTTTTTTGGCGCAATGTTCAAAAATAAGTCCGGGAATATATGAATAATAATATTGAGAAAGAAATTTTGATTGAATTGAGTATATTTTAAATTAAGTTAACGGGTATGGGATGAAAAAATTAAAACAGTTGATAAACCTCATTTTCAATATAGGATAACAATAAGAAATATGTCAAAATGTTTCAATAAAAGTTGTAGAGGGAAAAAATCTGCACAATTTAGCCCCCTCCGATCGATTCCCCGTCCAATTCAAACGGGGATCGAAATTACGACGGCCTGAGCCGAGGTTCGAACCCCTAGTGGTGCCCTCAGACTAAAGTCGTATCCGTCGGGCAGGAGTTGGCCTGCAGCCGCTCCATAAGTCCTTCCGCGGGTTTGGAGTGCCATCTGCACTGGCCCCCTAACGTCCGGTGAAGCTGTAAAGGCCAGCTCCAGCCAACAACATTAGAGTAGTCCGAAAAAAAAAATTAGGTATTTTTAATTTTTTAATTATCTGCTGCGTATGTTTATATGTGTCATATCCTTCTAATGTATACTCTACACCTAAACGGGTTGACTGATTATATATAGTCCCGTCAAAGATCTATATTATCACCTTTCTAACATCAACCCTTAATCTATACATCATCTGCTTCTTCCTTATCCCAATTTATTTGTGGCCGGCGTAGTATGTTTTTCTCTTCCATTCATTCCTGTTCGCAGTCATCTCGATATTTACTTCCTTTCTTACCATATCATTTACGCAGTCCATCCATCTCTTTTTCGGCCTTCCTTTACCCTTATAACCATCCACATTCATATGTAACACCTTCCTTAAGATATGATCTTCATTCCTACGCATTACATGTCCATACCATCATAGAAGATTACTCTTCAACCTCTCCGACACCGGCGCCACTTTCATACTACCTCTAATTTAAATAAAATTGGAGTGTCTGTTCGTAATATTGAAATAACCGTTTTTACTCCATGCATATGAATGTAAAAACGGTACATACACCGAAATAACATTTTTTACAATTTTTGTCTGTCTTTCTTTCGGTCTGTTTGTTCCGGCTTATCTCGGAAATGGCTGGACCGATTTAGACGGGACTTTTTTGGTAAGTAGCTGACGCAATAAGGAGAAACTTAGGCTACTTTTATTTTAGAAGATATCTTTTATTTAAAAAAAAAAATTTAATTCTACGCGGACGAAGTCGCGGGAATAGCTAGTTATTAATAAAAAAATAACTTTAATAATTTTCTACTCTCGGAGGTTGTTAACTATTTAACTTATATGACAAAAGATTGTTTGACTGGTCAGGTAGTATAGATACATAAATAGATATAGATAGATAAATTATATATATACACTAGCTGCTCCCGCGACTTCGTCCGCTTGAAATTTAACTTTATTTTTCTAAAATAAAAGTAACCTAAGTTATTCCTTATTACATCAGTTACCTGACAAAAAAAGTCCCGTCAAAATCGGTCCAGGCATTTCAGAGATCAGCTGGAACAAACAGACAGATAGACAGACAGACAAAAATAGTAAAAAACGTTATTTTGGTGTATATACCGTATTTATATTATATACATATAGTGAAAACGGTTATTTCAATATTAAAAACAGCCACTCCAATTTTATTTATATGTATAGATTAGATTTTGTATAGTTATACATATTGTACTTTTAAAATCACTAGTATCTTGAAGACTTAGGCGTAATGCCGGTTGGTCAGGGAGAGGAACACCTCAATGCCTACAATATTCACAATTACCTATCTCTTATTTGTTTTTATAATAATATAAACACTACAACTTTTTCGCTCCAAAACTCCCGCTGCCTACCTTCAATCATCCGTCATCCACTTGTCAATGTCACATAGATTACTTTGGCTGGCCTCTGACGTTCCGTTTCAAGTTACATGATTATTAACTTTACCATTTTTAATTAATGGTGCGTCACACGATAGTTAACAGTACTCTCGAGCAAAACCGAAGTGGACCGCTAGTGAAATATATTTCATGCAAATAAGCTTCCGTTTCGCCATATTGAAATCTGACGTTAAATCTGAACGCCCTTTAATTTATTCTGAACAATATCCGATGACGTAAATCTACTGATACCTAATGTGACCATTTATTCTTCGACTCAAAACGAGACACAATTAACAGATAGCCAATGAAAAAAACTCTTTTTTAAAATAATCTATTCAAAAAAAGTTATCAATTAAGAAATATATCCGATAAATATAATTAAACATTTTGTTTATTCATAGATAGTTTATATTTATCCGATAAAAATATAATGTTTTGTTATCGGAGGAACAAATTTGACTTTTTAAGAAGTATTTAAGTAAGAATGACACTCTTGGCACATTTTTTTTATACTCACCTTAATTACCAACAACTAACAACCGGCTCGTCTACCCAAAATTTCGCACCGTTACCGAAAACGCGACAATTTTGCGTCCCAGAGTCCGTTTCGGGGACACCGGGACTCGTAATTATAAAAAGGGACTGTCCCGTTCATTACGGGACGTCTGGTCACATTACTGATACCTAATGCTAATGGAGTGGAGGGTAGCACCCGTTATATCAAGCAATTTTACTGCTAGTTCGTAGATGCTATTAAACTGTTTTATATCATCACCAGCGACCCGACCCTATTCATTTCATTCATTCATAATTTAAGAGCTACGGTCTTGTCGGTGGCTCTTGCCACTTTCCGCGATCTTCCATCATGCTCTTTAATTCTTGATACGTCACGACTGCTATTTTCTCCTTAATTTGTTTGATGTAGCTGTGCCTTGGTCTTCCCCTCCCCCTCTTTCCTTCTATTTTCCCATCAATAATAATTTTCATAAAATCATTGTGCCGTAGCAGGTGTCCCAACATTTTTCCTCGTCTATTTTCTATTGTGTTCAATATTTGCCTTTTTTTAGACTGTGTTACCAGCCCTACTACGCGATAAAATAGAATAGATAAATTTATTCAGAACTACCGGTAATTTTGACATATCATAAGAGTCTGTAATAAAGAGAGAGAGAGAAGGGATTGTTAGTAATGTGGATTGATTATCTTATTGCTAGCAATGTACCATGTCAGGTTGACTTCCACGAGGTTCCCCCTGGAAACTATCGTGATAAATTCTTGGTGAATTTGTCACGATGGGCTAACTGACCTGACCTCATGCTCATCTTATCATCCTCCACTGGTGCACCGCCAGCGTATACCGTTAGCGCAGGCGAGTGCACATTCCATTATCATTTGCTACGAAATTAATTTCTCAGATCGCCGTGAAGACGATATTTTGTACACATACACACAACGCCGTCGCCAACTAATTCAATCAGCTGATTATCCAAGATGGCCGATAAATGTTAAATAGACATTAATTTTATTTCGTTTCATACAAAAACACTAAATTTATTAATTCGAAAAATTTATGTTAATCTCGAAAATCCCGAGATTTTCGGCACCGAAATTTTGATCTGGGTCCAGGGCCATAACATCCTCTACTCACGCCGTAATACAAAATGACTCATAGCTCAGTGTGTTTTCATACTGAAACTGTGTACTACTGTGTTTTAGTATAGTATGTACTGTAACAATACGAAGAAAGTTTAATATAAAGTACCTATATTGGTTTTGTTGTACCTGTATTTTTAACATATCATAAGAGTCTGTAATGAAGCGAGAAGATTGATTATCTTATTGCTAGCAATGTACCATGTCAGGTTGACTTCCACGCGGTTCCCCCTGAAAACCATCGTGATAAATTCTTGGTGAATTTGTCACGATGGGCTAACTGACCTGACCTCATGCTCATCTTATCATCCTCCACTGGTGCCCCGCCAGCGTATACCGTTAGCGCAGGCGGGTGCACATTCCATTATCATTTGCTACGAAATTAATTTCTCAGATCGCCGTGAAGACGATATTCTGTACACATACACACAACGCCGTCACCAACTAATTCAATCAGCTGATTATCCAAGATGGCCGATAAATGTTAAATAGACATTAATTTTATTTCGTTTCATACAAAAACACTAAATTTATTAATTCGAAAAATTTATGTTAATCTCGAAAATCCCGAGATTTTCGGCACCGAAATTTTGATCAGGGTCCAGGTCCATCAAATTCTCTAGTCACGCTGTAATACAAAATGACTCATAGCTCAGTGTGTTTTCATACTGAAATTGTGTACTACTTACTGTGTTTTATGTAGTATAGTATGTACTGTAACAATACGAAGAAAGCTTAGTATAAAGTACCTATATTGTTAGCAGACGTCAAGTATCCGTGATCGTTCAACTTACAAAGTTCACAGAACACTGATGAGAATGCACAACCACGAAATTGGCCTTTGATTAAATGTAATGTAATGTAATATACCAAGATTACCTTTGTGTTATTTACAATATTACAAAAATACAATATACAATCTTTACAATATTACAAAAAATAAAGTGGTATTTTCTTCAAAGCATGTCTTTTTACCAAGTCGAAGGTTCAAAATTGTGGTATGTGACATTTTGTGTAAAACATCGTCATTTTAAACTATTATTTTTAAGTTTCATATATATTAAACTGAGTTTATTGGGTGGTTAATAGCCCTGGACAATTAACACAACGCCATCTAGTCCACGGTAAACAGAGCTGTGCTGTAGGTACTAGACAACTGATAATACTTATTTTTCTTTGTACATACATAATATAAATACAATACACCGAGCCCAAGAACCCGCGACTATCGTCTAATCGTATCTGCTTTAGGACATCGATATATATCTATACATATAAATAAAATTTGTCTGTCTATCTGTCTGTTTGTTCCGGCTAATCTCTGAAATGGCTGGACCGATTTTGACGGAACTTTTTTTAGAAGGTAGCTGATGTAATAAGAAATAACTTAGGCTACTTTTATTTTAGAAAACTAAAGTTAAATCACACGCGGACGAAGTCGCGGGTACAGCTACTAAATAATAAATAAACGGAGATCAATTCAAGAAGAATTTCTCATTACACGATTTTTACGTCAATATAATGAAAGATTGGCTTCTTAATAGAATTGGAAATGGCACAGTTAAGTAAATAGGAAATAAGATTATTTCTAATCGGTTTTTAGTACGCAGTAAATAGATGTAAATCGAATTTATCACAAATAAGTATCTCAGAGAGAATACGATTTTCCCCATTCTACTATCTTTAAAATATTTTCGTGAACCTAATAAACGTCAGCGCAATGGACGGCTTCGATATTTCGTTCAGACTTAATTCTACCCATTGTGTATACAAATTATTACTGCATTTAATCAGTACATGAGAATAATGTAGCAGTTAAATATATAAACAGCTTTAACTAACATAACTTAATTGTAAGAAAAAAAACTTAACACAATCGTGGAAATTTAATAATATCTAATAATCTGAGGACAATTCACACAGCGCCATCTAGACCCAAGTTAAGCTAGCTAAAACTTGTGTTCCAGCTCCCCTCCTAGCGATCAGGGAGGCAGGGGCGGCCCAAGTCGCCCCTAGATCGCTACCGGGCCGGGGTGACGACCGCGGGGGCGGTTCCACCCCACCACACTAGGCCCGAAGAAGTCGCGCGCATGTCCCCGCGCGCCTTCCCCAGGGAAGAGGAGGGGAAGTAGTGGGTTCCAATAGGGAACCCGCAGAGATGGGGCCCGCTGCTAGAGTGGGCCACCGCCGCCGGAGTTGCGGTTAACTGTCATCGATCCCGCGACTCCGGCATAGGCGTTGGGTGAGGGACATCTTGGAGTTTTTAGTGAGTAGGAGTCTTACAGTACCCGCTGGCTTCCCCCGGGGCCGGCGGGTCTCCATGAGGGATTTTCTCCAAGTCAAAAAAAAAAAAAGCTAAAACTTGTGTTAACTAATTGGTGGTTTGTATTCACACACTTAAACTTAAAAAATGTAAAGTAATAATAAAATTATTTAAAAGAGCAACACGCAAGTTTTTTGCTCGTTCTTCTTGTGATGAGACAGATTTCCGAATGAGCGGTAGATTAAAAAAATGTAATGACTATTCAAAAGTGCTTCAAGGTAAGTTTATTTGAATAAATGATTTTCTATTCTATTCTATTCCTGTTATGGGTGCTAGATAACTAATACAAATATATAGATTTTTTTTCGAAAATACATACATACTATAGAAAATACCCAGGCCGATACAAATAGTCACACTTGTGAATACAAACAATGACACTCACAATTAATGTTTGTGCCATTCGACGAACCCGCGACCATCGGAAGTAAGGCGGTGTGCTAAACCGCTAGTCCACTGAGACAGTCGATCAAAGTATTATTTCAATGGAATTTCGAATTAATCATCATCATCATCATCATCTCATCAGACGTTTACTACTGGACAAAGGCCTCCCCCAAAGATCACCACGACGATCAGTCCTGCGCTGCTCGCATACATCGCCTTCCAGCGATCTTGCCCAGATCGCTACCACGCTCTTCCGGTCCGTGGTCTCCACTCGAGGACTTTATTACCTCAACGGCCATCTGTCCTACGAGCTATGTGTCCTGCCCATTGCTACTTCAGTGTCGCAATTCTTCGGGCTGTATCAGTCACTCTAGTTCTTCTGCTGATCTCCTCATTTCTGATTCGATCAAGCAGAGAAACTCCGCGCATAGCCCTCTCCATTGCCCTCTGAGTGACTCTGAGCTTGTTCATGAGGCCCACAGTTAGCGACCATGTCTCTGTGCCGTTTCTTCACTGGCAACACACATTGGTCGTAACCCCTCGTCTTGAAACACTGCGGTAATTTGGACGAAAAGATATATTCGAATTAATACTGTAATGATAGTAATTATTCCTTCTATGCCATACTGTACAACAGTATACTTGTATACTATCAAATATCATTACTGTCCATCCACTAGGCCTTCAAATTTCTATCCATTTCTGATTGAACATAAAAAATGGGAATTTATTTACTGCAATAATTCACTAAACACAACTGCCTATATTTGATTATTAATCAGGCGGTTATGCGTATATTTATCTGAATATCGTTAGGCCCTCTTGTAGTTTTTTCGTAATAATCACAATAAAATTTTATACTCTGAAACTTTTGTAAGCTTAATCTGAATCTTCATGGAGATTTACTGGATAACGTTGTAAAAAGGTAGTGACCCTCGCAAAATGGTAGGTATAAAGAAAGCAAGTTCATTTATATTGCCACTTCTCGACACGAAACAAGGAACAAGTGCATTTTTAAATCCCGTTACAAAAAGACGGTTGATACAAGTTTGAAGTGTGTCTTCACAGACAGACACATATACAGTCTTTGTATATCTATCTATCTATCTGTGGCATCGTATCTCCTAAATGAATACTTATTTCGCTGTGGTTTTTATCAAAGTTAACGTGAATGAGATTTGTTTTAGCTATAATTTATGAATTTGTCATCAGATTTTTTTATATGAACATTTGTAATTTTATTACTTGTATTTTAGATTAAACCAATATATCATTATTCTATAACTCTTATTACAGATGACTAAGTCAAATTTATCGGTCCGTTCATAAAGTGAGAGCTGATATTTTTAATAAAAATCTCTCTTCCTGATGAGTTTTGAGATAAAAGATGATTGCCGTAAAACACTCTATCTTGATGACAAATTTTATTAATATCCGCTCATCCGATTCGTCATGTCAATAGTAACAAACGAATATCCAGACAAAGATAATTCCGTAATTTCAATATTAGTATAAATTTATAATATTTCTGGACCACTATAAGGGTGGCAGGGTCGCTATATAAGGGTGGTGATTGTTACGCAAATGATAGGTACTACGTTTGAGTGTCAACAGTCTCGTTTATAGTAAAAATAAATACTTATATACTAATTACTTACTAAGTACATTATTCATCCTTGCACGACATTATTTCAATTAATTTCCAATCTTAGATAATCTGACGTAAAGTTCAAAATTACATTTGAATGCTATTTGTTAAAATGTAAGATGCGGGCTGAAGAGAATGAAAGGTATACGAATCTTTCTACAACCTTCTAAAAGATCTTGTAATTGTCTAAAGCAGTAAGATCTATATTAGAATGTTTTTATAAAGCTGCACTAGTAGGTTCCTACCATATTTGGCTGTACAGGGAGAGCAACACTCACAGGAGCTTCCTCCCGCGTACACTTAGATTGTAGAATGAACTACCTGCTGAGGTTTTCTCGAGAGACTACAGCATGGAGTTTTTCAAGAAGGGTATATTAAGGTTTTTTAAGGATCGGCAACGCGCATGTGACACCCCTGGTGTTTCAGGCGTCCATAGTCTACGGTAACCTTTTACCATCAGATGGGCCGTATGCTTGTTTGCCACCTACGTGGTGTAGAAAAAAACATGATCGTTGAAAGTGAGTGTTGACGTACGATGGTAAAAGGACCTCTAAACCTACACCCGGGTCGCAAGTTCTGGGAATTGCTCGGAGTTTCCTTCTCCGCTACAGGATGGATCTGACATACGCACGTTAAATCCATGGAATAGTTTTATAGAAAAACTTAAAATCCACAGCACTGACAATATTATCTGATTACACTAATAATGAGTGCGTAGCGATTTCTATGTTGTTTGTCGCATGCCTCTTACTTGTTATCCTGTAATTATTTATATAAAAAAACACATCTATTCAAAAGAGCAACACACAAGTTTTTTGCTCATTCTTCTTGTGATGAATCTGCATTCCGAATGAGTGGTAGAATCAAAATATGACTATTCAAAAATGCTTGTAATGAGTTTATTTGAATAAAGATTACTTCTATTTCTATTTGCTAAGTTCGTGTCTATGATATACTGAAGTCTCATAAATATTTACGTAAATCCCTAACGTCTTTAAAGGTCAAATTAAATATAGCTTTATCCGTCAGACTAAACAATGTCTACTTAGGTAACTCTATCCGATCTATATCTGCCGCTAGCGTTTTCCTTGCATGACTATGTACCATTTGAAGAATTTGATACGCTAATGAAATTGTTGAGTACAAAGCATCTTGAGATGCTACCTCGAGGCGAGACATCGCATCGCTTTGTGTGTTCTACCTAATATACAACGCACTGCGTTCTGAGGAATTATTTGAAATGATACCTACGCTGGAACCTAAGTGGTGTAAGACAATGCGCTTTCAGAGGAGGTTCATCCCGCTTACACTTATATTATAAAGTATCTTGAGATGCTAGCTCGAGGCGAGACATCGCATCGCTTATTGTGTTCGACCTAATATACAACGGACTGCGTTCTGAGGAATTATTTGAAATGATGCCTACGCTGGAACCTAAGTGGTGTAAGACAATGCGCTTTCAGAGGAGGTTCATCCCGCTTACACTTATATAATAAAGCATCTTGAAATGCTAGCACGAGGCGAGACATCGCATCGCTTTGTGTGTTCTACCTAATATACAACGCACTGCGTTCTGAGGAATTATTTGAAATGATGCCTACGCTGGAACCTAAGTGGTGTAAGACAATGCGCTTTCAGAGGAGGTTCATCCCGCTTACACTTATATTATAAAGTATCTTGAGATGCTAGCTCGAGGCGAGACATCGCATCGCTTATTGTGTTCTACCTAATATACAACGGACTGCGTTATGACGAATTATTTGAAATGATGCCTACGGCTACTTTTTAGCATCGCATCGCTCGCCATTGGTAGGAAATTCATCCCCACACGCTGGAACCTAATATGTAAGACAATGCAGTTTCAGAGGAGCTTCCTCCCGCTTACACTTGTATTGTGGAATGATGTCTTGCCGAGGTTTTCTCAAGAGACTACAATATGAGGATTTTCAAGAAGTATCTATCTATAATAAACTAAAGGTAATTTTTTTACTATATTACGTTACATGATTCTTTTTATATTACTTCCAGAATACAGCCGTTATGACAGATATCCTCGAATACAGAATACAGACGTTGTGACAGATATCCTCGAATACAGAATACAGACGTTGTGACAGATATCCTCGAATACAGAATACAGACGTTGTGACAGATATCCTCGAATACAGAATACAGACGTTGTGACAGATTTCCTCGAATACAGAAAATAGACGTTGTAACAGATATCCTCGAATATAGAATACAGTCGTTATGACAGATATCCTTGAATACAGAATACAGACGTTGTGACTCAAATAGTGTGCTGTATACACCTAGAAATTATATAATTAAGAAACATCAGTTTTGTCAATTATTTTCTTTAAAAAGTCACAATTAATACTTCTCTTACCCCTTGTCACACAATGTCATACTTTCTCAACATCTTCCTCTACCTTAAATATGTGACCTAATTGATTATGTGTTGGAGAAGGATGGAAAGATAAAGTAGAAATGTAGAATTACTACATTAAGAAATGAACTATAGAAATGCATACAGGATGAAACCAAAAAGGCAGATATTAAATTAGACGTGGAAAAATGTTAGGACATTTCATACATGTATTTAAAATTGATCATGCATTTATTAAAAATATTATTATGGGAAAAATAGACGAAAGACGGGGATTGAAATACAAGGCATAGCTACATGAAGCTAATTAAAGAAACATTAAAGTCGTGTGATATCCACATTTAAAGAGCATGATGAAAGATCATTTAATTTTTTTTTAAACTTTCGTATTTATATTATTAACCGGGTCTTAGGAAGGCGATTGAAATTAAAAATCATCCCAATTTCAACAGAGAGGATGGCTTAAAATTATCATCTGCGTGGAATCCAGCCATAAATAAATTCAAGCAAAGTTCAGTAGCATCAACAGTCGATAAGTGTGCGGATACCGTGAGTGCTGTGTGTCGCGAACTTTCGTTAAACAATCTAATGACGGTAGATGAAAAAACTGCTGCCACCTATCTACATTGACATCGCTGTTACTCCAGTATCTAGTACCTTTATTTGCCATAAAATTAGTTCGTGTTAAGACCCGGTTAATAATATAAAGAATGTATCATTTAAGATTGTTTAGCAATAAGATCGCCTTCTGTATCAATCAATGTACATTTTCTATTTCAATTGTTTGTTTTTGTTCTGTAATTTTTGTATTGTGGTGCAATAAAGAATCATGGAAAGTGGCAAAATCTCCAACGACAAGAGCCTGAATCTTAAACTAAGAATAAATGAATAAGATGACAGAGCTGTCTATATTCCAGAATTTTCTAATTCCATCTCAGTCTCGAATTAAATAAATTTAGTTTTAATACATAATTCATTGCTATAATTAGAACTGTCTCATCATAACTATCTTATGATGACATCAATTTACAAGAATTGGTAACTAATTTATGAAGCAATCTTGAAAGACATCTAATAACATCCACTAACAAATCAAAGGCTTACAAATTACATGTAAATAAAGATACTTACAAGTACGTGTATACTTTATTTAATAATACAAATTAAGTCATTATTTAAATCATTATTTAACTTAATTTTTAAACTTTCATGTTTAATATACATTATTTAAATTATAAACCGGGTCTTAACACGAATGATTTTATGGTAAATAAAAGTAAACCCAGCCGTGGTTACTAGCCGTGGTCACGAGCTGAGTATTGTGCTCGGTCTGCTCGTGACCACGGCTAGTAACCACAGCTGAGTTTACCTTTATTTGCCATAAAATCATTCGTGTTAAGACCCGGTTTATAATTTAAATAATGTATATTAAACATGAAAGTTTAAAAATTAAGTTCTTACCCATACTAATATTGTAAATGAGGAAGCATGTAATAATATTTAGAAAAATATATTTTATTATTTAATTATTACAATTAAGTAATTATACATAGTAACACTAGTTCTCCCGACAAACGTTGTTTTGATATAAAAATTAATAACGTTATAAAAAAATAGGGGTTGGTGATAGAAGGGTGAAAATTTTGGGTTGTATGTATTTAACACATAATAAAAAAATATGTTACGGGTGGACAGCCCTCATCACTATGGGGTATGAAAAATAGATAGTAGCCGATTCTCAGATCTACTGAATATGCATATAAAATTTCATAAAAATTGGTCAAGCCGTTTCATAGGAGTTTAGTAACTAACATTGCGACACGAGAATTATATATATATATAAGATTATAAATTAGAACGTGTGTCTGTCTTTATGTTTGTTACCTTTTCAAGGCCAAACGCTTTAATGATCTTTAACAATATTTAACATGCAGAAGGTATAGGCTATTTCAAAAAATAATCTGAAAGTTAACTGGTTAACTTCAATTCTTTATTTTTATCTAAATGCTTCCCCTGATCCTGCTCGTGTAATATAAATATCTTTATTCGTAATATTCTTTTTTATTCAAAATTCACAAACAAACGAACAGTATAATAATTATCTTTATAATGTTAGTGAGTCTAGAGTGGGGACACAACCACAATTAATGAAGTCGAGCGCAGCGATGACTGACTCATCCGTCATACTCGTGAACGGGTGCTGCTTGTAGGGACTAGTTTGCTGTAATCACTACGACTGATTTCCTCTTATTTAATTGTTTTACCAGATGGTTGTATATTCAATATCTTTTCTATTTGAGTATTTCATTGAATTAGTGCTAATTGGTAGTTTGTATTCACACACTTAAACTATAAAGTAAAAATATAAAGTAAGAATAAAATTATTTAAAAGAGCAACACGCAAGTTTCTTTCTTTTCTTCTTGTGATGGGATAGCTTTCCGAATGAGCGGTAGATTAAAAAAAATGTGATGACTATTCAAAAGTGCTTCAATGTAAGTTTTTTTGAATAAATGATTTTCTATTCTATTCTATTCTAAAAATCTTTAATAATTGTAATTAATATATATATTTCCTTATAGGGCTCACAGCGAAGAAATCAAAAAGTGATGAAGAAATCAAAACATAAAATAAAAATAATGTAGACTTTATAAAAAAAATGGTGGACAAGTTGCCACCAACAGTTAGTCTAGAAATATTTTCTAAAAGTTTTATATTTAATCTCACTATTATAACATTATTTTTTCTTTCTTTCACATTAGGAAAACGGCTCGCAAAAAAGAGACAAATAAATTAAGTTATAAATATAAATTTACTAAACGTTTGCCATTTACGACCTCGGTGGTAGAGCGGTCTCGACACCGTTTTACGACCGATGGTCGCGGGTTCGATTCCTCGAACGCATTTTGCGCACAAACATTTGTATTCATAAGTATGATTGCTTATATCTGGGTGTTTTCTATGTATACTATGTATTTATGAAAAAAAAAATCGATGTATTTGTATCAGTTATGTAGTACCCATAACACAAGCTTTAGTTAGCTTACCTTGGGTCTAGATGGCGCTGTGTGAATTGTCCTGAGATTATTATTAGTATTTGTATATAAACAATGTAAACATATTTAAATGATGTAAATTAAATATTGTAATGGGTGAAAACTGTGATTGGTACAGTTTATGCTGTAAATAATATAGATGACGTAGTGGAGTAACTTGAAACAGTCATGCTCGCTATAAAGTTCAAACTTGTGGCGGCGATAACCATCAGATGGCAATTGTGAGTAGCTATGACGTGGTCTGGTGTTTTGAGTAGTCATGCTCACTAAAATGTCCAGACTTGTGGCGGCGTGGTGGGCCGGGTCGATGTGCTCCCTCTAATATGGTTTAGTGCAATGATGGCTGGCTCATCCGTCATACTCGTGATCGGGTGCTGCTAGTAGGGACTGGTCTGTTCAGGTTGCGAACATTGATTAGATATTTAATTTTTTTTTTATTTAGCATATGCTGGTGGTCCCTCTATGCTCCCAAATTTGAATTTAAATGAAATAGTATTATTGTAAATATGTACAACATTTATAAAAAAAATACGAGCTGAGTTACTTGTCAGTTCTTCTCATCTCGATATCATTCCGAACTGACGGTAGATTTGACATATCATAAGAGTCTATAATAGACCTACCTAGATCTGAATTTGAATTTATTATTTCTCATAACTGTAAGTGTATACCAAAAGGAATGCCAGCGCATTGTTTTTTGGTATGTGGCCACGAAAGAGAGGTACAAAAATATATTCATATTAATTATTGCTGACGTAAAATATCTGAGATAAAGAGCAGGACTGCGATATTCTTTTGATGTATTATCATTCCTGAAGACGAAGTTGTTCTGCCTCTGAATGCTGTAATTACACTGCCATATCTGACCTTACCTTTCAAAGACGGGAAACAAAACAATGTGCTTTCGATAGAATACGGTAAACATACAAGAAAAGAAAATGAAAGTTAAATTCCACGCAGAATAAATCGCGGGGAACAGCTAGTGATGAATAAAAACAAGCTACAATAAAATATTTAAAAAAATCCTATTATATCTGTATATGTTGTATATGTTGTATCAGTGAAGTAGTAGTGTATATTGTATTATATATGCATCTATAGACCGCTCCGATCGATCCCCCGTCTAATTCAAACAGGGATTTGTATTACGACGCCCCTAGCCCCTAGCAGGCCCTCAGACTAAAGTCGTATCCGTCAGGCGGGAGTTGGCCTTCAGCCGCTCCATAAGTCCTTCCTTTGGTTTGGAGTGCCATCTGCACTCGTCCCCTATCGTCCGGTGAAGCTGTAAAGGCCAGCTGCGGCCAACAGCATTAGAGTAGTCCGAAAAAAAACTATCTGTTTTCAACTTTTATGTCCGTTCTAGTTATGTCTTACAAGCGGCTAGCAAGCAGTGCTGTCAAAGAGCTGCAACACATACATAACGTAGAAGATTGTTTGAAAATGTCTATATGAAATCTCACGATTTGGAAGTATTTAGGGATGGTTCCTGAGGAACACTAAGGATAGACACTACATGATGTAATTTCCATATAGCTGTTCAATAATAAACGACTTGAAACCTGACTGTCTCGGTAGTCTACCGGTATAGCACACCGCTTTATTTCCAATGGTCGCTGGTTCGATACCCCATACGGTGCAAACGTTATTCCTGATTATAATTGCTTGTATCAGTCTAGGTGTTTTCTATGTATATTTTGCACGTATTTTATATAAAAAAAATATAAGCATTTACATTAGCTATTTATTTATTTAAACTATTGAATTTTGTCCATAGGCGGGCTTAATGCTAATAGCATTATCTGCCTGACAACCTTAGGGAGTGCAGAGGTACTCCCAGGACTCCCTGGGAGTATTTTGTTATATTATTTAGTACTCATAACACAAGCTCTACTTATTTTGAGACTGGATGGCGTTATGTGAATTATTCAAGAATATTATTATTATTACGTTCCATCTGAGAGTCAGTCAGACAGTTTGCTCTGCTAGTTAAAAAAATCTGATTCTAGGAAGATTAAATTAATTTAGATTTAATCTACTCACCTCTTAGTATAGTTGCATTTTACAGCAACGACGATGAGCAAAATGTTGGCCACCAGTGATAACAATATGATAGGCACATACAATGTTATCAAAACGTTTTCAGGCTGAAAAAATATGTCCAATTCACTGCCGAACTGAAACGTTGCGTTAAAAGCACTTATATTTATACCCTGCAAAGGGTTGAAGTCCTTTGATGTTACCTTTGAAAACATTGTTTTAATTTTTAAACAATTTCATATGCATGTTTACATTTAAAAAAAAAACCACTTCGGTTTACCAAATTTCACTCTCACCATTTCTGATTTTTTTTAAACACTGAATTCTATTTATTCAGTAATAATTATACTATTATATTACTTTTCCCACACTTGAGAAAACATCAAAATAATTAAGGGAAGGTAAACATTTTTGTGGTAATTGTTTATGAATTTTGAAACTTTTATTTTCACTTTCACAAAAGTATGACGTCACAACATTTAAATTTCACTTCCACTTATTTAAAATTGAATATCCACACTGAAATTTGTTATTGAAATTTTATATTTAACACCTTCAATAAAAACTATATTACAAGTTAACAGCAATGCAATTAGACATTTGAATTTCGACTTTTCTCAAACTCAAACTAACTTTAAGATAACTTATTCACATTTGTATTGTAATTAACACAATTCACAGATATAAAAATTGCCATGTCACCGAGAATGTTACGTGAAAATACTTTCGTAACATTTAACACGTGGGAATTTTCATCCCAACGGACGGCTTGCGACCGCCCTCAATTAAGCTCTCTCACTGACTGAATGGTTGCATCTTCGGAGAGAAAATAAATGATACATGCGCAAAAGAAACAGCATTACGTTAATCTGTTTGTTGAATGAACTCTGTAGTGGACTTTCCTACATAAATCATGTAAATATTTATATGGAAAGTTTCTGGATGGTATTTCATTTTATGATTGAAGCATATTTTTATATACTGCCGTTACTCATTTGTTATTTTTAAACGTAGCTGAGTTATTGCCCATAATTTAATCATATATTAAAATTACCTATTTCCTTTATAATATAATATTGTATAACAAAAAGAACAGTGTTATATTTATCATCATCATCATCATTGCAGCCCGGACGTCCACTGCTGAACAAAGGCCTCCTCCAAAGATCTCCACGACGATCGGTTCTGCGCTGCTCGCATCCAATGCTTTCCAGCGATCATGACCAGTTCGTCGGTCCACCTTGTCGAAGGCCTTCCCACGCTGCGTCTTCCGGTCCATGGTCTCCACTCGAGGACTTTATTACCTCAACAGCCCTCTGTCCTACGAGCTATGTGCCCTGCCCATTGCCACTTCAATGTCGCAATTCTTCGGGCTATGTCCGTCACTCTGGTTCTTCTGTGTATCTCCTCATTTCTGATACGATCACGCAGAGACACTCCAAGCATAGTCCTCTCCATTGCTCTCTAAGTGACTCTAAGCCTATTTGTGAGGCCCATAGTTAGCGACCACATCTCTGTGCCGTAAGTCAACCCTGGCCTGGCATTGGTCACAACTCTTCGTCTTAAGACATTGCAGTAATTTGGATGAAAAGATATATCGGATCTCGTGAATGCTGCCAATGGTATGGATGTCGAGTTGGATTCAACGATTGAATTGAATTAAATTGATAGTGCTCTATTGCTCATTGTTAAATATTTATACATATACCAGCTTTCCCGGCAAACGTTGTTTTGCCTTAAAATAAAAAAAAAATTAGGGGTGGACTACCCCTAACATTTAGGGGGATGAAAAATAGATGTTAGCCGATTCTCAGACTCAGTATGGGAACGAAAACTGTGACATGAGAATTTTATATATAAGATAGATATGTATAATAATATTTATTTTATGAAAATATATAAATATAAGACATGTTGTTTTTAGTGAAGCGGGCGTATTATGAACTCTTATTCCCAGGCAGTTTACGGCTTAAACTGAACTGCCTGGAAACTGACTAGATTTTAAAGACTTCATAATACGCCCCAAGGTAACAATATAAACCTTTCTATTTATTTCATATATTTGTACTCGTGATACAATCTATCATTAAAATTATCAGTTTCGTTAAGATTCGTATAGTTATCAAAATGTGTCAAACAGACATACTTTCGAATTGACATTGATCATCTTAACGGAAGAATTCTCGACTACTATATAGTTGAAAATTCTTCCGTTAATTGCGGACTTGTGGTCCGTTGTGTAGGATAATAATAATAATAATAAACTCTTTATTGTGCACATAGAAGAAATACAATAAGAAAAAAAAAACAATAATAATAATAGGATTCAGAGGACATACGTAAACACTCACCTTCACCGCTCGTGTTTCTCTCTCAGCCCAGCCAAATCTAGAAGCCTGCTTGTGCAGTTTTAGATACACGTTCTATTATAGTATAGAACCTACTGCAGTTTTAGACATGCCAAGATCTATTAGAAGATTACATAAAGCTATTTTACACTTTCTAGTGTAGAACTCACTGTAGCTCTAGACAGGCCAAGATCTTTTAGAAGATTCCATAAAGCTAGTATACAGGTTCTAGTGTAGAACTCACTGTAGTTCTAGACAGGCCAAGATCTATTAGAAGATTACATAAAGCTAGTATACACGTTCTAATGTGGAACTCACTGTAGTTCTAGACAGGCCAAGATCTATTAGAAGATTACATAAAGCTAGTATACACGTTCTAGTGTAGAACTCACTGTAGTTCTAGACAGGCCAAGATATTTTAGAAGATTGTAGAGGAATTTCACTGCTACACAAAAATATAATATACAGTCTTACTTAATACTTTATACAATCTGAAACAAACGGACGTGACAAAATCAGAAAAACCCAACTAAAAACAACTGTGAATTTCTTAATTAAGATAACGACGCAATTAACACGAATCTCAATTATCCCAATAATAATTAAGACAATCTACTAACACCGTACCTAATTAAATCGTTTCTAGAAAATCATTCCTTATCCCGAATTTAGAAGGGATTCCAACCCTTATGACACTAAAATCCTGTATTGCGTAATAGCGTAGTGGAATGGGAATGTTGTAAAACGCCTATACATAAGTGACGCATGAAATTGAAGGTTGAAAAAACATATAGGAATATAAATAAAGATATCTTTATTTACGTAGGTCTATCACATATATTATAGACTGACGGTGGGTCAGTTTTTTCGTTTGAACTTAGTTTAAGCCGAAAAAACTGGACAAAAACTCTGCTCTACCTCTTTTTAAATAAGCTTGTACGTGATTACGATAATATTACTGTTTAATTATCATATTACTGTTTAAATTTAGAATGATTGTTCTTTCATTAAGGGATTTGGAATAAATTTTAATCTGAAAGATTAGATCTAGAAGATATAGTACTATGACCTACTGAAAATCATTATGCTTACTCTTTTTTAGAGTTCGCTGCCTAGACCCAGGGACAAGATTTGAATGATATTCTTTGGAGCTGGTTTTTTATCACCTCTGATCAGAGTGTATAAGGAGATATGTTGTTAAGTGTGTATTTTCTGTGTATTTTTAGTTGTAAGGAGATATTCCGATTGAGCATGAATGGGCTACACCCACATAGGATGTGTAGTGGCGTTTCCTCTCCCATTTGGCAACATCTGCAAATCTTTATAGAGACAAAACATTTGACTATTATATTAATGTCAAAAAAATAAAATAAGTTGTTTTACATAATTAAATTAACAAGATTTATTATTTAATATAAATTCAAATTAAATATATTTTTATTCTTGTCTATTACAGACTCTTATGATATGTCAAAAACTGCTGTTAACTTTTTTTGTACTATTAACCAGGTTTTAAAACGAATAATTTTATGGCAAATAAAGATTTTACCTCGCTCTCTCGACGTTTCGACTAGGTTGCTATCCGCGGTCACGAGTTGACTGCCAGCAGTTTTTTCTTCTACCAGTTTTTAAGTTAAACACGAAAGCTTTTAATAACTGCCGTCTACTTATTCTCCATTGTCGATTTTATCGATTGTCGTTTATATCGTTTTATAATAATTAACATCCCTAAAAAGAGGATAAGTTTAGACTATGGAATTCATATCAGTTTACGCTCAGATAAAATTTCGATGACAATTTGTGGTCAACATTTTCTATGGAATTATCTTTGTTGTGTCTAAGTTTAAGCAGTAATTGGATTATAAAATACACTCATTAGTATAAAAACAAAACTAATCTTCATTCAAATACACTAATAACAAACACTTTTGAATAGTCATATTTTGATTCTACCACTCATTCGGAATGCAGATTCATCACAAGAAGAATGAACAAGGAACTTGTGTGTTGCTCTTTTGAATATTGAATCTTCTATAATACATAATTAGTTGATGGAGATATTCAGTGGATATACAGTAGTAAAATTAATAAATCACAGGATCTTACCACTTTTTATTTTTATTGAGTTCCCGATAGTGTGTCCTGGCAGTGTTTCAACCGCCATTATCATAAAACGTGGTCATAGTTTATTAATTATACGTATAAATTGTTAGCTTCAATACATAAAGAACACTCAGTTGACTAAATTGTTACATAAATTTCAAATTTTGAACTATAGTGAGTCACGTGATGTTGGTGACGTCACGATTATGCCGCCACCAATAGTAATAGAGATAAAGAGGCCGGGAACAAGGAGGGAGCGGGCTGCTCTCACTCTGTTCGAGGCGACCGAGACGACCAGACGTGAATGTACAGCGACGTAATTTATGTGGAGTGTAATTTGAAAATGGAATAAAATAAATGTACTGCTACATCGACGTATCATTTCTGAAACTTCCCAATAAAATAATGACCACGTAAAATTAGATGCAGAGATAAATAAATATACTTTACTCTTGATTTTATTACAATTGCAAGGTAGACATAACTGTTACAACAAGAAGACTGATTTTAAATGTAATGGATTGCACTTTTAATTTTACAATCTACGTGCCCAATAATAGTTTGGTACTTGTAGGTATATTAAAAGAAATCTATACGTATAAATAAAATAGGAGTGTCTGTTTGTAATATTGAAATAACCGTTTTTTACTACATGCATATGAATATAAATACACCAAAAAACCACTTTTTATAATTTTTGTCGGTCTTTGTTCCGGCTAATATCTGAAATGTCTGGACCAATTTTGACGGGACTTTTATTGGCAGGTAGGTAATGTAATAAGTAGTAACCTAGGCTACTTTTATTTTGGAAAAATGATTTTATTTTAGAAAAAATAAAGTTAACTTCCACGCGGACGAAGTCGCGAGAACAGCTAGAATAAAATATAAGTTCAGTAGGTTTTCAAAAAATATCTGTATAAGATAAATAATAAAGATATTTTTGATTACATTTGATTAGATTTGATTCCGATTCCAATTGCATGTAAATAAAACTAAATTAATTTAATTTGATGGTTGAATTTCGTTAGTGGCATGAGGTGAATAACAAGTCAATTTGTGATAATAATATAAGCTTAAGTTCGTTTGGCAGACGATCCGCGACCTTGGTAGTTTAGTCTGTCTAACTTCCAATTGTAGTGAATTCGATTCCCACACAATACAAACAACTGTATTCAGATACAAGTCTGTTTTTATTTATTTATTTGATCAAATAATGTATTTTGAACATGTATCATTTTTTCAATGCATAGTAGCAATACCCCTTGATATTTATAGGCTACGGAAACCGTTTATCATCAGGTTATATGTTTGTTTACCACCTACGTAGGAATATATGTATATATATATACTACCAACTGTACTTCTTCTGCATGAAAATTAAATAAAGATTTACTAAATTTTCTAAAATAAAAGTAGCCTAAGTTACTCCTTATTACATCAGCTACCTGCCAAAATGTTCCGTCAAAATCGATCCAGCCATTTCAGAGATTAGCCGGAACAAGCAGACAGACAAAAATTGTGAAAAATGTTATTTTGGTGTACGTACCGTATTTATATTCATATGCATGTAGCAAAAACCGGTTATTTTGCTCAATAGAGACCCTCAACAAATAATCAATGTATTCATATATTAGAATATAATAATTAACAAGAAAATGTATATATGGAACAGAGCTGTATACGGCGAGTGACGAATGACGTGAGAAAATCTTATAGGTGAACTATGGAACACGTCTGTCTGTCTGTAAACGGCCAGTTGTCATGACAGAATGTAATGATGTGAAATTACTATTATACAAATATATACAGTACACGATAATTTCAATATTACAATATTAATAGACACTCCTATTTTTTTTATATGTATAGATTTATTTGCCATATCATTAATTATGTATATTGCACGCATGCTAAGTGTGCTTTCAACCGTTAATCGTGTTTGTCAGTAACACGTCATTTGTCAGATGTCACGCAACTGAGTCGCGGACAAAATTCACCGCTGATGTAATATCTAAGCTAATATTAGGTATCTAATGTCTTAAATAATCTAAAAAAAAACAAACAATGTACAATGGAAGAGCGGGAAGTACCTGACAGGCATTTTTATGTTTACTTTTTTTTTATATGTGGAAAATATTCAAACGACCGTCACCCCGCCAGAGGGAGGGCGGGGGATTCGCATGTGCATTTCCACCCCAGCTTCGACGGCGACGGCCCGCCCTGTAGATGTTGTAAGGCAGGCCCATCTCGTTTACGGTTAGGGCGACCTATTTCGCCCTACTCCATTGTGGAGGCGTGTGGGTATACGCGCACAAGGTCATCCCAACATTATGTTATTGTAATCGAAATTGATTTTTTTTTACTTGGGGAAAATCCCTCACAGAGACCCCTATGTGCTATAGAGGGTTCCAATTGAAACTACCAATCAATAGGGATGGTACGATTTAAAAAAAAATACCATAGGGTATTGGTCATTAAAACAAAAAAAATCTTGATAGCGCCATCTACATTTACCTGTGGCGCCATCTAGTTTGCACGGAGTGAACTAATATTACTTACACTTGTAACAGTCTTAAACATTGCTTTCATTTTAAACATTGTGGGCTAGATTCTGAGCTATCAGGATTAATCTATGATTTATTGAAACATAAAATGACTAAATATATATAATACATAATATATAAAGCTTGTAAATTTATTATTCTTATATTTTTATACTCAACTTCTAATAAGTAACTTTTGCTTTAGTTTATAATATTAGGTACCTAATATCTTAAATAATCTAATAAAAAAACAAACAATGTACATGGAAGAGCGGGATGTACCTGACACGGACATTTCTATGTTTACTTTTTTTTTAACGTGTGGAAAATCTTTAAAAGAACATCACCCCGCCAGAGGGAGGGCGGGGCGGTTTATGAGATTTGTACTCACCTAAAACCACACGGTGTACCTACTAGCGCCTATGCTGGAGTCAGAGGATTCGCATGTGCATTTCCACCCCAGCTCCGATGGCGACGGCCCGCCCTGTAGATGTTGTAGGGCAGGCCCCATCTCGTTTACGGTTAGGGCGACCTATTTCGCCCTACTCCATTGTGGACACGCGCGCAAGGTCATCCCAACATTATGTTATTGTAATCGAATTGTTTTTTTAAATAAATAACCATTTTTCATTTTCATATATTTTTTAAACATTTTGAAGTAGGTACATAATGTTGGGCAAACGGTGTTGTTTATAGACATGTACTAAGACTTTGTAAGTTGTCTTGTTTTTTTTACTATGATGGTGGCAATCAAGCATACGGCCCATCTGATCGTAAACGGTTACCGTAGCCTATGAACACCTGAAACACCAGGGGTACCACGTGAGCGTTGCCTACCCTTAAGAAATCTTAATATACCCTTCTAGAAAAACCCCATGCTGTAGTCTCGTGGGAAAACCTCGGCATGAAGTTCATTCCACAATCTAAGTGTACGCGGGAGGAAACTCCTCTGAAACCGCACTGTTCGGGACCACTTAGGTTCCAGCGTGTGGGGATGAATTCCCTGTCGATGGCGAGCGGTGCGATGGTAAAAGGTGGCTGTCGGCATCATGTCGAACAATTCCCCAGAACACAGTCTGGTATATAATCGGTAAAACACACAAAGCGAAGCGAAATCTCGCCTCAAGCTAAGTGGCTCGATACCGCCAGAAGATTGTCTAGTACCTAGAGATATAGAAACGAAGACAGATTTCAGTCTATTCTGCCGCCAAGCGGAAACAAAAATCAGATAGCACCCGAGAGTACCCGGGACAAGACACTAATGTATGTTACAATTTTTTTTTTAATTAGTAATTTACTTGCGTCGAATTAAAGTCAATAGTGCGGCAAATAATGCCTTGAATAACAAATATACAAAACATGTTTAAATAATTGTTGTATATGACCTCTAAATTATAATAACAAATTACATATTAATATGTTTTGTAATTTAGTTGTTTTGGTACAGTCGCGTGAATTGTAATTGTTTTTTAATACGCGACAGTAAATTTATAGTTCCGTAGGAGATCAGGGACAATGGTATCAGTTTATTACAAATATATGTAAAACAAAGTCGCTGTCGCTGTCTGTCCCTATGTATGCTTAAATCTTTAAAACTATGCAATGGATTTTTAAGCGATTTTTTTTTATAGATAGAGTGACTCAAGTGGATGGTTTATATATATATATATATAACTAGCTGTAACCGCGACTTCGTACGCGTGTAATTTAACATTATTTTTCTAAAATAAAAGTAGCCTAAGTTACTCCTTATTACATCAGCTACCTGCCAAAAAAAGTCCCGTCAAAATAGGTCCAGCCATTTCAGAGATTAGCCGAAACAAACAGACCGACAGACAGACAGACAAAAATTTTAAAAAGTGGTTTTTGGTGTATGTATTTATATGCATGTAGTAAAAAACGGTTATTTCAGTATTACAAACAGACACTCCAATTTTATTTAAATGATAGATATATTAGATTTTTTAGGTTGCTTTGAATTTATGTAATAAATATTTTCATATTTTTCCCGTCAAAATAGGTCCAGCCATTTCAGAGATTAGCCGGAACAAACAGACAGACAGACAAACAAATATTGTAAAAAATGTTACTTTGGTGTATGTACCGTATTTATATTCATATGCATGTAGTAAAAAACGGTTATTTCAATATTACAAACAGACACTCCAATTTTATTTATATGTATATATAATATGTAAAAATACGGTTTATTTCTAGAAAATATATTTTTTTCGGACTACTCTAATGCTGTTGGCCGCAGCTGGCCTTTACAGCTTCACCGGACGATAGGGGGCGAGTGCAGATGGCACTCCAAACCCGCGGAAGGACTTATAGAGCGGCTGAAGGCCAACTCCCGCCTGACGGATACGACTTCAATCTGAGGGCACCGCTAGGGGTTCGAACCTCGGCTCAGGCCGTCATAATATCGATCCAAGTTTGAATTGGACGGGGGATCGATCTGAGGGGAGAAAATGTCTTACACTTTCGAGTATACATACTCGTTGTAACAAAACGAATTTATATCGCCATCTACTTTTAACACAGCGACATCTCGTTCGTTGATTGATACGGAACCTTCGAAACGTAAGGTCATCTCGCATCAATCATTTCTGATTGAAATCTCTTCAAACTCATCCATTTGTAATTATTTTTGTAATGGTTTGCTAAACTAAGTTTTAAATGCCTTGTATGATACATACAGTCGGACACTACGGTCCACAGTTTAAATTATTAAATAATTCTCTTTGGAAATAATTGTCGAAATGTTTAAAAAAAAAATATTTCTATTGCAAGTTGTTCTGTTATATGTATATAATGTTTACGTAAGTTCAACATTTTCACTATTTATTTATTTACTACTAGCTGCACCTGCGAGTTCGTCCGCGAGGAATTTAACTTTAATTTTCTAAAATAAAAGTAGCCTAAGTTACTCCTTATTACATCAGATACCTGCCAAAAAAAGTCCCGTTAAAATTGGTCCAGCCATCTCAGAGATTAGCCGAAACAAACAGACTGACAGACAGACAAAAATTTTAAAAAGTGGTTTTTTGGTGTATGTTCCGTATTTATATTCGTATGCATGTAGTAAAAAACGGTAATTTCAATATCACAAACAGACACTCCAATTTTATTTATATGTATAGATTTTTTAGGTTGATTTGAATTTATGTAATAAATATTAATATAATATATATATATATATATACATTTTATTTGTTTTTTTTTTATTTTTATATTGTGACTTTGTTGAAAAGCACTGAATAAAATATTTTTCTTTCTTTTTTTCTTCTTTCAAAAGTAATGAGTGTTCAAAAATACTTTAATGAATAAAGTATTTTCTATTCAAAATCGAATTCAGACCGTTTTAAGGGAACATTATAAAATAAAAAAAAATATATTTTTTTTAGTATAAAAGTAGAAACACGTACCACAAACCTACTTTGTTTTTTCTATGTGTGTTATACGTTTATATAATATTTTAAAGACTCATAAGTAATTATGATAAAATAATCCTTTTTTTTTTTCTATTCTTATCAACAGTGCTTTCGTATAATGCCTGAAAAAATTGAAATCGATTATATTAACCCTGAATACATCGAGGACGCTGGAATAAATTTGACGACATTGGCCAAAGGGGTGTATGCAATTAATTTATATGGAGATATTAAACATACCTGGGCTAACAATGTGACGGTACAGTATAATTATGACCATTAATATTTACTAATATTATTAACGCATGCAATGCAATTTCATTAAAAGAGATAAAAAATGATAAAATATTTATAAGAAATCTCAAGACATTGTTGATTAAAAAATGTTATTATACAATTTTGGAATATAAAAATGACATATTGAATTAAACATTATACAATTTTAGAATATAAAAATGATATATTGAATTAAATATTATACAATTTTAGAATATAAAAATGATATATTGAATTAAATATTATACAATTTTAGAATATAAAAATGATATATTGAATTAAATATTATACAATTTTAGAATATGAAAATGACATATTGAATTAAATATTATACAATTTTAGAATATAAAAATGACATATTGAATTGAACATTATACAATTTTAAAATATAAAAATGATATATTCAAATTCAAATTCAAATTCAAAAATCATTTATTCATGTAGGACATTTTAGCCACTTATGAACGTCAAATTTTTACATTCTAATATTATTTTTGTTTCCCTACCGTCCAGTTTGGTATATAGATCCAATTGAGAAGAACTGGCAAGAAACTCAATTGAATTACTTTTTTTAAAGCCAGTTTATTTACAATGTATATTTATATAGGTGTCTATGTCTAACATTAAATGAAAATTCAGTGCATGAACAACTATTGCCATTTGCTTATTGAATTAAACATTATACAATTTTAGTAATTAAATATATACAATTTCAAATTATTAATTATTACTATTTTTATTATTATTATTATATATTATATAAAAAGTAACTCGTCCTCCTCTCTTCTCTTCCGCTTGCTGCCCACCAGGGTTCATAATTAACCTACTTTGAAATGTACCTGTCTATCTATCTACTGTAAAATTATGGAATGCAAAGCTTAAATAAATAAAAAATTCATATGTAACTTAATAAGAGAGAAGCTGGCAGCTACCTTGGACAAAGAATTAGTCTAGCCATTCAAAGAGGGAACGCTGCCAGTATCTTCGGAACGTTGCCTAAAGGGACCCCTTTTAATAATATATTTTAGTCGTCACATTATATTTTTAAGCTTTTTAATTTTATGTTCTTAGTTGTACAATTAGGTTATGTAAATACTAGTAATAAATATATTTGTGTACTAATGTATTCAATAAAAACTTAATAACTATTTTTTATTTTAGTATGACGTCACAGTTTTTGAATTTCAAAACAATAAATATAAGCCTTCGTTCATGGAGTTCCACTACCGGTTCTGTGATATGGTCAACGATGATCCTTATGTTGGTAAACTCATAGCCAATGCTGGTGTGAAATGCCCTCTTGAAGCGGTAATGTATTATTAAAATATGTATTTCTATTAACAGTCTCGGTGGTGTAGCGGTTTCACACCACTTTACATCCGATGGTCGCGGGTTCGATTCACGGTACAAACGTTCACGAGTATGATTGTTTGGTATACCTAAATGCTAGACAATTTGAAACAGTCTTTCCTGTTGAAATTTTAAAATTTATTTTGTTGATTTCAGTCTTTCTCGAACTAACGATTTTTAATAATTAGATAGGTAGATAAAACTCTTTATTCGTATCTAGATAACACAAACTAAGAGAATACAAAAAAAATTAAATTAACAAGTGCAAAAAAAGAATACATAATAATAATAAAAAAAAACACATAACACTTTAACTTACACATGAAATAAGAACGTAAAATAAACATTAAAATACATATTAGGTGCCACAGGGAAAGAAAATAAGAAAGGGATGAGCTACTCAGTGAAGAATTTGCTCAACGAGCAAAACACTGATTTTCAATAGCAGCCCAGCGGTGGTGCGATCGCGTGCAGCGACATTTTCACTCTAATCTTAATGTTACCAAAATGTTGTTAATTAAAATCATTCTTAATAAAAATAATAGAAAAAAAATTATATTATTACTAGCTGTCGCGGCAGACGTTGTTTTGCCATATAAATTAATAACGCTATAAAAAAATAGGGGTTGATGATAGAATGGTGAAAATTTAGGGTTGTTAAACAAATATAAATAAAAAACTTATCAAATAATAAAAAAAATGTTAGGGGTGGCCAACCCTTATCACTTAGGACCTACTGAATATGCAATATGCATGCAAGTTAGAGTAGCTAAAGCTTGTATTATTGTCACTAGATAACTGATACAAATACATATACTTTTTTTCGTAAATAAATACATATTATACATAGAAAATACCTAGACCGATACAAATAACCATACTCATGAATACAAATGTTTACGCTAGGAATCGAACCCGCGACCATCGGAAGAAAAGCGGTGTATTTTACCTCTAGACCACTAAGGCTAAAGACGTATATATATATATAAACATATTCTTATTTAATTGGCATTGAAAATAATCGGACGGCGTAAAAGACTGTTAAGGAAAAAAGTATAATATTCAAGTTTTTTAATAGAATAGAAAATCATTTATTCAAATAAACTTAACTTAAGCCCTTATGAATAGCCATAACAATTTTTTTTAAATCTACCGCTCATTCGGAATTCTGTCTCGTCACAAGAAGAATATGCAAGAAACTTGTGTGTTGCTCTTTTAAACAATCCTTGTAAGTTCGCATTTTACAAGTCGAAACGTGTGAATACAAACTACCAACCAGCACTAATTTATTTAGGCTCAAATATAAAAACACAATAAGATTAAATCAGTCGTAGTGATAAGAGCAGACCAGTCCCTACAAACACTCGTTCACGAGTATGACTGATAATAATAATAATAATAATAATAATCGAAATCGATGAAAATGATATAACACCAGTCACACCAGGCACACAATAAGTACACACACACTCACACATACATACACGCGCACACACATACACACACTCTGCACTTACTTGGTTTCGGCCCGTAAGTGTGGAGAAAACCAGCAATAGCTGAGAAAAAATAAAGAATAATAATAATAAATCCATTTATTGCCAACATCAGCACAGTTACACAGCTACACATTTATACATATTTAACATGATTGGCAATAGGTACAAACTCAGCTATTGCTGGACTGATGGGTGTTGCTGGAGCGCTGGTTTTCAGTTTGTACCTACGCAGGCGTACTTAATCACACGTGCTACATAACAATACCACAACATAATGAAATAAAAATTTAACAAATTACTACATAAATAATAATAATATCCATACGGATATTATTGGACACGTGACATGCATGCAATGCATGTGTATCTACACAAAAAAAAACACATTTTATGTCGAGATTTGTCGCCGCTATCCAAGAGCTGTCTCTGTCTATTTAATATAATTTTCCTTAAAGAGATTTTAAATTTTAGCTGATATTATATACACTTTTATGTTTTCAGGGGAAATATTATTTCAGTAATATTACTATACCGAATGATGACATACCTTATCCACTGCCGTTTCAACGCGCGAAAGGTGTCGGTACAGTTGTATATAACCCTACGGGTGCAGTTATTGCCAATGGCACTTTATATTTGCGATTCAAGTAGAAACCTTTGATGATACACCAACACTTCCTGAAGTATTTTTAATTGCACTGCAAAATTATTAAAAAGAAACATAAACAATAATTCTTTTTTCATTTCTTTTTATTATTTACATTGTAGATAATTAAAAAAAAAACATACAATTACATCAATTATACAAAATTAGAATACAATATATATATATATAATCCTAGTTGGCATGTTTGACACTTAGCATATGCCGTGACTGCTAATATAAGCTTATAGCAATAAGGCGGTTATTTGAGTTTTACAAATATATATATAAATGTTTGTGTCAATTTTTATCTCTTCACTGTATCTTAATCATTGCATAGTCTAAATATATATAACTCTAAGGTCAGACATCGTGATCTATCAACGCACAGCCCAAACCACTGGACGGATCGGACTGAAATTTGGCATGCAGGTAGATGTTATAACGTAGGCATCCGCTAAGAAAGGATTTTGATTAATTCTACCCCCAAGGGTTTAAAATAGGGGATGAAAGTTTGTATGAAACTTTGTCAATTTTAAACCGATCGGGCTGAGACTTTGCATAAATAAAGCTACTATGACGTAGGCATTCCCTAAGAAAGGATTTTCATAAATTCCACCCCTAAGGGGATAATTAACGCGAGCGAAGCCGCGGGCTAATGCTAGTACATATATAAAGTAAAATAAAAATATATATATGTAAACTTCTGATGTCGAAGAGGTTAAAGAGTAATCGTCTATCGTGGTATGGGCATGTAATACGTAGGGATGAAGATCATATCCTAAGGACGGTGTTACATATGAATGTGGATGGTTAGGGTAGAGGAAGACCGAAAAAGAGAAGGATGGACTGTGTGGAAGATGATATGTTGAAAAAGGGAGTAAAAACGAGATGACTGCGAACAGAGATGAATGGAAGAGAAAAACATATTACGCCGACCACAAATAAATGGGATAAGGAAGGAGCAGATTATGATGATATATATATAAACTTTTGTAAACATTTACACATGCAGTGATAACCAGTAATTAAGTCAACACTGTATACCTGAACTTTTTGCAAGTGATAATAATAATAATAATAATAATAATTTATAATAATTGTAACCTCATGGTGTATGTCTTGTTGGTCGCTCAAATAAATAAATAAATAATTTAATAACCTTATCATGTTAAGAGTTTTATCAATACATCTATACATATAAATGAAATTGGAGTGTCTGTTTGTAATATTGAAATCACCGTTTTTTACTACATGCATATGAATATAAATACAGTATATAAGCTAAATTACCATTTTTTACAATTTTGGTCTGTCTGTCTGTCGGTCTGTTTATTCCGGCTAATCTCTGAAATGTCTTGACCGATTTTGACGGGAATTTTATTGGCGTGGAATTCAGCTTTATTTTTCTAAAATATAATGTAGCCTAAGTTACTCCTTATTACATCAGCTACCTGCCAAAAACAGGACCCGTTAAAATTGGTCCAGCCATTTCAGAGATTAGCCGGAACAAACAGACCGACAGACAAACAGACAAAAATTGTAAAAAGTGGTTTTTTGGTGATGTACCGTATTTATTTTATACCGATTACCGTATTCATATGCATGTAGTAAAAAACGGTTATTTCAATATTACAAACAGACACTCCAATTTTATTTATATGTATAGATAAACTATAAAAATCAATTTGTATACAAAATAAACTGATGTACATACTGGTTCATAAAACGTTTAAATTTCTTTGTAATATATAAATAGCTATGCTATTATTACAATGAAAGAAGTGTAGAGATTCCGTCTGTTTGTTGATGTTAACCATCGCATGGACTTTTATGGGTAAATATGATGTGAAATATGTTATCTTGTGTTATGGTTAAATCAGATTTAACTGTTCCATCGGAGCAGATGGAAACAGTCTGTTGTATTCGTGAAACAAATTTTAGGTTTGTTTGTACAATATATAGTTAACACTAGGTGTTCCATGTTCCGAAAATTTCCTTAGTATAAGCAGGTTGTATTACTGGCTTGCTTACTGGATAATATCATATATATATGTTCTCTATGTTCTGATATTTCACTGGATCAATATTTGAGGGACCAAAAAAAATTGTAGGGCTTTTTCCTACACTTGTTGATAATGACAATTGATAATCTACTGGTATGATCACTAAAAGATATGTCCCGTAGTGAGTGCTTGATGTTACACTATGATTTTTTGTATAATAATATGTAATAAAAAGATATATGCTACGTAAGTGATATACTATGTATGATTTTTTTTTATGGATGACAATGGAATGGAGCGCCCGCCTGAGTTAATGGTTTACGCTGGCGGGGCACCAGTGGAGGATGATAAGATGACCATGAAGTCAGATCAGTTAGCCCATCGTGACAAATTCACCGGGAATCTATAACGATAGTTTCCAGAGGGAACCGCGTGGAGGTCAACCTGACATGGTATATTGCTAGTAATGGGGTCATGAGACCACATTACTAACAATTACCTTCCCCCCGGGCTATATATGATTATTATAGTACGGTGTTCCGTACATATAAGTAATATATATATATCAGTTGTCTAGTACCCATAACACAAGCTCCGCTTACCGTGGGACTAGATGTCGCAGAATCATTTGTCCAGGGTTATTAAATAAAATGAACTTCCGCAATTCTATTATTATTATTATTTTTTTTATATATGTATATTATATATCTCCCATTGATGGGGTAATAGACTGATCATTGCGGGTAAAAATCACCAAACAATGACAGTATAAATTATGAATGATGAGGATGGATAATTTTTAAGTGGATTTTTATGCCTATTTTTTTTTTATTACTATTTTTTATATTTCCAAAAGAAATCTCATCTCCACTCTTAAGGAGAGGAGATGGCAACCTACCAACTACTTATTATTATTAAATATACAAAGAATTCAAATCTCGATAATAGGCGCCGCTCTATCAAAATGTAAGTCTAATTATCACAAAAACATTTGAAACGTGAAAAATAAGATTATTTCATTGAAGTTTGTATAATGTGGAAATGCCTTATTATTTGAATTAAAGATAACAATATTATTTCTAAAGCTCTATTCACATAGTGTTACTACGTTTATTTTATATACTACGGTGGCAAACAAGCATACGGCCCATCTGATGGTAAATGGTTACCGTAGCCTATGGACGCCTGAAGCAACAGGGGTGTCAAGTGCGCGTTGCCGATCCTTAAGAAATATACCCTTCCTGAAAATAATATGTATAATATAAAATAAAATAAAATACGTTTTTTAATATAATAATAATTATAAATAACTCAGAACATATAAAACAGTGCCGTCTAGTCCGACGGTAAGCAGAGCTGTTATGATTACCAGACAACTGATATAAGTACTTAGTTGTATTGTATATACATAGAAAACACATAAACCGATAAAAACAATCATGCTCATGAATACAAATGTTAGCACCGTGCGAGGAATCGAACCCCCGATCTCGAAAGTAAAGCGATGTGCTAAACCTCTACACCACCGATCTATCGATATATCTATATAATATATTAAGACAAGATTTATCGTGTAAATGCTACAACCAAACCCTTGTACTGTGACACATTTCCCTCGTTTGGTAACATTTTTCATTAAAACTCTGTTCAGTTATGTACTTGATATGTTCAACAAGCTGACTTTCAACCTATATACAGCTTGTGGATATCACACTTTTATACAACATCTGTTATACAACTAATTTAGGTTGGATTTCACCAATCGCAGTATCAGAAAGAACTTTTTTTTTAAATCCTAATTTGTTTTTAAACATGTCATCATCAGAAAGTTCAAGGAAACTAAGTTCAGCGTAAACTCGAATAATATATCGACATTGATCTCGTTTACTTTAGAAGACTCCTATTGATCGACGATTACTGTTTGCGGTGGATCATCAGATTGTTTATTTGTCTCAGTTTTTTTTAACACAAAGTGTAATATTCTTTTAATTTTGGATATTGGATAGCGCAGGACCGATCGTCGTGGAGATCTTTGGGGGAGGCCTATGTCCAGCATTGGACGTCTTCCTGGCTGCGATGATGATGATAATGATGATTGGATATAATACTTGTTATACAATTCATTTAAGTCTTACTGGTAGCATAATGGTCTATATCTTGTAGCCTTCCTCATTTAACGTGTTATCCAACACTAAAATGATATTCCAAATCAGTTCATTAGTTTCAGAGTTTCCCCTCTAGAACCTTGAAAGTTTATTCCGGTACTCTGTAACTTTTGGCTGCGACATATTAGCATGGCCGCTGTACAAGGCATCACCGGTACTATCATCCGCATAGCAATGAATGCTGGTGATCTGTAACATGTCATTGATATGCAGATGGAACAGAGTCGGAGATAGCACACCGCCTTGTGGAACACCAGCATTCACAGAATGTGGGTCGGAGCAAGCACCATCGACAAAGATCTCGATGCTCCGATCAGCGAGAAAGTTGGCGACCATATGTGGCCGTGTATAATTTACAAGATAGAATACAGTTCTCATCTCTGGACGGGAGCACCACAATGCCAGCTACTTCCATTTGACCGCATTCAGAACCGAGCAACCAGAACCATTGGTAATCAACGTCTATGTGACAGACTCGACCCATTGGCTTTGCGGCGAGATATTGCAACTCTGTGCATTTTCTATCGCATATATCACGGGGAGTGTTCTGAGGAATTGTTCGGATTAATACCAGCTGCTGAGTTTTACCACCGTACCACCCGCCAGAAAATATCATCCTGATCATCTGGATGAATGGCCTCCACAGAGCGGTTTTCTAAAAACTTTTTGCCACGCACAACCACATTGTGGTATCATCTTCCAGCAATGGTATTCCGATACGATATTGAAGCCTTCAAGAAAAGAGCTTATTCCTTTTTAAAAGGCCGACAATGTACTTGAAATTCCCCTGGTATTGCGGGTGCTCATAGGTGGTGGTAATCACTTACCATCAGGTGAGCAGCATGCTCGTTTGTCCCTGTGTTATAAAAAAAAGGTTACCACTTACCAATAGATCGGGCTTTAGCTTGAGTATGTAGACATAACAAAGACTTTTAAAAAACTAACTTTTAATTTCATGTCAGCAAGCAAACAATTTCTTCCTGCTTGCTAAATTTTATAGCAGACAAAAGAACATCTAAATAATATTTTCATTCATAATTTAAGAGCTGTGCTCTTGTCGGTGGAGCTCCCGCCACCTTCCACGATCTTCTATCAGTCCCTTTATTTATTTAATTTTAATTCGGAATTACATCCATATTGTGTTAGTAAAAAACTTATAAAACTATGTTAGTAACTTATAATATACATATACGTAGATATATTTAATTCATATATCTGTGTCCACGTCCAGAACCTTTAGCTGTTGATACGACACGACTACAACTTTTTCTTTAACTTGCTTGATATAGCTGTGTCTTGGTCTTCCCCTTCCTCTCTTTCCATCTATTTTTCCTTCTATAATATTGTTAATTAGTTCGTCGTGTCGTATCAAGTGCCCCAACATTTTTCCCCGCTTATTCTTAATAATATCTATGATCTGTCTCTTTTCTTTAATCCTCTCAAGCACTTCTTCATTCCTTATTTTATCTTTCCAGCTAATTCTTCCCATTCTTCACCAACACCACATTTCAAATAATATATACCAAACAATAAATATAAAATATATTTTAAAGTTAACTCAACCATATTATTTGCATTAACTAATATATGTTCCAAAATTATATCAATTACCAAAAGGTTACCTTGGAAAAATTAGTTTTAAAAATAAACCAACAATTACATTTTTTCACACATATACATACAATAAGCAACTCCTAAATGATCGCAATCTGTATACACATACATGCATAATTGCATATGCTCAGACACAATAATCATACATACAATTACATCAATTATACAAAATTACAATACAATACATATATAAAATCCTAGTTGGCACTTAGCATATGCCGTGACTGCTAATATAAGCTTATAGCAATAAGGCGGTTATTTGAGTTTTACAAATATATATATAAATGTTTGTGTCAATTTTTTTTCTCTTCACTGTATCTTAATCATTGCATAGTCTAAATATATATAACTCTAAGGTGACTGACATAGTGATCTATCAACGCATAGTCCAAACCACTGGACAGATCGGGCTGAAATTTGGCATGCAGGTAGATGTTATGACATAGGCATCCGCTATGAAAGGATTTTGATTAATTCTACCCCCAAGGGGATAAAATAGGGGATGAAAGTTTGTATGAAACTTTGTCAATTTTAAACCGATCGGGCTGAGACTTTGCATGCATAAAGTTACTATGACGTAGGCATCCACTAAGAAAGGCAACAAAAGTAAAACCGCAAAAACTATACCTAATTAATAATAATACTTCATAACGCGAGCGAAGCCGCGGGCAAAAGCTAGTATAAAATAAAGTCGCTGTCGCTGTCTGTCCCTATGTATGCTTAAATCTTTAAAACTACACAACGAATTTGGATGCGGTTTTTTTTAAATAGATACAGTGATATATATATAATACACATACACCCGTGCGAAGCTGGGGCGAGTAGCAGTAAAATTATAAACGCGAAAGTTTGTGGGTACGGTTGGATGTTTGTTACTCTTTTAAAAAAAATCTACTGAACAGATTTTGATAAAACTTTACAGTAATATAGCGTATGCATCAGAATAACACATAGGCTGTATTTATTGAAATTTAACGGGTGAAACAGCTAGTAATGCAAATATAGGTATATTCTGTCTATCTATATAAATTTAACTCCAATAGATTCAACTGAAGAATATAGTAATGGGACAACTAATTAATATGCTAGTCAACTTACACCAGTATGTACACACCTTCGGAGCCTAAACAAGGTTTCCAAAATTCAATTCGGGGAGTTTTACAACTCAATAGTCCCAACATGGCGCCGAACAGTAGACCCAATAATCGAATATAATTCACAACATTGGTAAATGTATTTTAAGTTCTATTAAATAGAAAACCGATGTGAAACTTTTATCAATATATTAATCTATTCAAATCAAGAGCTATTGTGTACCAATTTATTTTATGTGTATTGTTATAATCAGTGATGTTATGGATATGAAATTTCGGATACGGATAGGTTTCGGATATAGGAATGATTATTATACCGGATACGGATACGGATGCGGATATGAAATTATTTCGGATTATCCGTTAGTTTCGGATAATTTCGGTTACGGATATTAATGTTTTAAGGAATTTCAAAAGTGAAATACAAATAGCTAATAAAATGGTTACATAACGTGTCTCAATTAGGCTCCGCCCCTATTCGATATTATCCGAAATTCTTATTTCGGATTCGGTTACGGTTACGGATATTTTTTTATATCGGATATCCGATAGTTTACGGAGCTCCCTAAGGTCCCTGGTTATAATTAATAGATGAAAATTTATAATATAAGAAATAACACTAAAGTGCTACCTATTACTGTACCTATACCTATTCCTGAAGCTACAGATTAATAATTGAATTTAAGTGGTATAGAATATCAAACAATCAATATAGAAGACCAAGACAATATATCAAGCAAGTTAAAGAAAAAATTGGAGTCATGTCGTATCAACAGCTAAAAGGACTGATAGAAGATCCTGGAACACCTTCCACGCGGGAGCTCCACCGACAAGAGCACAGCTCTTAAATTATGAATGAATGAATGAGAATATCATAGAGTGGAGAGAAGTGGAGTCGAGTCGAGTTATGAGAATATATTAGAACAGACTTTAGTAAAATAAAACAATTACAAAGATCACGTGATTTTGCCTAATTGAACGTATAAATAACAACTGTGTCAAATTTAAAACAAGACTTTATCGACTCACACACTTACAATAATAATAAAATTAAAAACAACTTACAACAAAGACTGAATATGAATATATGGACCACTACTCACCATAATGCTGGAGACATGATTACCAGCGCTAATTTTCAGTTGACAGTGTTGAGTTTGAAATATTTATTTAAGTCTAATCAAATCGAAAATCATTTATTAATGTAGGACATTTTAGACGCTTATGAACATGAAGTTTTTTATATTAATATTTTTTCCTACAGTCTAGTTCAGTATGTAGACTCAATTGAAAAGAACTTGTAAGAAACTCAACTGAATTTCTTTTAAACTACTGTGGAAACTGGTATGTTCGGTTTACGAACACTGATTAGACTATTTGCTTTTACAATAGTATATGCTGGCTGGCTCATCCGTCATACTCGTGAACGGGTGCTGCTTGTGGGGACTGGTCTGTTCAGGTTGCGAACACTGAGTTCAGGTTCTTTGTGATAGCATATGCTGGTGGTCACTCTATTCTCCCAAATTTGAAATTAAAAATGAATCTGTATTATTGTAAACATGTACAACATTTATTTGAAAAGTATACGAGCTTAGTTTCTTCTCGGTTTTTCTCATCTCGAAATCATTACGAACTAACAGTAGATTTGACATATCATAAGAGTCTATAATAGACCTATATGAATGAAGATATTTTGATTTGAATTTACAACATTGGATGTACAAACAAATTTCAACACAAGTAATGTCACACGACGTAGTGTAGTTAATAAATTTTTATTGGGTCACTCACAATAAAGTTTATGTCGCTAATATACAGCTTTCAATAAAAACACCACGAATCCTACAGTTTCGGAGACGACTCTTAAAAGAGCTACACACGACACTAACAATAATAATTAATTAATTCCTTAATAACAATTGAATGAAACACTTCTTTTCTTGGTCGCGGGTTCGATTCCTCGCTGATTGTTTGTATGTAAGAATATACAAAAACAAAACTATATATTAATATTAGTTGTCTAGTATCCATAACACAGGCTCTGCTTAGCTTGGAACTAGATGGCGCTGTGTGAATTGTCCACGGTTATTATTATTATTATATATATCAAAATGGTATCAATTTTATTAGATTTTAGGGTAGATTAGTAATATTGACATTTTACTACTGTTTGCGCCACAACTAGTTTAAATGCACATCTCGTGTAATAGACAAGGACAGACATACTCACGATCTAGGCCCGAAAGGAGCCGAGTACACCCGCGCCATCGCTGGGAAAAAAGATGGCGCTTTCTGTTTCGTTTCCCGCTCGTGTCCGAGAAACGCCGCTTGCACATAATTACGTTTTATAATAATTGAATCACTATTATTTAATAAACTATTGAATTGTAAGGTTTATATAGATAGTGTGCAATGTTCAAGGTGTATATACAGTAATTTCCGCCGCGCGTGTTGTGTGTGTGATCGGTTCATCGATCATCATCATCGTCCATCATCGATTCCTGCACCAAGACACCATAGCAGAAAGCCAGGTACGCTCGTAACTCCTTACTTTGCCCGTGATCTGTGACGACAGTCATGTCGAAGGAAGATATCTCTCGGGATACATATCCCTAGGGAACCGCTTTAACAACTACATCTAATAATGTTTTTAAAGAAGGAAGTTATGCTAACTTTTAAAAGTAATAATATAATTAATGTTTAGACTTTATTATATGATGCCTACGGCCACCGTTTACCATCGCACCGCTCGCCATCGACAGGGAATTCATCCCCACACGCTGGAACCTAAGTGGTCTCGGACAGTGCGGTTTCAGAGGAGCCTCCTCCCGCGTACACTTAGATTGTGGAATTAACTACCTGCCGAGGTTTTCTCGAGAGACTACAGAATGGGGTTTTTCAAGAAGGGTATTTTAAGGTTTCTTAATGGTCGGCAACGCGTATGTGACACCCCTGGTGTTTCAGGCGTCCATAGGCTACGGTAACCATTTACCATCAGATGGGCCGTATGCTTATTCGCCACCCAAGTGGTATAAAAAAAAAAGGTATATTGGAAACACCTACCTACCATATGGTATTATATTCAGAAAATATTTTTATTACAATTATATGCAATATTTTTATAGGCAGTGAACATGCTGATTTGCTTCCTAGATCCAAATCACCTCGTATATAGCGAAATCCGGATCCAGACTGATTTCACATAGTGTACCTTTCGGGCAATATTCCCCATACCTATAGGTTTTCGATTTATATTTCCTTATGTGATTTATAACTTTTTTTAGAAGAAGTTTATAGCGTAGATACACTCCCTTTAGCAATATAATTGAAGTTAGTTTTTGCACCCTAAATAATAATAATCTCAGGACAATTCACACAGCGCCATCTAGACCCAAATTAAGCTAGCTAAAGCTTGTGTTATGGGTACTAAACAACTGATACAAATAGATTAATTTTTTTTCGTAAATACATACATATTGTACATAGAAAGTACCCAGACGGATATAAACAATCATACTCATGAATACAAATGTTTGTGCCGTGCGAGGAATCGAACCCGCGACCATCGGACGTAAAGCGGTACGCTAGACCGCTAGACCTCCGAGGTCGTCCAATATAGGTTATTACAGTGTCGTGTGTAGGCCCTTTAACGGACAACCGAGAGTGGGTCGTACGACCGACCGTAATTCATACAGTTTATAGGTTGTCGTACAGGCACTAACTGGTACAAGTCACGTGGAAAATGTTTTGGGTGCGGTGTCCAATAGAGCGAGATATCCGGCCACGTCGCATATATTCTGAAGAATGAAATCTGTATGATTAAGAAGAGTTTTTTTTATTTTATTTGTTTATATCCACAGACAGCGGTCCGTGCCATTGTTAATTTTAGCTATCTCTATTAAAAATTTATTACAATTTTCTTTTATTGACATTTTTATTATTGTATATACTAGCGGTTCACGCGACTTTGTCTGCGTGGAATTTAACATTATTTTTCTAAAATAAAAGTAGCCTAAGCTACTGCCTATTACATCAGCTACCTGCCAATAAAAGTTCCGTCAAAATTGGTCCAGCCATTTCAGAGATTACCCGAAATAAACAGACAGACACAAATTGTAAAAAATGTTATTTTGGTTTATGTACCTTACTTATATTCATATGCATGTAGTAAAAAACGGTTATTTCAAGATTACAAACAGATACTCCAAATTTATTTATATGTATAGATATATAATTTTCGCGTAGATAGGGAACATCGTGGAGTGGGATTTACAACCTTGACACCAAAGGTTAGGAGTTCTAAATCGGCCTACACCAAAAAATCTCAATATATTTCTAATTGATTTATTGATAGAAATACCAATAACAGATCAAAAAGAATCGAATAGAATATCATTTATTCAAATAGACTTACATTGAAGCACTTTTGAATAGTCATCACATTTTTTTTAATCTACCGCTCAATCGGAAAGCTGTCTCATCACAAGAAGAACGCGCAAGAAACTTGCGGGTTGCTCTTGTAAATAATTGTATTGTTACTTTACATTTTTAAGTTGTGAATACAAACTACAAATTAGCACTAATTCAATTAAATACTCAAATAGAAAAAAATATTAAATGTACTACCAAGTGCTTAAACAATTAATAAGAGGAAATCACTCATAGTGATTAGAGCAGACCAGTCCCTACAAGCAGCACCCGTTCACGAGTACGAAGGATGAGCCAGCCATCACTGCGCTCGACCATATTCCAGGAAAAAACTTTGAGGATGCCAAAAATTCATCTCGCTTACCTTATAGTCAGTCATACCCAGTGACAGCGAAATGTGTGCATATCTTATCATAGTTCAGAAGTCTCAGAAGAATCATATAATGGTTCAGAAGTGTAATATATCAGGAATGTTATGAATATATTATTTATGTTGTGAATATAGTTATGAATATAGTATTTATATCAGTTGTCTAGTACCCATAACTTAGCTTGGGACTAGATGGCGTTGTGTGAATTGTCCAAAAAAAAAACTGATTTGACTATAGTATCGTTTGCCTCCACGTTCGTGATAGTAATGCTCAACAAACGGTATCATTTATAAATGAAAACTCCGGTTAGCCGTACTATGTTAAACGGCAAGTGATATATTTATAATTTAAAGTTAAGATGTAAATAATTGTAGTTTAATATACTTCGTTCTATTTTAAACTCGAATAAATAACTAAAAGTTTGTAAAAAGATATATAAAAAACAAAAGCTATTAAATTTAGTGAGTCAGAGCTTCCCTGTGACAAAACGTTTATAGTTGGACACATGCCGTCGATACAGTTTTTGTAGATAATGATGTGTTCTACAAAGTCATAGTACGTCATTTTGTTCTATCATCAATAGTTTTCGCAGCGCACGTGGTGTTAGGTATTTTTAATATATTTTTTTGCACCTTGGGTTACATTATTGGAGTTTTAGTAAGGATCCCTAATTTTTTTGGAAATATAATATAGCCTATGTCACTCAGGGATAGTGTAGCTTCCTAATGGTGAAAGAATTTTTTAAATCGGTCATGTAGTTTCGGAGCCCATTCAATACAAACAAACAAACAAAATTTTCCTCTTTATAATATTAGTAATAATATAAACCTATAGTACTAACCCTGGTTAATTCACAGAATTACGCCATCTAGTCTCAAGCTCAACAGCTAGTATTATGGGTACTAGACAACTGATATAAGTACTAAGATACATTTTATAAATACATACATAATATATATAGGAAACACCAAGTTCGATTCGTTCATTTTTTTAGCTAGATTATAAGAATCCACTAAGCAATCGGGAGTAACAAAAGTCGTACACAAAATCTACCCGATTCTATGTGTTACAAAATGTTTTTCACATTGTTCTTCAATTTTTGACATAATTGTTCTTTGTGGTATACCGATACAAATAATCATACTCATGAATGCGAGTAATCGAATCTGCGACCATCAGAAAGCAAGACGGTCTGTTAAACCACAAAACTACCAACACAGTCAAATCGATAGGAATTCAACCTGCGACCATCGGAAAGTGAGTCGGTATGCCACTAGACCACAGAGGGCGTCTCCTATTGAATAATTAGAAAGGTTTATTACATTTCATGTAATAAATGTCATTATTTACATAAATAAACTTCGTAAGATTTCTCAAAAAGTTAATGAATATGACATTGCGAAAGATACAATCTTGTTTAGAGCTTCGTGAAGACAAAGTGCGATAGCACGGTCGGGAGGACTTTAATTCTGTAACAAACTTTATAATTTGTTGCCACAACTGAGCACGAAATTCTCAGCTCTAATAATGTCATAGTAATTATTTTGTTTGCATATTAACTGCTTATATAACACAAATCATCAAAACGGTGAGGTCGCTTCGTGAAGCCTGCGAAGAAATAGAAATAGAAATAATCTTTATTCAAATAAACTTAAACTTAAAAAAAAAACTTGTTGTAAACTTATCCATGATAAAAATTTCCAGGGATTATATTTTTTAATTCTGAAAAGAGAAAAAGAAATATATTAATAGAAAAAAAGTTATTTAATTTTCAAAATGTAAAGTGACTTCTGGGCCACCCTGTATAAGCACTTTTGAATAGTCAGTTTTTTGATTCTACCGCTTATTCGGAATGCAGATTCATCACAAGAAGAATAAGCAAGGATTAGGCATGCGACAATCAACATAGAAACCGCTACGCACTTAATCTCTGTTCAATCAGATAACATTGTCAGCGCTATGAATTTTAAGTTAGATATTTTCTACAAAAAAGCTTATTTTCTACAAAAAAGCTATTATCGTTTATAAATTTTTAAGTTTTATAATAAGCATTTTTATAAAGAAAATATTTTATGACACATTTGAATTTTTTTTCTAGCAAATTGAGTAGACGAAGACACTAGCTATCTTATTTCAAAAAGATAAACCTGGTTTAGTACTAGTTTAAACCATTCCAAAGTATTCCTTACTTAAAAACGAATTTTATCTCTAAACCGTGGTTCGTCTATGCTCTAAAGTTAGACATGCGATGCCCTTAATATCCTCTTTTCCATAAGGGCACACGGGGCCCGTGCCCCCCCCAGGGCCCCCATTCTCAAGGGAGGGGGGGGGGGGCACGAAGGACTGACTTTTCTCACACATTTATTCTGAAAAGATTTTTGCCGGGCACACTACACTTTTATATTACTTACATATTTTACTTATATATTTTATACAAGGCATATACTACGCTATATACGGATTACTTCGCCTATTCCTACTTTACTAACCTAAATATTATATAACTCAAAGGTGGCTGACTGACATAGTCACTATCAACGCACAGCCAAAAAAATTGCCAGTATGTATGTTTTGTTTTTAGAGAATTAACCACCCCCCATGCCCTCTGTGAAGGATGGAGACCAAGACGACGAGCAAAAGAAAACGGCACCGGTATGGTCGTAGAATATTGTGTTATAATGACTCATGTCATATAAAAAGAATATATCTAAATATTATGTATATAACTCAAAGGTGACTGACGTAGTGATCTATCAACGCACAGCCCAAACCACTGGACGGATCGGGCTGAAATTTGCCATGCAGGTACATGTTATGACGTAGGCATCCGCTAAGAAAGGATTTTGATTAATTCTACCCCCAAGGGGATAAAATAGGGGATGATAGTTTGTATGAAACTTTGTCAATATTTAACCGATCGGGTTGAGACTTTGCATGCATAAAGCTATTATGACGTAGGTCCCCTAAGAAAGGATGTTGATAAGTTCCACCGCTATGAGGATAAATTAACGCGAGCGAAGCCGCGGGCAAAAGCTAGTTAATAATATTTCCGAAGGCATCCTACCTAATTTATTAAATACACCATCTAGTGATCATTCACGCAATCACGCAAAAAAAAAATGAATCGCGTACAATTGTTGTTACAAGAACGACTGAGTAATTTGACATTTTCAGAAATCGTTATCGTAATCGTAACAAAAAAAAAACTAGTAGCATTTTATTTATATTATAATATGAATAGATAATCAAATACAGTGTGATATATCACATTATAATAAGTAGCCATATTTAGTAAAAAAATGTTTTTTTTTTACTTTCCAAAGGGCTCCAATTTTATTATATTTAATAAAAAATTGATTTTGTTTACTTTCCAAAAGGGCCCCAATTTCTTCTGTACCCACGGACCCCAGCCTAGTTTAAGAACGCGGTGGATGGGGCATCCACCTAACATATAGTTTAACAATGGTCTAAACGCCAAAGGATGCTGCGCTTCTAAGAGGAGTTTGGGTGATTAGTAGTCCCGGCTCTGCACACAACGGCCCAAATGTGAGGCTAAATAGGAAGAATGGAGTCTATATTGTGTTTACTACAGCTTGTATATGACGGCCTTGGTGGTATAGCGGTAGCACACCGCCTTACATCTGATGGTCTCGGGTTCGCTTCGCACGGCACAAACATTTGTTCATGAGTATGATTGTTTGTATCGGTATACCACAAAGAACAATTATGTCATAAATTGAAGAACAATGTGAAAAACATTTTGTAACACATAGAATCCGGTAGATTTTGTGTACGACTTTTGATACTCCCGATTGCTTAGGGGATTCTTATAATGTAGCTAAAAATGGTTTGTTTGTTTACAGAAACGTTTTAGAAAAAATGTTACATTAAAAATAGAATATTTCAAATTTATTCATGAATATGAGGATGTATGGGATGTATGGAATGTATGGGAGCAGCAATCAATCGGTCTGGATGTTTCCTATATATTCACACACTTAAACTTAAAAATGTAAAGTAATAATAAAATTATTTAAAAGAGCAACACGCAAGTTTCTTGCTCGTTCTTCTTGTGATTAGACAGCTTTCCGAATGAGCGGTAGATTAAAAAAATGTAATGACTATTCAAAAGTGCTTCAATGTAAGTTTATTTGAATAAATGATTTTCTATTCTATTCTATAATATGTATGTATTTACGAAAAAAATATCTATATATTTGCATCAGTTATCTAGCACCCATAACACAATCTTTAGCTAGTTTAACTTGGGTCTAGATTAGGCGCTGTGTGAATTGTCCTGAGATTATTATTATACTTTTACAGGTGAGGAAGGGATTCAAAGTCGCGTTGGATTCTATTTTTAGTAACCTGTACAATCAGGTTATTTCCATGTGGTCCTAGAAAACGTGATTCCTATTGAATACATCACTCTATACTAGATTTATATTCACCAATAATAACAATCCTGGCCAATTAACAGCGCCATCTAGTTCCAATCTTACCAGAACTTGTGTTATAGGTATTAGTTTTTTTTATTTTCTTGTGTTTGTACGCAAACTACATACATATACTAGTATAAGCTATGAATGAGTGCTGGTTGGTAGTTTGTATTCACACGTTTCGACTTGTAAAATGTGAACTTACAAGGATTATTTAAAAGAGCAACACACAAGTTTCTTGCTTATTCTTCTTGTGATGAGACAGATTTCCAATAAGCGGTAAATTAAAAATAAAATGTTGACTATTCAATAGTGCTTAAATTAATTTTATTTGAATAAATGATTCTCTATTCTATTCTAGAATAGAATTCTCATTAGATTTTCAGTGTAGTTTCATATATGTACCAATCTGTAAGACATTGCTCGGCGCACCTACAATAACACTGGCTAGCCTTGACCGTACAGACATATATTACCTACATATATATGTATATAAGGTATGTTATAGAGCTACGAAACTGTATCAGAAATTTAATTAAACTTTGACGGCCTCGGTGGTATATCAGTTCAGCTCACTGCTTTAGTTACGATGGTCGCGGATTCTTAGTGTATTGTATTCATGAGTACGATTAGTTGTATCGATCTAGGTGTTTTTTATGTATGTTTGTATTTAGAAAAACAAATGTATCTAATTATTTATGTCAGTTGTACCTATATAGAAAGAAAAGAAAGAAAGAAAAAAACATTTATTGTCAACCGTTATAACATATACACATTTGACAATTGTACACTTTACACATTATATGTATATGTAGTACCTATAAGAAAATCTTTATTTAGCTTGAGACTAGATAGCGCTGTGTCATACATATATTAATTACTAGCTGTTGCCTGCGACGTCGTCTGCGTTTCCGTCGTTTTTCGTAAAATCAGTAGCCCATGTCTTTCCTCACGGTTCAGTGGTTTTGATGTGTTTTCCTAACATGTCTCTTCACTGCTCTGCCCCTATTGATCGTAGCATGATGAAAAGTATACTATAACCTGCCCAGGAGTATGAAGAATAAGACCAAGTTTCGTTAAAATCCGTCGAGTAGTTTTTGTTTCTATAACGTACAGACAGACAGACAAAAATTTTACTTATTGTATTTTTAGAATCAGTACCGATCGCTAATCACCCACTGATAGTTTTTTTTTATATTATAGTATTTTTTATATTAGTATATAAAAAATACTATAATATTATATATTTAGTATCAAATAATAGTCCAGAAACAAAGTCAAAACAGATGTAGATCACAAAAACGATATTATTACAAAAATGACGGTAGAATCAAAAAGAAATTATTATTAAATTAAAAACTGCTCATTATATTTGTACATATTACCTATAATTGATTGTTTAAATATAATTTACATTTCGCAATAAATTGATATAATTTGAATAAATGTTTTTTTTTATAACAACCGGAAACGAGGCTTCGTAGCAGAATAAAAGAGTTGCGATCAATTTGTTCCGATTTAGAAGATAGTATAGATGTTTGGTCTTTTACAGAATATATAAGAATTAATTAAAAAATATTTTAAAATGTCAACATTATTACTATTTACAATATTTTATCTTTCGACGCTTACGTCCAACGTTCATGTAAGTTTAAGATGTTATTTACAACAATTTAAATAAATAAGAGTAAACCAGTGCCAAATAAGACTTTGTATTATATAAAAAAAATTTTTGGTTTATTTTTTCGAATTACTAATGCTTGACCGCAGCTGACGTTTACTTTACTGGACGATAAGGGCCGAGTGCAGATGGCACTCCAAACCTGCAGAAGGACTTATGGAGCAGCTGAAGGCTAGCTCCCACCGGTCAGTTTTTGTGTAGGTAGTAAAAAACAAGCTGTGTTTGGTTGGATGGTGAGATAAAACAGTGAAATTACAAGACAAGAGATATAACATCTTAGACCGCAGCGTGTGAGTTGAATCACAGGTGTAGTGACTTTTGTTGTACTGATCATGTAAGTTTATGAATATAAATATATTATATTTATTTCAGGCAACTAGACTTATAAATACCTTATAGACTACATATAATATATAATATAATATTTAAGAACTAATATATTGATATTGTCTGTGTGATCACGGCACTGAAGATGGCAATCTGCCATGGTAGCGCCGATATACCACACCTTTCGGCCAGTAGTCCTCTTTCATGTAAGTGGGCAGCATGTTGATGGGGACCAGGGCCAGAAACTCGCGTTGTGACTCGACTTCAGCTGCGTCACCCTCAATGTCAGGTTACTCTTGATACGGTTATAATAGACAATGTTCTGCTGTCCTAAATATGTACCGTATTTATATTCATATGTGTGTAGTAATAAACAGTTATTTCAATATTACAAACAGACACTCCAATTTTATTTATATGTATTGATAGAAAATTCAAATGGAATTATGTGGGACATTCATTTTAGATGATAAAGTGTAATCCTACACATTTAAAATAAGTATTCATGTTGCTAAATAACAGTTGATATATTATATGTGATATATATATAAACATAATAATAATAATAATAATCTCAGGACAATTCACACAGCGCCATCTAGACCCAAGTTAAGCTAGCTAAAGCTTGTGTTATGGGTACTAGATAACTGATACAAATACATAGATATTTTTTTTTCGTAAATACATACATATTATACATAGAAAACACCCAGACCGATACAAACAATCATACTCATGAATACAAATGTTTGTGCCGTGCGAGGAATCGAACCCGCGACCATCGGACGTAAAGCGGTGTGCTAGACCGCTAGACCACCTAGGTCGTCAAAACATGCAACTGAATCAGATCGAGAATAAATTATATTTGCTACTGTATATAATCTACTGAATATCTCTATCAGAAAACGTGCAGATTTTTAAAAAAAATACTAATTCTCACTCTGAACACTGTGCCGTGATGTGTCTGTACTCCAGATGGAGGGTAATGCATGGTGTCCGGGGGAAGGGTATTGTTAGTAATATGGACTCATGACCCCATTTCTAGCAATGTACCATGTCAGGTCGACCTCCACGCGGTTCCCCCTGGAAACCATCGTGATAAATTCCTGATGAATTTGTCACGATGGACTAACTGACCTGACCTCATGCTCACCTTGTCATCCTCCACTGGTGCCCCGCCAGCGTAAACCGTTGGCGCGGGCGGGTGCAGCATTCCATTATCAAGTCTCAAAAAAAAAATGCAAGGTGTCAACCTACTAGTGTCACCAGAACTTTATGTTTATTTTATGTTGTTTCAGTGTATATTTATGTTTGATGTTTTATATGGTTGTATGTCGTAAATGTTTACTCTGTGTTATCCGCCTAGATCTATGTATGTATGTATATTATTATTTTATTATATGTATTGACTACCTCGGTGGTCTAGTGGTTTAGCACACCGCTTTACGTCCAATGGTCGCGGGTTCGATTCCTCGCACGGCACAAACATTTGTATTCATGAGTATAATTGTTTGTGTCGGTCTGGGTGTTTTCTATGCATAATATGTATGTATTTACGAAAAAAAAACATCCATGTATTTGTATCAGTCAGAAACATCTGAAGGAGAATAAAATGACATCGGTCGGTCAGCTAGTTCCGCAGGTGACACGAGGCCCCCCGAACATGATAACTCCATTTAATGGACCCCACATTGACGGGTCTTTTTGCACCTCAATTGATTATGATTATGACCCCATTATAAGTGTCATATGTGCTATGTACATGGTTTTTGGGACTGTTTATACACTCTTTGGTGAGTTCACTTTATTCCTATGTACAATTGGAATGTTCTTTTATTATTTGCTACTACCACAAATAATAAAAGAAACCACCACACAATACACAAGTACCCATAACACAAGCTTTAGCTACCTTAACTTGGGTCTAGATGGCGCTGTGTGAATTGTCCTGAGATTATTATTATTATTATTATTATATATGAAGGTATCAGCAGAATATCAGCGTCGTGGCACCCCGTCACGACATATGCTGAGCGGAGACCTTATTGATACTATAAAATTAATATAAAACAGACTCACAGTAAAAGAGATTTTGTTTTATATTTCCATACTCTATCGGTGACTGCAGTACATGTAATGTCATGTCACACAACACTCCTAATTGATTCCGAACACGTAGACCTTATATGTATACAGAGCTTTGCGTCTGATAAGACAATGCTAAATATTGTTACGACAGTAATGCGGATGAGGTAGACAGAGGTATGGACTGTCAACTGTGGGATAAACATGATGAAAAAAAATGAAAAAAAATAGTATTTCGATCTCGATTCAATTGCATTGGTCCAATTGAATCGAGATCGAAATACTACGACCTAAGATGAGATTTTTTTTTATGGATGATAATAGCAGTGGTGTGAGGGGCTGTGTATAGGGCGCTGGGGTCGGTGCAGCCACTGATGTTGGTAATTAAAGGCGCAATATGTAAAAGTAACAGTAAATTACTACCGCCCACTAATCTCTCTTTGCTCTATGGTCGACTGGGAGAAAATGCCTTATGGTATTAAGTCTGCCATATGCACCTTTATTTTGTTTTATATTTGTGCATGAAGTTTTTATAAATAAATAAATAAAATAAAATAAATTATAAAAATATATGTACGTATGTACATAACATACTATATAAGAAAGCAAGAAGAGAAAGAAGCGGTTTGATTTCCTTCATAACTCTAATAACGCCAATCTTACATCATCAGAGAATCTCCAGCTACAGACACCAGTACATCATACTGCTTTTTACGACATGTCCTTCACGGTACTTGCTGTCCGACTATGAAACGAACTGCCACTTCCCATACGTAAATTCACATCACTGTCTACTTTTAAATCGAGCGTTAAAAAATATTATTCTCGAAACTTATCTTCATAGTAACGTCGCTATTGTATAGATATTATTATTTTATTTATATATATATTTTATATATAATGATTATTATGTAGTTAGGGGGAAGTGGGGCAGATTGGGACAAGGGGCACATTGATAAATGTGTATTATTTTGTAAACGATTAAAATGTATTCGAGTAGTGACAACTCTGAAACACATCTTCAAACTTGTGAATGCGACCATTGCGATTACGCCAATAGCCAACGCCAACGCCAGCTGCTGAGTTTCACCACCGTACCACCCGCCAGAAACTGAAACACCATCCTGATCATCTAGATGAAACGCTGGAAGACCGCGTTTCATTCAGTGCGGTTTTCTAGAAACTTATATATATGGAATACTGTTCTCATCTCTGGGCGGGAGCACCACAATACCAGCTACTTCCATTTGACCGCATTCAGAACCGAGCAGCCAGAATCATTGGTAATCGACGTCTATGTGACAGACTCGACCCATTGGCTTTGCGGCGAGATATTGCATCTCTGTGCATTTTCTACCACATATATCACGGGGAGTGTTCTGAGGAATTGTTCGGATTAATACCAGCTGCTGAGTTTCAACACCGTACCACCCGCCAGAAACTGAAATACCATCCTGATCATCTGTATGAAAGGCGGTCTTCCACAGTACGGTTTTCTAGAAACTTTTTGCCACGCACAACCACACTGTGGAATCACCTTCCAGCAATGATATTTCCGAACCGATACGATATTGAAACCTTCAAGAAAAGAGCTTATTCCTTATTAAAAGGCCGACAACGTACTTGCAATTCCCCTGGTGTTGCGGGTGCTCATGGGCGGCGGTAATCACTTACCATCAGGTGAGCTGTATGCGCGTTTGTCCCCTGTGTTATAAAAAAAAAAAAAATAGGAATAATAACAAAACCATAGCAACCAAATATTCATATAATAATAACAAAATTCACATAATATAACCAAATACTAATATAAAAATATAAATATTTAAAAATAAGGAATTGTCGTGCCAGCAGAATATAAGGAGCAGGACTCCTTATATATCTTATATATAAAATTCTCGTGTCACAATACTAGTTACCATACTCCTCTGAAACGGCTTGACCGATTTTTATGAAGTTTTATATGCATATTCAGTAGGTCTGAGAATCGGCTACTATCTATTTTTCATACCCCTAAGTGATAAGAGTTTGTCCATCTCTAACGTCTATTTATTTTTTGGGCAAATTTTTTTATTGCGTCATTAAACAATACATACAACCCTAAATTCTCACCCTCCTATCACCAACCCCTATTTTTTTATATCGTCATTAATTTATATGACAAAACAACGTTTGCAGGGACAGCTAGTATTATTTATAAGTTTATACTTGCAGTGCCTTCAAATAATACCTGAAAGAGCGATGTTAGACTATGTCAACTATGACTACATTGTAACGGCATCTGTGAACGTGAGAAGAATGGTCAGAAGAGGACCTTATGTTTTTAACATAGGTGGGGAAATTAAACACACTTGGGCCAACAATATTACGGTACAGTAGCAATTAATTAATCAATTCATTCATTCTTCCATTAATTAATTCATTGATTCATTGATTGATTGATTGATCATTCATTCATTCATTCATTTTATCATTCCTTCATTCATTCATTCATTCATTCATTCGTCCATTAATTAATCAATTTACTCTTTATTGCACCAGAAGTATATTACAAAGACAATAAGTACATAATACGGCGACTAATAAGGCGGTCTAATCGCGTGAGCAATCTTTTCTAGACAACCTTTGGGTAGAGAAGAGAAGATAGAAAGTGGTAGATGGCGCAGGAATGGTCTAGAGAAATAAAAAAGACATAGCAATACTAAAAACTAAATAATAATACAAAAGAAAATAATTATCTATGTATATGTATCGTTATCTAGTACCCATAACACAAGCTTTAGCTAGCTTAACTTGGGTCTAGATGGCGCTGTGTGAATTGTCCTGAGATTATTATTATTATTATATATATAAACAAACTAATATATATATTACGTATAAAATACATATATATTTATAAAATTAAATTATAATAAATATGCATATATAGTTCTGGATATTTCTTCAGTTAGAGAAGTTTATATTATATATGAATTTTGTATATAAACTTTTTTTATTTTTTTTCAGCTTGATATAATCTTGTACGAGTATCTACATAATGAATATAAGCGAACATTCGTGGAGTTCCACTTCCGGTTTTGTGATTTGATAAATGGGGATCCGTACATTGGAAAAGCCTTAGCCAATTCTGGTGTAATATGTCCAGCACCGCCGGTAATTACGATTTTTTATGTAATACATCTTATTTAATACTAGCTGTTCCCGCGACTTCGTCCGCGTGGAATTTAACTTTTTTTTAAGCCTAAGTTACTCCTTATTACATCAGCTACCTGCCAAAAAAGGCCCGTCAAAATAGGTACAGCCATTTTAGAGATTAGCCGGAACAGACAAACCGACAGACAGACAGACAAAAAATATAAAAAATGACATTTTGGTATATGTACCGTATATATACTCATATGCATGTAGTAAACGGTTATTTCAATATTACAAACAGACACTCGAATTTTATTTATATGTACAGATTATAAACGCGAAAGTCTGTGATCATGGATGTATAGATGGATGGATTGCATGCACGTAAAAACTACTGAACAGATTTCGATGAAATAAATAGATTTTATATAAATTGAACGAAATATAACTATAAAAGTCAAGTAAATGTAATACAGACAAAGTTACGCGGGTTAACTTGTTATTATTAACATCAACATGTACCTAACAAAAAAAAAACAAAATTAAAAAGTATAACAAACTACAATAAAGTTCACGACTATACGAATACCTTTGAAAGCAACTCGGCTAACAATATTCATATAAACTTCAGTGGAGTTACAAAAATATATTATATCACCCAAACATCCGATGGATGGATATTTGTTACTTATTACGGAACGGATTTTGATGAGACTTTGCAAAGATATAGGTTATACATCAGAAAAATACGTAGGCTACAAATTTCATACAGGTGAAACCGCAAGCATAGCTAGTATAATGGGGACATTCACTCACAATACACATACTTGGGTTTTGGTTTGTAAGTGTAGTATAAACTATTAAGTTTAAAAACTAGCAAAGGGTAATTAATGAAAACAAGAATAATAATAATCCTGGACAATGCTGTCTGTACGTCTATAGCTATACAATGAGAGTGAAACAAATAATATAATCCACTAATCATTTGTTAATTTATATTATAACTAGTTGTCCAGGCAGACGTTGTTTTGCCTTAAAATAAAAAAAAAATTAGGGGTGGACTACCCCTGACATTTAGGGGGATGAAAAATAGATGTTGGCCGATTCTCAGACCTACTCAATACGCTCACAAAATTTCATGAGAATCGGTCAAGCCGTTTCGGAGGAGTATGGGAACGAAAACTGTGATACGAGAATTTTATATATAAGATAAGAACATTGTAAAGTATGAATTAATTGAAGACCTCGCTGCTTTACGTCCGATGGTCGCGGGTTCGATTCCTCGCACGGCACAAACATTTTGATTGTTTGTATCGGTCTGGGTGTTTTCTATGTATAATGTATATGTATTTACGAAAAAAATATCTATGTACTTGTATCAGTTATCTAGTACCCGTAACACAAGCTTTAGCTAGCTTAACTTGGGCTCTAGATGGCGCTGTGTGCATTGTCCTGAGATTATTATTATTATTATAGTATTAAGGATTTTTTTTAAATGTAAGATAATTTTATTTGTTGACTTATTTTAATATATTATACAAAAAATGTAATTAAATTATTTGATATATTTAAAAAAATAATTCAATTCTTAAAAGTAATAACGTATATAAACTCGCCTTTTTGCAGGCTGAACTTTGGACGAATATTCATATTGTAAAGTCCAATTTACACTCAGCCCGAGTGGGCAGGGAAGTGAGCAGCGCCATTCCCATGTTACTGCTTCCCTTGCCACTCGCGCTGCCTGGCGCTCCCTCGATTATCGGTTTTTCGTGCGCGAGTCAAAGGACTGGCAGCGCGAGTGGCAGCGTGTGTACATTCCGCCCTCTCGCTCAGTTGTCGCCCGGCAATATTTCCGGCAGCGCGAGTAGCAGGGGAAGCGGCTGAATGTGAACGTAGCATTAAGACCAACTTGTAACACTGCATTCTGGAAACAAATAAATACGAGTAAATAACAGTTGCTGATATTTTATTTTCTCAGGGAAAATATGCTGTTAGTAATATTACTATCCCGGCTGATGACTTCCCTTATGTGTGGCCATTTGAAAGAGCAAGAGCCGTATGTATACTGATACATCACCCCACAAACACAACGCTAGCAAGCGGAAGTGCCTACATTCTGTTTAAACAGAAGCCATTGAAGAAAAGTACTAAGCACTAACTCATTCAATCTACTATAGATGAACGTCTGCATGGTTGTATTAATAGATTAGACAACTGAAGTAATAGAATAGAAAATCATTTATTCAAATAAACTTAAGTTTAGCACTTTTGAATAATCAACATTTTTTTTTTAATTTACCGCTTGTTCGGAAAGCTGTCTCATCACAAGAAGAATAAGCAAGAAACTTGTGTGTTGCCCTTTTAAATATTCCTTGTAAGTTCACATTTTACAAGTGCAATGTATCTCTAATTATATCGTGGATAAGAGAGTGGTTAAGATTAGTAAAATTGTAAATCTTAAATATAACTCAAAGGTAACTGACATAGTGATCTATCAGCACAGCCCAGACAACTGGGCGGATTGGGCTGAAATTTGGTATGCAGGTAGATGTTATGAGGTAAGCATCCGCTAAGAAAGGATTTTGATTAATTCTACCTCTAAGGGGATAAAATAGGAGATGAAAGTTTGTATGAAACTTTGTCAATTTTAAACCGATCGGGCTGAGACTTTGCATGTATAAAGCTATTATGACGTAGGCTTCCCCTAAGAAAGGATTTTGATAAATTCCACCCCTTAGGAGATAAAAATAATAGGGGATAAAAGTTTGTATAAATCTTCTTAGATTTTCGACTGATTGAACTGAAATTAAAGTTTGGAGCTACTATGATGAAGACGTTCGCTTAAATAGGATTTAAATGAATTGAACCCCCATGAGGATAAAACAAGGGATGATGTAGGATGTAAATGTATTAGTTTGAACCTATCAGTACCTAATGGAACGAATAAATTAAGACGAAAAAAATATTTTTTAGTTCTTTAGGCTACTTTTATTTTAGAAAAATAAAGTTAAATACCACGAGGACGAAGTCTCGGGAACAGCTAGTTAGTAATATAAGCTGTTGTTATCCCGAGATAAATAAAAATAAAAGAAGAATTCTGTTTAGAACGTAATTGGTACTATTGCATACTTAACATCAATTTTTCTCGGCAATAACTTCGTTCAAAGTAATCTCGTCGGATATCTCGGCCTCATTAATTATTCCGCTAATCAACTTAGTTTGCAAGTCGTGTTAGAACATTCAACCGTTCATTCTAGAATGAACGGCTCTCGTATGTCTGTGATCTTACATGCGTAGGGAGGCGTAGTTTTTAGTTTAGGCCATTCTGTTTATATTGTACCACAAATGTTACAATGTATTAGATGACATTCCTGATTCAAATTCAAATTCAAAATATCTTTATTCATGTAGGTCTATTACAGACTCTTACGATTTGTCAAATCTACCGTTAGTTCGGAATGATATCGAGATGAGAAGAACTGACAAGAAACTCAGCTCGTATTCTTTTCAAATAAATGTTGTACATGTTTATAATAATACAGATTAGTTTAAATTTGGGAGAATAGAGTGAATACCAGCATACTCGTATGCTATTGAAAAAGCAAAAAGTGTAATCTGTTTTCGTAACCTGAACCGACCAGTCTCCACAAGTAGCACCCGTTCACAAGTATGACTGATGAGCCAGCCATCATTGCACTCAACCATATAAGAGGGGGCACGTCGACCCTGCCCACAAGATTACACAATACAATAATTTTGTACATATGTTTCTGTTTCAAAAATATATTGTAGGTCAAATTCGAAGGTTAATTTTTGTGGGCCAGCTGACGTAGTTTTTGGATTTGTCAAATATTGAAGTCATGAGCGTAACGCTAAACATGCCGACATTTTTTTTTATAACACAGGGGACAAACGAGCCTGCGGCTCACCTGATGGTAAGCGATTACCGCCGCCCATGAGCATCCGCAACACCAGTAGAATTGCAAGTACGTTGTCGGCCTTTTAAAAAGGAATAAGCTATTTTCATGAGGGTTTCAATATCGTATCGGTTCGGAAATACCATTGCTGGAAGGTGATTCTACAATGTGGTTGTGCGAGGCAAAAAGTTTCTAGAAAACCGCACTGTGGAAGACTGCCATTCATCCAGATGATCAGGATGGAATTTCAGTTTCTGGCGGGTGGTACGGTGGTTTAACTCAGCAGCTGGTATTAATCCGAACAATTCCTCAGAATACTCCTCGTGATATATGCGGCAGAAAATGCACAGAGATGCAATATCACGACGCAAAGCCAATGGGTCGAGTCTGTCAATTGGCAATTTGGCAATATCGACATTGCTAGGTTGATTTGCATCAATCGAGTTAGGAATAGCGTATTGCTCGACTCTTGGATTAATTTGGTATTTTAACCAACTTTCCACTACTGAAGAAGGTACAAACTGATACAAAGTTTCTGGATCATCATCATCATCCATTTCCATTCCAAATCCTAAACTTTGGACGATATTTTGAACGAAATAAATAGATCATTATTATGTAAATACCTAAAACAATTTCGGATAGCAGAACGATTTTTAATAAATTGGTGGCCATAGTTGAATTCGTAAATTACAACCAAATTATACGATCGCAATTAAATAACTATTATTTTTATCAATACCAATCATTATAATATCATCCGCTTGTTGCGAAATATAATGATATCTCGATCAAACATTTGTTTAATTTTCAAATGACTTACATATTCTCTTATTTATAAAAACATCATTTTATAGAACAATTAGCTTAAATAATACACTTAAGTAAAACACCATCTACATGATATGTTCTTATCCCATCAAAAACATAAATGTGAAATGATAGCCGAGTTTAATATTATGATATATGGCTTGATTGTTGACTTCTATGACAAAAGAGATGAGATCTAAATGGGTGCCAAGTTCGATGGTCTGTCCTGAAATGTATTTAGAACAATATGAAATATCATTTCTTCTTATAACTTAGGATAATATACTGTAGCCTAAGTTCTAACTTGGCCAGTTCTCATATACCAATTATTACTTTCGATTGCTAGTTACTATTAATATTAAAATAGGAACCGACAAGTAACATGTTTAGAACTTGCGAAGGCTACAGTATATTTCGTATATGAAAACTAGCCAAGTTAGACCTTAGGCTACAGTATATTATCCTAAGTTATAAGAAGAAATGATATTTTATATTGTTATAAATCCATTTCAGGACAGACCATTGAACTTGGCACCCATTTAGATCTCATCTCTTTTGTCATAGAAGTCAACAATCAAGCCATATATCATAATATTAAACTCGGCTATCATTTCACATTTATGTTTTTGATGGGATATCATTACTTTTTGTACATAAATTATACGAGGTACTTATTTATAACTAAATTAATACCAAATTATTTTTGATAAATTACTGTATTTTCGTATATTTGCGGGGTATAATTGTCTTTTTTTTGTGTTATTTTCTATAGTTTCTTGTAACTTTTAAATGTTCAAGTGCAATGCCAATTCAGTATCAGGAATTTTTAGGCAAATCGGGGCGGTATAACGTCCACAGATGGTTGTACTCTACAATAGAGCTCTCGTGACTTGGATCAAAATTGTTAAGACGTACTCCATCTAAGGTTTTAACTCTGGAGAGTCCAACGTAAACCTGCCCTTTATTAAATATAGAGGAGGCTATGTTGAGAAGAGGACTGCCAAAACTAAGGCCTTGTGATTTGTGGATAGTAATAGCATATGTTAAGCAAATACGGAATTGTTCTCTATTAACATATACATTATTTAATATCTGAAACTTCGTATTGACACGTTATAGTTCGTAAAGACGATTATGTAACAAATTGACTGGTATCTATTGAATTCTCAAGGAAACAATTTGTTACCAATAAGTTCTCATTCTCGAGTTAACTGTACATTCCTACTTATAACTATACTAAAATTGTTATTAATTTTTGGTTTAAACTATTGTCTATATCATACGTATTTACTAAAATAATGTAATAATAATATAATCACAAATATATAAGTATAATTTAAGAAAGCTATAAATTTCGTAGCATAAATCGCAACCTTATAGGTTAGATATCCAGAAACAAAACATTGAGTTTTATCGCACCGCTCCCACACGGCGCCACCGCGGCGCCCTATACCGAAATGCCTATTATTTAATAATTATTTATAAAAATAATGATTTTACACTATCGATGTGCGCTAAATATTGAAACAATAAGTAATACCAAATCTCAGTTAATAACATAATAAATACGAAATTCGACTATACTCCTAGTTATAAGTACGAGTATATTTTAGACAGAATCTAAATTATAGCAACTAGTGTTTACCGCTCAATGCAATATTTGAAGTTTGCTAGTTATCGACACTGATGTGAAGGGGTCAACGTAAATTGGTAATGATCGACGTTTTCATACAATATTACTTTCGGTCCAGTACAAGATGAGATTTTTCGCCAGGGATCAATGTCAATTGGTGGCTATCGACGTTTTCATAGAATTTTAGTATTCGTCCAGTATAAGTTGAAATAGAATCAATTAAAGTGAAAAATTGTAGTAAAATGATAACAATTTACCAGTTTCAGATTTTTTCCTTTATATTCACCTAATTACCTATCTGCATACCAAATTTGAACTTCCTAGGTCATCTGGATAAAAATGACGATTTTTGGACATTAATATCTAAATAACCGTTTGAGATATGTTTATGAAATTTGGAACACATATTTATCTCGCAAGTCTCAATATATGAACCAAATTTGACAGGTTTGTGTGAAAGAGTTTTTGAGTTATGAGGGGGTCAAAAGTGGCTCCAAATGGTTCGTGTAAATATACACACGGTGCTGCAAGCCAGTTTACTTGAAACTCGGCTTGACACGCTGCCGCGTGTCTAGATTAAAAATGTTTACAAAATTGAATGTCGATTAAATGGAAAAATGACATTTTTCAAAATTAGAAGCTATGTCACCTACTTTTATATACGTCAATTAAATTAACCACGCCATCTTAATCATTATATAAATACTTTTAAAATGATATATAGTACTTCTGTGTAATTTTGTTAAAACTTTAAAGGAGAAATAAAAATTATAAAACTTTGAATTCTTGTATTGTAAAAAATGTATATTTTGTATTGTGCCATTTTTCTATTTAACCGACGATGTTTTGTTTTCTTGTAATGATATACAAACTGACACTCCACCTGGTGGTAATGGTGATCGTGGCATATATGCATGAATATCACTATCACTATATCACATTATCATGTAACAATACCAAAAGATATACCGAAATTACCTTTAAATGAATTTAAGACATCTTTTAAATCACACTTAACGAGGAAAGCCTATTCACTAAACGATTACTTATAACAAACGTGTATGGCCATAGTTTTCATGCACCGGATTTTCATTTTATGTTAGTCTGTTCTGTGATCATGGATGGATAGATGGATTGACGTCTATTAATATGCGCGTAAAAATGATTATAGAAAAATGACTTCTGAACTGAAAACAATTCACTTGAGTACGGAATATTTTACACTAGCTGTACACGCGACTTTGCCCGCATGGAATTTTACTTTATTTAATAATCAAATGAGCGGAGAATCAGAATAATCGACTATTCGAATTATATGTATAATATATGTTTGCTTATATAAGGTTTATTTGAGTAAAGATTTATTCTATTTTGTAGCCACCTGATGGTAAGCGGAAAACGTCGTCTGTGTTGCCATTCTAGAAGACTTACAATTCCTGCCTCTTATAAGATTGATTAACTTATTTAAATAATTTGATTTGCACAATCTGTTTTAGAATCCACTAGGGTTGCAGGAAATTCCGCAACATGTATAGACAATGTTTTCTGTAATTGTGAAGTTAAGGTGAAAATGAATTTCGACTGTCTTGGCTCTGATCATTATGGACAAAAAATTATAATTGAAAATAAGGGATCTGAAGGGACTCAAACAATTACATGCAGACAAGAATACAAAAGAATTTGGCACGTTTCAAAAATAAAAGTGATCATAAAATATCTAGTCTCGTACTACCTCAATATGATCTGGACACTGTAGTGAACATATTTTTAATTTAATTGAGCAAGAAACTAGCAATTAATTTAAACCAAAAACATTTTCAACTAATGTAAAATCAAAGTTTTGTGACTGGGCCACGTTTGGTATTTATAAATCTAGGGCTAATCTTTACGAACTTTACGAAAAACGAAGCTATATATCCGATCCCCTATTTCATGAATATGTAAAATCTTATTCGAAAATATTTAAAAGGGTTTGTCAGACAGCTAAGACTCTCTATTTAGGTAAAATAATAACTAAATCTAAAGATATAATAATAGCCACTTGGAATGTAATGAATAGCGAAACTAAAAAAGGACAAGTAAATATACATTGTGAATAATTTGGCTTTTAAAAAAAATGAATAAAATATTGAATTGAATTTCTTGCCAGTTCTTCCCAATTGCATCTATATACTGAACTGGACGGTAGAGAAAAAATATAATTTAAAAAATTTGACGTTTATAAGCGGCAAATATGTCCTACATGAACAAATGATTTTTGAATTTCAATTTGAAAAAATAGCATAATTCAGTGTGAAGTAAAAATATAAATAAAAACCAATGCTATACTGTTTTTGTGTTTAAGATACATTGCCCTTATTATATTGTCTATTTATATCAGTTGTCTAGTACCCATAAATAATAAATAACGGTATGATTGAGAATGTATTAATCAATTTTAACTTTCTATATTACGATATGAATATTGAATATCTTTATGAAATTTGTTATGAAATTAAATAAATCATGCGAACATTGTAAAGTATCAATTTATCGAAGACCTCACTGGTCTAGCGGTTTAGTATGTCCTCATATTTTCAATAGTTGCAAGTTCGATTTCTCGCACGATACTAACATTTGTATTCATGAGTATGGTTGTTTGTATTGGTTTCAGTGTTTTCTAAAGTATGTATTTACAAAAAATATTATCTATTTCTATCAGTTGTATAGTAGTCAAAACACAAGCCCAGCTTAGCTTGGCACTAGATGGCGCTGTGTGAATTGTCCTGAGATATTCTTATTATACATTTACAGTATATATATATATATAAAATTAAATTTAAATGAGAAAGTATGTCTATCTGCCTGCCTGTTTGTTACCTTAACACTAAACAGATAAACAGATTTTAATGAAATTTAATGTGAAGATAGATATCAAGATTATGTACATAAATCTTTAAAAAGATCAGATAAAGTTACGAATAGTCAGTACATTATATACTCGTGAATACATGTTTTTTTTTATCGGAATCATTCTCGCTAGTTTTACATAGTAATGTAGTGTGGTAACTGCTAGACCACTATCTTCGTGTTCTATACTAAATTCGTTAAATTTTTTGACGATTGGTTGAGCTGTAAAAGAATAGAATAGAATAGAATAGAAAATCATTTACTCAAATTAACTTAATTCAAGCACTTTTGAATAGTCATGGTTATCATTCTTTTTATCTACCGCTCATTCGGGAAGCTGTCTCATAACAAGAAGAACAAGGTAGAAATTTGGGTGTTGCTCTTTTAAAAAAATCATTGTAACTTCATATTTCCATTTCGAAACGTGCGAATACAAAATGCACAGTATATAGTAATAGAAAACTAACTTAGTTCGTTTTATACGTTTGCATAAAGATAGTAATAGAAACAATACTACCTGTTTCTGCGACTTCGTCCGCGTGGAATTTAACTTTATTTTTCTAAAATAAAATAATTTTTCAAATTAAAAGTAGCCTAAGTTACTCCTTATTACATCAGCTTCCTGCCAAAAAAAGTCCCGTTAAAATCTGTCCAGTCATTTCAGAGATTAGCCGGAACAAACAGACCGACTGACAGACAGACAAAAATTGTAAAAAGTGGTTTTTTGGTGTATGTACCATATTTATATTCATATGCATGTGGTGAAAAACGGTTATTTCAATATTACAAATAGACACTCCAATTTTATTTATATGTATAGATAAACGTTCCTATAAAAATAGTAATAGAAAACAAACTTGGTTCCCATTTATGAAGTAAGGATTTGTATTCGGTATTAAAATAAGATTCCCAGAAGAAGAACGAGCAAGAAACTTGCAGTTGCTCTTTTAAAAATAATCATTGCACATAACTTCATCTTTCCATTTCAAAACGTGCGAATACAAAATACACAGTATACAGTTATGGAAAACAAACTTATTTCGTATAAAAATAGTAATAGAAAACAAACTTATTTCCTATAAACGCTCCCATAAAAATAATTCCCATAATAACAGAAATCAAACTTATTTCGTATAACCGTCCTCATAAAAATAGTAAAAGAAAACAAACTTATTCCGTATAAAAGTTCCCATAAAAATAGTAATAGAAAACATTCTTACTTTGTATAAAAGTTCCCACAAAAATAGTAACAGAAATCAAACATATTTCGTATAAAAGTTCCCATAAAAATAGTAATAGAAAATATAGTTATTTCGTATAAATGGTCCCATAAAAATAGTAACAGAAATCAAACTTATTTCGTATAAACTTTCTCATAAAAATAGTAAAAGAAAACATACTTATTTCGTATAAACGTTCTCATAAAAATAGTAAAAAAAAAACAAACTTATTCCGTATAAAAGTTCCCATAAAAATAGTAATAGAAAACATTCTTACTTTGTATAAAAGTTCCCACAAAAATAGTAACAGAAATCAATCATATTTCGTATAAAAGTTCCCATAAAAATATTAATAGAAAATATAGTTATTTCATATAAATGGTCCCATAAAAATAGTAACAGAAATCAAACTTATTTTGTATAAACTTTCTCATAAAAATAGTAAAAGAAAACATACTTATTTCGTATAAACGTTCTCATAAAAATAGTAAAAAAAAAAACAAACTTATTCTGTATAAAAGTTCCCATAAAAATAGTAATAGAAAACATTCTTACTTTGTATAAAAGTTCCCACAAAAATAGTAACAGAAATCAAACATATTTCGTATAAAAGTTCCCATAAAAATAGTAATAGAAAATATAGTTATTTCGTATAAATGGTCCCATAAAAATAGTAACAGAAATCAAACTTATTTCGTATAAACTTTCTCATAAAAATTGTAAAAAAAAAACAAACTTATTCCGTATAAGAGTTCCCATGAAAATAGTAACAGAAATCAAACTTATTTCGTATAAACGTCCTCATAAAAATAGTAAAAAAAATCAAACTTATTCCGTATAAAAGTTCCCATGAAAATAGTAATATAAAACTCCTATTTCATATAAACGGTTCCATAAAAATAGTAACAGAAAACAAACTTAGTTTCCATTTATAAAATTACGAAGTAAGGATTTGTACTCGGTATCAAAATGAAATTCCCAGAAGATCTCGTAATCAATGTAGGACAAAGTTGCCGACCACTTTGTTTTGGCTTAAACTAATTTAAGTAATAATCAGTACAAAACATTTATATCCCATTGTTTCCTTCGAGGCGAGGTATTAATTCCCTAAACTCTGCTAATTGGCATCCAATCGTGAAAATTTCTTATTAAATTTTATTTATTTTAACAAAATGTAACTTCTTGGGCTATAACGAAATTGTTAATTTTATAAGTATTTTGGTTTATATAACGGATTTATCTGTACGTATAAATAAAATTGGAGTGTCTGTTTGTAATATTGAAATAACCGTTTTTTACTACATGCATATGAATATAAATACGGTACATACATCAAAATATCTTTTTTTTTTATTTTTGTCTGTCTGTCTATTTGTTCCGGTTAATCTTTGAAATGGTTGGACCGATTTTGACGGGACTTTCATTGGCAGGTAGCTGATATAATAAGGGGTAACTTATGCTACTTTTATTTTAGAAAAATTAAGTTCAATTCCACGCGAATTAAGTCGCGAGTACAGTTACGAGTAGTTTCTAATAAAAATATACGATTGTTATCAGAGACAATAAATCTGTATACCACATATTTAAATTATTTGATGGTTTGAAGTCGGTATTTGCATCTATCCATCATCAAGAAATGTATAATAATATTTATATGTAATGCGAATGTTGAGATGGATGTGTGGTGTGACGAGGACAGACAAGATAAAGAATGAATACATCAGAGGAAGTATGAAAGTGGCACCGATGTCAGAGAGGTTCAGGGCCTCAGGGAGAGAAACCGAGGGCCCCAGGGAGAGAAACCGTTATTATTATTATTATTATTACATGATGTTGTTTATAAGCTACCTAATCAAGCAAAACAGAGAAATAAAGGTCAAGGTACAAATAAATCGTAAAAACAAAATATTATAGTACCTATAAGAAGACTTACGCAATATTGGCGTCATTTCAGTAGGCGTCTGTCAGGACTTCGCTGTTAATAATCAGTCCGTTAGATATAGTTCTATCGTAGGAAATAGAAATAGAAATAATCTTTATTCAAATATACTCATTACAAGCACCATTGAATAGTCATATTGTGATTCCAAGAAACTTGATTTTTAAAAATTACAATACAATAAAATACCAGAGTCTGTTCTAAATCTGCCAGAAAAGAGATTTAAATATCAAATAAAACACTTCCTTTGCTTACTATAAAATTGAAGAATTCGTTAACGATAATAATGTTTTTGTAGAAAAATTTTAAATACATAGCACTGACAATATTATCTGATTACACTAATAATGAGTGCGTAGCGATTTCTATGTTGATTATCGCATACCTCTTACTTGTTACACTATAATTATTTATATAAAAAAAAACATCTATTAAAAAGAGCAACACACAAATTTCTTGCTCATTCTTCTTGTGATGAATCTGCATTCCGAATGAGTGGTAGAATCAAAATATGACTATTCAAAAGTACTTGTAATGAGTTTATTTGAATAAAGATTATTTCTATTCTATTTCTATTCTATTCTTGTGTGTTGCTCTTTTGAATAGGTTCTATGAACCTCGACCATGTAAATCATCTTGCCTTGCCTTTATCTCATTATTTGTGGTCGTTGCAGTATGTCATTCTCTTCCACTGCTCTCTATCGGTCGTCATGTCTGAGCGTACTCTCCTTTTATTCTTCATTCATCATTCTCCAATATATAGCAAGTATAAGTTTATTTGCGGACAACGTTATAATTTATTTTTCATACTGCTTTCTTGATATATGATAGCGTAGCGGCTTTTGTATTGATTGCCGCATGCATTCTCATGTAAAGTGCGAATACTGTAACTACCATATAGTAATTTTTGTAGCTGTGACGTGGTCGAGTGGAATGAGTAGTCATGCTCACTAAAATGTCCAGACATGTGGCGGCATGGTGGGCCGGGTCATTGGGCTCCCTAAAATAGGCTGGCTCATCCGTCATACTCGTGAACGAGTGCTCCTTTTAGGGACTGGTCTGCTCTTATCACTACGACTGATTTAATCTTATTGTGTTTTTATATTTGAGCCTAAATAAATTAGTGCTGGTTGGTAGTTTGTATTCACACGTTTCGACTTGTAAAATGTGAACTTACAAGGATTGTTTAAAAGAGCAATACACAAGTTTCTTGCTTATTCTCCTTGTGATGAGACAGCTTTCCGAATAAGCGGTAGATTTAAAAAAATGTTGACTATTCAAAAGTGATTAAATTAAGTTTATTTGAATAAATGATTTTCTATTCTATTCTATTCTATTCATATCATCTTACACACAAGCCATCCATCTTTTTTAGGGCGTCCTCTCCCTTTCCATCCATCCACGTTCATATTGTACACTTTCCTTAAGACATGATCCTCATTCCGCCACATAAGATGCTCATACCAGCTCAATCTATTACCTAGCAACTTATCTATAACTGGCGCAAATGTCAAATGACAAATCTAAAATTTCTCCAAAAAGTAGATGTGTAATTTAAGAAAAGAAAAGAAAGAAAAAAAAGAAGAATTTAATTAAAGAAAAATAACCCTGGAAATTCAATAACGGCATCTACTCCAAAGATGAACAGAGCTTGTTGTTATATATACTCGACAACGGCTATCAGTTGCCAATCAATAAAAAAAATTAAGTATTTCTATAAACACTTATATTTTTTTGTAAGTACACACATAGTAGATCTAGTCCCAAGTTAAGCTAACTAAAGCTTATGTTATGGTTACAGAGAACTGATAGAAATACAAAGATATTTTCGTAATTACATACATATTATACGTAGTAAACACTCAGACAATAGAAACAATTTGACCGATGATTACAAATAGTTTCATACAAGGAATCGAATCTGCGATCATGGGAAGTAGTACGGTATTGTAAAGCTCTATACCACCGTGGCCGTATATCTATTTATATGTATAAATAAAAGCATTTACGTATGTCTATCAGTTGGATACTACAGGCTCTGATCAGTGTAGGACGATGTATGAGATATTTAGTGTTATTGATTTATTAAAAATATATGTAGGTCACTTGAATGATGTCACGTTATAAGCAAAACGCAGACGGCCTCGATGGTCTAACGGTTTGGTACATCGTCTTACTTCCGATGGTCGCGGGTTCGATTCCTCGCACGCCATAAAAAATTGCATTCATGAGTATGATTGTTTGTATTGATCTGGGTACTTTCTTTGTATAATATGTACGCATTTACGAAAAAGAAATATCTATGTATTAGTATCAATTGTCTAGTACCCATAACATAAGCTTTAGGTATCTTAACTTGGGTCTAGATGGCGCTGTGTGAATTGTCCTTATTATTATTAATAAAATATACGTCAAAAGATAAGTAATAATCTTAGAACAATTCACACAGCGCCATCTAGACCCAAGTTAAGCTAGCTAAAGCTTGTGTTATGGGTACTAGATAACTGACTAAAATACATACATATTTTTTGTTCGTAAATGCATATTGTAAATAGAAAACACCCAGACCAATACAAATAATCATACTCATGAATACAAATCTTTACATCATCCAAGGAATCGAACTCACAACTATTGAAATTATGATATACTAAACCGCTAGACCAGCAAGGTCTTCAATTAATTCATACTTTACAATGTTCTTATCTTATAAAATTCTCGTGTCACAGTTTTCGTTCCCATACTCCTCCGAAACGGCTCGACCGATTCTCATGAAATTTTGTGAGCGTATTGAGTAGGTCTGAGAATCGGCCAACATCTATTTTTCATCCCCCTATGTGTTAGGGGTAGTCCACCCCTAATTTTTTTATTTTATTTTAAGGCTAAACAACGTTTGCCGGGACAGCTAGTGATTTATATAAATTTCCAATAAGTTTCGTAAAGAAATTCAATATTCATATCGTAATATCGAAGTTAAAATTGTTTAACATAATCCCAATCACGCCGTAAATTGCTCTCAATCCTTTTATTTAAGTATTTATTAGATGAAATATAGAGATGTGTCGTGACCTCTTTTTGAATTGAAAATTATTGGTTCTCTATACGCTTTTTATAGAATTCTCAAATAACTTATGTCGTAGACCCCCCATTCTTACCTGGTGTTGAGTTTTTGTCAATTTCTAAGTGCAGTAAAGTTTAGTGTTAAAATCATAAAGTAAAAACAACAAGATGACCACTGTTGTAGAGCCCTTGTAGTTAGTCATAGACACATGGGGGTTGAGACCACTTTGGGAATCACTGGTCTACAATATTATAAATGCAGAAGTCAGTTCGATTGTGTGTCCTTTTCATATTTTTTTATACTACTCTGATGCTGTTGGCTACAGCTGGCTTTTACAGCTTCGCCGAATGATAACGAGCGCAGATCACACTTCAAACCCGCGGATGGACTTATGGAGCGACTGAAAGCCAAGTCCTGCCAACCGAACGAGCGCAGATGGCATTCTTAACCTATAGGACTTATAGGCAAAGTCCTGTCTGACAGATACGACTTTAGTCTGAATACGCTGGGGGATCGTACTTCAGTTCAGGCCGTCGTAATTTCGATATCCATTTGAATTGGACGGGAATCGATCGGCGGGACCTTTTCACAACTTAACGTTTTTTATAGCATAGGGGACGAGCTTGCGGCTCGCCGGATGGTAATGATTACTGTCGCTTATCCGCATCGCATCCGCAGCACTAGTGGAATTGCAATTGCATTGCTGACCATTAAAGAAGGAATAAGTTCTTTTCTTGAAGGTTTCAATATCGCATCCGAAATACAATTGCTGGAAGATAATTCCATAATGTGGTTGTGTGTGGCAATAAGTTTGAAAAACTGAACGGATGAAAGAATCTTAGTTTCGATTGTATTAGAAGGACGGACATACGCTCTCGTTTATATTTATTTAAAACAACATATAAGTTTCTTATTCAGTCTTCTAGTGATGAATCTGCATTCCGAATGAGTGGTAGAATCAAAATATGATATTCAAAAGTGTTTGTATTGAGTTTATTTGAATAAAGAATATTTCTAATACTATTTAAAAAAGTAAACAAAATCACCGTCATGCAGGTCAGATCAGTCAGGCAGGAGTTGGCCTTCAGCCGCTCCATAAGTCCTTCCGCGGGTTTGGAGTGCCATCTGCACTCGCGCCCTAACGTCCGGTGAATCTGTAAAGGCCAGCTACGGCCAACAACATTAGCGTAGTCCGAAAAAAAAAGTAAGTCACGAGAAATAGATAGTGCGTAACAAATGATCAGGTTCTCTTGTACGCTTCAGTATTCAATAATGTAACAAAAATAATACAAACTTGATGATATTTTAATGCGTTGGGTAATATCGAAGGCTATAGTGTTTATAAATAGTGATAATGTAATATTTTATAACATTTTTATCTCGAATTCCCTTTTATTTAATAAAATATTACTCTTATTACTCACTGACAATATTATCTGGTTACACTAATAATGAGTGCGTAGCGATTTCTATGTTGATTATCGCATGCCTCTTACTTGTTATACTGTAATTATTTATATAAAAAAAACATCTATTAAAAAGAGCAACACACAAGTTTCTTGCTCATTCTTCTTGTGATGAATCTGCGTTCCGAATGAGTGGTAGAATCAAAATATGACTATTCAAAAGTGCTTGTAATGAGTTTATTTGAATGAAGATTATTTCTATTTCTATTTCTACTGGACAATTAATTAGATTAACGACCTCGGTGGTCTAGTCTAGCACACTGTTTTACTTTCGATGATCGCGGGGTCGATCCTTCTTGCACGGAACAAACGTTTGTATTCATGAGTACGATTGTTTGTATCGGTCTGTATGTTTTATATGTATAATATATATGTATTTTTTAGTACTCATAACACAAGCTTTAGCTAGCTTAATTTGGGTCTAGATGGCGCTGTGTGAATTGTCCAGAGATTATCATTATTATTAATTAGGCTATTTAAGTAAATAAAGGGATGAAGGCACGGCAATGATGATTACAGATGCAATATGTTATATAATCCGTATTTTTTTTTTTTTTAAACTAGCGAGTAATCTCGGTTTCGCATTACAAATATTTGAATTTCTCGGCTTGTTCCAAGAACTCGTATATATTATAAATGTAATCCTTCCTCTTGAATTACTCTATTTATTGCTGTAAACTGAATAAATAGAGTTGTCATTGTCTGTTTGCTTATATCTTTTAAACTACGCAACGGATTTTAATTCAATTTTTAGCAACAGATAGAGCGATTCAAGAATAACGTTTATATGTATAATATATGTATATGCGTGCGAAGGCGGAGCAGATAGCTAGTTATCATAAATTAATTCTGAATTACAATAATAAAGGAATGTTCCGCCACTCAAAAATAAACTTAAGTGAATTCTACCTGAAAATGTCTTCCACGCAATACGTGCAAAACTGAGTAGGTAACTAGTATTCAATATAGGAATGATTAACAAAAACAGCGCCATCTATGTCTAAAGGTAGGAAATATTTTAATATACAATCACTCTGCTACGGAGTTACGTAGCAAATGTAGAGACTGCTACGAATTTTGTAGGAACTCGTAGCGCCCTCTACGAACAATGTGTATTACTACAAAGCAAGAGAGAAATTTATGTATATATGTGAGTTATGGAAAGTTAGGACACTTTCAGCTTCTCGTAGGAATTTGTAGATGTCTCTTAAAAATATTTTAAAATTGTTGATTCTTTTGTAAATTATTAATGTTAAAATTACTTAATTAATATAGAAGTACATACATACATAATACTTCTATGTACTTTAAGAAGTAATAATACTTCTATGTAACCTTTAATTAAAGACCGGTAAAATTTTCAAAACAACCAATATTTTTTACTGCAGTACTCAAAACATGTATGTAATTACCATTTAATCCCATGTTACCGACGGGCTCGATGATCTAGCAGTTTAGCACTATATTTCTTATGGTTGTGGGTTCCATTCCTCGCACGGTACAAACGACGAATGATGTATATTCTGTTGCTATACGCTGACGGGGTATAGGGGTACTAGTGAAGGACGATTGACAGTAGATACTAGTGGGGTACTACTGTAGGTGGGGATCTAAGTATGATAGTATGAACATAAAGTTAGGCCAGTTATCATAGTTTCCATGCGGAAACGTGGACATTAACCTAATTAAATAGGAAGATGCTATCAATCACATTATATCTATCTATCTATTTATCTATATATCTATCTATCTACTGTGAAATTATGCAATGCAAAGTTTAAATAAATAAATAAATCAAATTACTATACCTCATTAATAATGGCCCAAAAAAACTTATTATTTCGTCTTTTTCCCAAAAAATTTATCTACATTACGAGTAGACACAAGGTGACTGGGACAAATACACAACTAAAAGGAAACAATATAAAAAACTAATTCGCCACAGACGACAAGAGTGCTGGAGGCGATTCTGTACCAACATAGACAATAACAACCAAGCAGTCAAAGTGAAGGCCTGCCTTTCCAAAGAGAAAGAACACACAATAGGCTGTCTTAAAAAATCGGATAATAGCTACACAACAAATGACACAGAAACCTGCGAACTACTACTGTCAACTCACTTCCCAGGATTCCTTGCGGACAATGACCACTCATGGAATTCCCAGGAAAGTAGGACAACCAGCAGCTCGGACTGGGAGATAGCAAGCAGAGTAATAAACAGAGAAAGACTTACATGGGCAATCAACACATTTCTACCTTTCAAAGCTGCAGGACTAGACGGTATTTTTCCGGCTCTCCTGAAATGGAGCGGTGACATAATAGCTGAACACTTGGTTCAACTTTTCCGGGCATGCCTAGCTCACCGATACATACCTTTGAAATGGCGTGAAGTGAAAGTAATTTTCATTCCGAAACCTGGCAGAGGTGACTACACACAGGCCAAGTCCTTTCGACCAATTAGTCTCACATCGTTTTTACTAAAAACAATGGAGAGGCTTTGCGACAAAGAGATCAGAGACCTGATATGTATAAACAAACCACTGCACACCAACCAACACGCCTACAGTGAAGGCAAATCAATGGAATCAGCACACCACAGCGTCGTAAGTCGCATTGGTAACTCGCTAAACTCAAAGCAGCCTACCCTAGGTGCCTTCATAGACATCGAAGGGGCCTTTGATAAAACGAACTTTACCAGTATCAGTCGCGCTCTTACCATACATGGAGTACCAACAACTCTCATAGAATGGATAAACAACATGCTGAAAAACCGTGCAATCCAGTTTACCGTAAACACTACCACACGTGGGATCGTAAGTAGAGGATGTCCACAAGGAGGGGTCCTGTCGCCACTCCTGTGGAACTTAGTTGTTAATGAACTCATTGAGGAGCTCAACGACAACGACCTCTACACGGTAGGTTACGCAGACGACATTGCTGTACTTATATCAGGAAATTTTGAGGGACCCTTATGCGATCGCATGAGAGAAGCCTTCAGAACAATAGAGAGATGGTGCGAAAACCATGAACTCTCCGTGAATCCTTCTAAAACAGAACTCATCATGTTCACCAACAAAAGAGCTCCAGGTACTTTCAATTTACCGAAACTCTTTAATACAGAGCTTAAACTTAAGGAGGAGGTCAAGTACTTGGGAGTCATACTAGACAGCAAACTTCTCTGGAATAAACACCTTGATCACAAAATTAACAAAAGCACAATTGCATTCTATCAATGCAGGAAAATGCTTGGTAATAAATGGGGTGTCTCCCCGAAAATAACTCTCTGGCTATACACATCAGTAATAAGACCAATGCTGGTATATGGGGCCTTGGTTTGGTGGACAAGGTCGAAACTTACGACCACAGTCAACAAACTAAGATCTTTCCAAAGACTTGCATGCTCCTCAGTTACTGGATGTATGAAAACAACCCCAACAATGGCAATGGAAATAGCCCTTAACATTACACCCCTTGACCTATACATACAGCAAGAAGCAGCTATAGCTGCCACAAGATTATACCATCTTGGTCTATGGGGCAAAAACCATTACAGTTCTCACACAACCATCCTGAACCAAGCAATCGAATATGAACCTTTGATTGCCGCTCCGTGTGACAGAACTCAAGCATACCACTCGTTTAACAGGAAATACCAAATACAATTGAAGGAGGAGGAAAGGGACCAATCTGCAGTAAATGAACTACGCATCTACACAGATGGCTCCAAAACACAGAACGGTTCAGGAGCTGGGGCACATTCCCTTGACCTCAACATGAACATATCTATACCGCTCGGCAAACACAGTTCGATCTTTCAGTGCGAATGTGTTGCCCTGACCGAGGCAGCAAAAGCTGTATACAGGTTAGGGGTCAACAATTTCAACATTAAATTCATATCGGACAGTGCAGCCGTGCTTAAAGCACTACAGAACAGAAAATCCAACAACAAACTAATAATCGAGTACCACATCGCCCTGGAAAAAATTGCAACGCATAACGGAGTAATTATCCAGTGGATAAAGGGGCACAGCGGATCATATGGCAATGACGCCGCGGACGAACTAGCGAGAGTAGGATCCGGTATGGTGGTTGCAGGCCCCCTCCCGCTCATGCCAATACCATTCTCGCAATTTCGCACCTGGATTCGCCAGAGATCCACCGAAATACAAAACCAAAGATGGAACCTAACCACTGATTGCAAACAATCTAAAGTGGCAATTCCAAAAACGAACCATCGGTTAACAACACGTCTACTTAATCTAGATAGACAAAACCTCAAAATAATGATAGGGACAATAACGGGCCATTGTTCCTTAAACAAACACTTATACAAAATTGATGCTACAGACAGCCCCCTCTGTCGGGGCTGCTTTGAAGCTGAAGAAACGGCGGCTCACGTAATCCTGGAGTGCACGGCAGTGGCCGAACAACGAAAACAAATCCTCGGAACGGTGAGGTCGCTCCGTGAAGCCTGCGAAGACACCAGGAGTCTTCTGCGCTTTTGGGAGGAGCCTGGCTGGCTACGTTAGTAGTCTGGCTCTACACGCACAACGGCCCGAATGTGAGGCTAATTGCGGAGAATGGAGTCTAACATACCATACCATACCATACCATACGAGTAGACTTTACAGATTACCATTGATTGATCAGTCACTCAATCCAATATTAGTTTCGACTTATTAAGAATTAATTTCTTAAAAATTTAATCAACATCAACACTAGAGAAGTTATTAAGAACTACCCTTGATTGATTCAATTCAATTCAATTCAAAATATCTTTTTTTATCTTTTATATTGATAATAAATAAATAAATAAAATAAAATAAATATTTATTCTTCTAGATCCATTACAGATACTTATGACAAGTCAGAATAATCTACGATATTTGATAGTGTAATATTACACTATGAATTACTTATTGGATACTGTTGCGGGTAAATGATACGATGTTGTTGGTCGAGACGATGTATATTACAGATGATAATAAACTGACAATATGTACATAGAAATATTGATCTTATATACTAAATAACAATAGGAAAATGTAAGGTGGGGCGACACAGTTTAGACACAGCAGTGCTTAGTAGACAATATTGAATTTGTCTTACTAGACATTATTAAATGCAATTATTAATTTGATGTATCTAGGTGACTGTATACCGTAACGTGATAGCTAATACATTGATCATGTTGATCCCATTGCTAGCAAAGTACCATCTCGGGTGGACCTCCATGCGGTTTCCCCTGGAAACCATCGTGATAAATTCCTGGTGAATTTGTCACGATTGGCTAACTGACCTGACCTCTTGCTCATTTTATCAACCTTCACTTCACACAAAAAAAAACATCCAGTAACAAATTTAAAAATTGCTCTTACATAACAAAAATATTATACAAAGTAAATAAAATTGTGGCAGTACATCCAATAATGATCTTATTATTATTGGATGTACTGCCACAATTTTATTTACTTTGTATAATATTTTTGTTATGTAAGAGCAATTTTTAAATACATCCAATAATGATAAGATCATTATTGGACATACTGCCACAATTTACTCAGTTCAAAACTAGTCGCCATAAAATTCTATTGTGAGAAAATACAATTTTGTTTCACTTATGGTGTATATAAGGCTATATGCATATGATAGCGCTGTATCCGTAAATCCTAGTGCTATCAGAGAAAACAGTTTCCAAGACCACGTCTATTTCTGATATAGAACCAAACTGGATGCGGTTCTTAGAAATATTTTATGAGCTCGGCGAGTTCTAAGCTATGTCAATTGACCACTTGATTGTATTAGAATTTGTGTGAAGTGTGCATTTCTTAGTACCTATTTGCTAATGTTCGGTTACATTTCTGTATGTGAGAATATTTTGTAGACATAGTTTAAAATGGTCATATAAATGCATTAGTTCAAATGGAGACGCACCTGCGTCGTTTTCGGTTTTCGGTTTTCTTTTTCTTATAAACTTGCTGATATCTATCAGCTAGTTTATAAATAATCTATACCGAATATGAATTTGTACCATTCGGTGTCGGGACCCTTGGTCCGTGGGGTCCTAGCGCTATAAGACTTTTCAAAGAAATAACGAAAAGGTTAGTCGACATCACAGAAGACCGAAGAGCTGGCAGCTACCTTGGACAAAGAATTAGTCTAGCTATTCAAAGAGGGAACGCTGCCAGTATCTTCGGAACATTGCCTATAGGGACCCCTTTTAATAAAATATTTTAGTAATCATATTTTTTTTAAGCTTTTTAATTTTACGTTCTTAGTTGTACAATTAGGTTATGTAAATACTAGTAATAAATCCTATTATAAGATAACTTTGATCTATACATATAAATAAAATTTTAGTCTCTGTTTGTAATATTGAAATAACCATTTTTTACTACATGCATATGAATATAAATACGGTACATGTGCCAAAATAACATTTTTACAATTTTTGTTAGTCTGTCTGTCTGTCTGTTTGTTCAGGCTAATCTCTAAAATGGCTGGACCGATTTTGACGGGACTTTTTTTGGCAATTAACTGATGTAATAAGGCTACTTTCATTTTAGAAAATGGAAGTTAAATGCCACGCAGACTAAGTCGCGGGGAACAGCTAGTATATAATAAGGATAAATATATTATAGTATTAGTAACTTAGGCTACTTCTATTATAGAAAAATCTTTTATTTTAGAAAAATAAAGTTAGGTTCCACGCGGACGAGGTCGCGGGTACAGCTAGTATATAATAAGTACATGTTATTTATAAACTAGCTATTAGCTACGACTTTGATTAATTACAGAAAATTCAATAAATAATACAGATATTTATGTATTTTAATTATTATTTTATTACATATAATATTGTATATTGTCATTAGAATAGAATAGAAAAGAAAATCATTTTTTTTAAATGAACTTTCATTGAAGCACTTTTGAATAGTCATCACATTTTTTTATCTCCCGCTCATTCGGAAAGCTGTCTCATCACAAGAAGAATAAGCAACAAACTTGTGTATTTCTCTTTTAAATAATTCTTGTAAGTTCACGTTTTACAAATCGAAACGTGTGAAGGGTAGTTTGTACTACCAACAAAAACACAATAAGATTAAATCAGTCGTAGTGATAAGAGCAGACCCTACAAAGAAATCTCATCTTTATCTGCCTCTCTTTTGATACATAAAATTGTACTATTTCTTCCCAAAACTCATTCCATAACTACATTTACCAACGTAATATAAATAATATATTTCTTATTCCCATGGTTTTGTCTGTATATTTTAGATATAAATTAATAAAATTAAAAAAAAAAAATCATGTAGGACATTTTAGTCGCTTATGAACGTCAAGTTTTATGTATATAATTTTTCCCTACCGTCCAGTCCAGTCTACAGATTTAATCGAGAAGAACTGGAAAGAAACTGTGATGTATATCTTTTTCCCTTAAAAGGTAGTTTATTTATATAGGTGTCTATGTCTAACATTAAACGAAAATCCTAAAAGTAATCATTTAACGTGTAATAGGCTTTGTTCAGTAAATATGATTTAACAGATGTTTTGAATTTATTTAAAGGTAATTCCAATATATCATTTGGTATCTTATTGTAAAATTTTATATCCATTCCTATAAAAGACCCATTGACTTTTTTAAACGATAGTCACGAATAGCAAGTTTATCTTTAAATCTAGTAATAATGTATCAAGAACTATATATGGGGTTTTTCAAGAATTAATATACCATTAAAGTTTCTTAAGGGCCGGCATCGCGCACCATAATGGTATAAAAAATTATCTCTTTAAAAATCAATTTTCCATAATTATAATATTAGTAATCTCAGGTCAATTCACACAGCGCCATCTAGACCCAAGTTAAGCTAGCTAAAGCCTGTGTTATGGGTACTAGATATCTGATACAAATACATAAAAATTTTTTCGTCTATGCATATTATATATAGAAAACACTCAGACCGATACAAACAATAATACCCATGAATACAAATATTTGTGTCGTGCGAGGGATCGAACCTGCGGCCATCGGAAGTATAGCGGTGTGCTAAACCGCTAGACTTTTTTTCAGACTACTCTAATGCTGTTGGCCGCAGCTGGTGTTTACAGCTTCACCGGACGATAGGGGGCGAGTGCAGATGGCACTCCGAACCCGCGGAAGGACTTATGGAGCGACTGAAGGCCAACTCCCGCCTGATGGATACGCCTTTAGTCTGAGGGCACCGTTAGGGGTTCGAACCTCGGCTCAGAAATACGGTCCCTGTTTGAATTGGACAGGATATGGATCGGAGGGGACAGTTATCGCCTCGTGTCGATACTCTTCAGTAGTTTCGCTATAGTGTTTTTTATGCAATAGCCGTCTTATGGATGATAATGGAATGGTGCACCAGTCTGCGCTAACGGTTTACGCTGGGGCAGATGATACCACTAGGGGTTCGAACCTCGGCTCAGGTCATCGTAATACGATACCCGTTTTGAATTTGACGAGGGATCGATTGGAGGGGACCGCTAGACTACCGAAGCCACATAAAAACAGTTCCATCGATCACACATCTATATAAAAATAAAATAAAAATTAGTATGTTTTATTTTATTGAGTTTCCTAATGAAGCCCTTTCTAGCATACCCATAGTTAGTTCATGGGTCGTCCCCTGCAAGTAGCTTTAGATAAGATCTCAGCTATAGTGTGTCCTCTCTATGCAGGTAGATTACTGCACAAGTTCTTGTGTGGCTGATTACTATTGTTGTATCTACGTTGTGCATATATGATATACTAGCTTTTGGCCGCGGCTTCGCTCGCGTTAATTTATCCCCTTAGGGGTGGAATTTATCAAAATCCTTTCTTAGGGGATGCCTACGTCATAGTAGCTTTATGCATACAAAGTCTCAGCCCGATCGGTTTGAAATTGACAAAGTTTCATACAAACTTTCGTCCCCTATTTTATCCCCTTGGGGATAGAATTAATCAAAATCCTTTCTTAGTGGATGCCTACGTCATAACATCTACCTGCATGCCAAATTTCAGCCCGATCCGTCCAGTGGTTTGGGCTGTGTGTTGATAGATCACTATGTTAGTCACCTTTGAGTTATATATATTTAGATATTTAACAAAACATAGCCAAGACAGTTAAATATGATTGTACCATAATCCAGCGTTCATAAAATAACTAAATTAATTTTAACATACTTTTAATCTATACATATAATTAAAATTAGAGTGTCTATATGTAACTTTGAAATAACCGTTTTTTACTACTTGTATATGAATATAAATGCGGTATTTACACCAAAATTATTTTTTTACAATTTTTATCTGTCTGTTTGTTTGTTCTGGTTAATCTCTGAAATAGATGGACCGATTTTGATGGGACTTTTTTTAGCAGGCAGCTGACATCAGCTCCTTATTACATAATAAGGAGTAACTTAGACTACTTTTATTTTAGACAAAGTAAGTATAAAGTTAAATTCCACGCGGACGAACATCTAGTCTACAGATATAAATAAAATTGGAGTGTCTGTATGATAATATTGAAGTAATCGTTTTTTACTACTTGCATATAACCGTATTTATATAATACGGTCGTACACCAAAAAATTTTTTTTTACAATTTTTATCTGTCTGTCTGTTTGTTCTGGTTAATCTCTGAAATTCCTGGACCGATTTTGACGGGACTTTTATTGGCAGGTAGCTGATGTAATAAGGAGTAACTTAGGCTACATTTATTTTAGACTAGCTGTGGCCGCGACTTCGTTCGCGTGGTTATCAAAACTGTCGTGATTCTTTACCCGTTTTTGCAACATTTTTCACTGATGATACGCTTCTATTGGTCGTAGGTTAATGTTATATAGTTTAAAGCCTTCCTCGAGAAACGGACTATCCAATACAAAAATATTTTTTTATTTCGAAATAGTAGTTCCTGTGGTTATTGTGTTCAAACAAACAAACTCCTCAGCTCTATAATGTTAGTATAGATAAGGCCCATTACATTTTAATGATCGCAATATCAATGAATAGTAGCCCATTATAAATCTTATCTCGTTAATTTAGATTCCAATTTCTCTGTACATTATATGTCATTTCATAAATTAAGTGCTTCATATCATATTGCAGTATCATCCATATTCATATTTCTATAATGATAATGACAACCAAGAATCATTAACACAGTGCCACCTAGTCCCATGTTAAGCCAGCTAAAGCTTGTGTTGTGGGTACTACATAACTGATATAAACATATAGATTTTTTTTTATAAATACATATATATTATATATAGAAAACACCCAGACAGATATAAACAATCATACTAATGAATACAAATGTTTGTGTCGTGCAAGGAATCGAACCAGCATCGGAAGTAAGGCGATATACTAAACCACAAGACCACCGAGGCCGTCGATATAAAACAAAAGGAAAGAATATAAAATAGTTTTTTTATGAGTACCAGGGTACAATATGTTAACTTATTCTGCACCTCACCCCGCTACGAGAAAGTTGCGGCAAGAAAAGCAAGCGAAGCCATTGTAAAAGCTAGTATGTGGGTTGCTTCTTATTTTTATAGTACGGATGATGAACCACGAAATTTGGAATATAAAGTATTCAGTCGAACGAGTACACTCAGGCGCGCGTAAAAACGGCGAAAAAAAAATAAAATGTTTGAGCATCGGCCGGCCTCTCGGCATTCTGGTCACGTGTTCAATATTGGAATTGGCCTCGGATCGCTATCAATTTTTCTTGAGAACAGACTCAGATTTAATTATTCAAAACCCTTTGGTATGTGATGCTCGCTCTCCGCATGATGTTTATTTACACTTGCGCCAGAAACCGAACGTTTCGTTTCACCCACGTTGTGTACTTTTGCCGTTTCATGTATTTATTCATTTTCGTCGTGAATAAGTTCTCGCGAGTAATACACTTGAATATAAAAATTATATTCTTCACAACGCGACGTCATTTTCTTAAAGGGTATTTTTCTTATTTTATTAACTAAAAGCGACTTCTGCTTTTTTGAAAATAAATCAATCTTAGTTAATTTATTTACTTACGTGTTAAATTTCATCAAGATTAATCCAGCCGTTTAGTAATGAACAAGTATGGTCAGCTAATTAAAAATCAAAATCTAAAATTATTTATTCATGTAGGACATTTTAGCCGCTTTTTAGTCTTTTGTATTAATATTTTTTTCCTACCATTCATTCTGTATATAGATGCAATTGAGTACGGGAAAAAAACATTTCTTTTTTTTTTAAGTAAATTTATTAAAATTGTGTACTTATATGGGTATCTATGTCTAATATTAAATGAAAATTCCGTGCATGAACGACTATTGCCATGGACGCTCGTCATTCAAGTAATCGTTTAGTGAGTAATAGGTTTTGTTCTCTAAATATGATTTAACCGAATTAAAAATAATAGTTATTATACTCAATACTGTATATTCTTCCTAGATGTTTTTTGTTATTGATTCACCCTTCCCTTCCTCTTGGTATCGTTTATTATTTTTGTTAGAATTCACATCAATATTGTAAAAAGATATTAAAAGACGGTAGTTTGTGTTTAGTACTAATGAAGTACCCAATGTAAAGATTATTACGAATATTGTAAATAGCGCCATCTAGTATTTATAGACCAACCTACTACACTGACTTTGGTCTATAAATACGGAGGTCGGTAGTTGAATAACCCTCTTTCGTTGGGTGAGCCGAGGCATTCGGTCGACGAGCGCAGAGTGTGCAGGTAGTGTTTCGGATGCTGGAGTGTATTGTAATAGAAATGGTTTTATCCCGGGCTTAGTTGGGCCTGGGGGGAAACTGCAAGTAGTGAAGGTGAGTGTTAATGCATTCTAAAAGGGCCTTTTAAACCTACACCCGTGTCACAAGTCACGGGCGCTACTTGGGGTTTCCTATGCGGTAGCCGGCTTCAAAGCAGTCATCTTAATTAGTGCTGCAATCTTACATTTTATATTTCATAATTTTATTACAATGGTACAAACTAACGTTGCGTTTACTTGAATTGTGTCGAAGTAAAGTTTGTTGCCATCATCACGCCGTTAACTTTATTTGCGCCCAGTTGTCAATAGATGGCGCGAAAACCTATTATAATATTAAAAGGTATTATGTACTAGCTACTCGTCCGGGCTTCGTACGGGTTTACATGTATTATACATATAAACTTTACTCTTGAATCATTCTATCTATCGCTGATAACTGCATTAGAATCCGTTGCGTAGTTTAAAAGATCTAAGTGAACAGACAGTGCAGATAATTCACACAGCGCCATCTAGCCCAGGCTAAGCAGAGCTTGTGTTATGGGTACTAGACAACTGATATAAATACAGGGATACATTTTTTTTTTAAATAAATGTATATTATACATAGAAAACACCCAGACCGATACAAACAATAATACTCATGAATACAAATGTTTGTACCGTACGAGGAATTGAATCAACGACCATCGGATAGTAAAGCGGTGTGCTAAACCACTAGACTACCGAGCCTGTTAAACTTATAAAAAAAATAACAAATAAAATAGACACAAGAAACAGTGAATCGCGCATGTAAACTCTTTTATTTTCAACGTCATAAAACAAAATGTGACTTTGATGGCGCGTAAACCGTAACAAAGATTTCTTCGAGTTGAATAAATAAAAAACCGACCAAAGATACCTGGGTTAGAGAGGGTAGGGATTCGAAAGGGATGCGAAATTTGACGGCGACACGGCACAGAACTTACGTGTACACGGACGGATGTCTCGACCGACGTGAAAAATTAATTTCGTTGCAAACACGCTCGCCGTGCCCGAGCACGTGATTGGTGCGTACGTGATTTGCGGCGCCGACTGTACCTTTAATGTAGGTAGCCTCCACTTATTGAGCACTTCATATAAAAATAAACGTAATAAATTTAATTTACTTTACTAAATATACTGAAATACTTTTTTTTTCGGACTACTCTAATGCTGTTGACCGCAGCTGGCCTTTACAGCTTCACCGGACGACGGGGCGAGTGCACTCCAAACCCGCGGAAGGACTGATATGACTTTAGTCTGAGGGCACCGGTAGGCGTTCGAACCTCGGCTCAGGCCGTCGTAACATAGGTCCCCATTTGAATTGGACGAGGGCTCCATTCAATTTTTTTTTTCGGACTACTCTAATGCTGTTGGATATATTTACTTGTCCGGGAACAGAAAATTATTACAGTACAGTATCGCTATTAAAAGTAAGGGTTGATGGCAAAAAAGGTTAAAATTTAGGTATGTATGTTTTTTAATATAGAATCATAAAAGAATGTGTCCAAAAATTAAAAAAAAAAACATGGACTACCCATATCACTTATGAAAAATAGTTCATGTCCTTTTCTCAGATATATTAAACTACCTACTCGCTCAGGCTTCGCACCGGTGTACATGTATTATATATATAAACCTTCCTCTTGAATCACTCTATACCGACCGGGTCATTGGGCTCCCTAAAATATGGTCGGGTGTAGTGATAGCTGGCTTGCTAGTGCGAGTGCTGCTTGTAGAGACTGGTCTGTTCTTATCACTACGACTGATTTAATCTTATTGTGTTTTTATTTGAGCCTAAATAAATTAGTGCTGGTTGGTAGTACAAACTACCCTTCACACGTTTCGACTTGTAAAATGTGAACTTACAAGGATTATTTAAAAGAGCAACACTCAAGTTTCTTGCTTATTCTTCTTGTGAAGAGACAGCTTTCCTAATGAGCGGTAGATTTAAAAAATAATTGTTGACTATTCAAAAATGCTTAAATTAATTTTATTTGAATAAATGATTTTCTATTCTATTCTATACAAAAACTGATTCAGAATCCGTTGCGCAGTTATATAGATTTAAGCATACATATGGACAGACAGCGACAGCGACTTTATTTTGTACTAAGTAATAATGATATACACACAAAATTTCTTAATAATCACTTACGAGTAACTTCCTAGTTTTATAAAAATGTAAAAAAGATGACCGTCCGAAACGTCCCGCGCAGTTCTCGTAAATCATACTAAAATCCCAAAAAGGAAGCACCAAAAGATATAAAATGACACGGCAGCTATCAGTAAACATGGAATATTATTAAGGCACATAAACGAGTTGTAATAAACGCGTACTAGATTTTTATGTGTTTGTAATAAAAGTTGGTTTTCTTTGCAACAGAGACAAGCAGGGAGAGCGTAGGTGCGCGGCCGTATTCTGGCACATGATGAATTGTAAACCTATTGAAAATTTACCATATAGACTTCGTTGATCCGACACCTCAATCTTGGATAGGAATAAGCTAATCTGGAAGGTTAAATTAAATATGGTTGTTACAAATGTTACTTGCTGTAAATGCTATAAATTAGAATTAGAATAGAATAGAATAGAATAACATTTATTATATCACACATCACGACACAATAAAAACGATGCTGATAGCTGCAAATAAATTATTATATAAGATAAACGTAAATAAAAAACAATGCATTAAATTAGAGATGTAATCATTGTATACAGAAAAAGAAAGAAATAAATAAAGGAACAACAGAGTAACAAACAAATAAATAATAATAGTAATAATAAAAGGAACAGGGAATTCATCCCCACACGCTGGAACCTAAGTGGTCTCGGACAGTGCGGTTTCAGAGGAGCTTCCTCCCGCGTACACTTAGATTGTGGAATGAACTACTTGTCGAGGTCTTCTCGAGACACTACTGCATGGGGTTTTTCAAGAACGGTATATTAAGGTTTCTTAAGGGTCGGCAACGCGCATGTGACACCCCTGGTGTTTCAGGCATCCATAGGCTACGGTAACCGTTTACCATCAGATGGGCCGTATGCTTGTTTGCCACCTACGTGGTATAAAAAAACACTAATACTAAATAATAATTATAAAGTAAAATGCATTTCAATTACGTAGTGGAGTAACTTGAAATAGTCATAAAATTGAAACTTGTAACAGAGTAGGGAGACCGGGTCAATGTGTTTTCTCTAATATGATTGAGTGCAATGATGTCTGTCTCATCCGTCATATTCGTGAACCGTAACAAACCAGTCTCCAAGCAGCACCCGCTTGGAGACTGGTTTGTTCAGGTTACGAACACTCTTTAGAATATTTGGTTTCAAAATTGTAATAGCATATGCTGGTGGTCACTCTATTCTCCCAAAATTGGATTTAAAAATGAATCTGCATTATTGTAAACATGTACAAGGTTATGAAAAGAACACGATCTGAGTTTCTTGTCACTTCTTCTCAGCTCGAAAGCACTCCGAATTGACGGTAGATTTGACACATCATAAGAGTCTGTAATAGACCTACATGAATAAAGATATTTTGATTTTGACTGCTGGGAGGTACTTCCGTAATATGGTTAAATGAGGCACAAAATACGCTATGGAAGACCGCCGTTCATCCATGTGATCAAGATAATTCTGATAAAAAGGTTGCCCTAATTAAATATTTATTATTTTGGTGACACCAAAAGCCCAACATATTCATGTAGTATATCTTGTGCTTCATTTTGATATTACCTAGTTAAAGCTACCTTTACTTCAATACCAGTTAGTTTAACAACTAATGATTATCCTTACCATCTCTTTTAAAACATTTGTTATACCTTTCCTTCAATACCAGCTAGTCTTAACCGCTTATGATCATCTCTGCTAAGGCATTTGTTAGTTCTCTGTAATTAACTACGTTAGTAGCTTGTTAGTAAGCTACTAAAAACAGATCCTCTTAATTAACGAGCCATAACATCATAATGGCATCGTGTGTATCTTCAGATGCATTATGTGCACAATAATTGCTTTTTAGTTCTTAGAGCGTGGAAAATATTCCAACCGATTTAAATATTAACGATGTGGTATTAAATTTATAATCATTAAAATGTCTGTGACAATATCAAGAACAACCATTATTATTTAATGAAGTTTCAGTAGAAATATTTAAGTATGCATTAACTAATAATGAAACTTAAGAAAAAAATGCAAGTGAAAAAACTAATAAAACAGTACGTCCCTTTCTAAAAGACCAACAACATTCTGGTGTTATTACTACTCACTTACCACCATACGAGCCTCATACTCATTTTCATCATAATCTTCATTCTGTTATTTCATATGACTCATGGTTGGTGTAATTTTCTCTATTCTTGCACTATCTGTGTTCGCAGTCATCTCCGTATTCACTTCCTTTTTCATAATATAATTTATCTAATATTCCACAAATTTCTTCTTTCTCTTTATATTTATAATCATCCAAACTGATGGTATTAATAATACTTACTTACCGCCATACGAGCTTAGTACCTTTTTTTTTCATCTTTCTTCTGTTGACACTCATTATTATCACCATCTTCCATCTGTTATTCCATATTACTTGTGGTTGGTGTAATTTTCTCTATTCTTGTACTATCTGTGTTCGCAGTCATCTTCATATTCGCTTCTTTTTCTTAATATAATTTATCTAATATTCCATCAGGCTTATGTCCAATAGTGGACGTCTTCCGGGCTGCGATGATGATGATGATGAATATTACATCAATTTCTTTATATTTATAACCATCCAAACTGATGGTGTTATTAGTACTCACTTATCACCATACGAGCCTCGTACTCTTTTTTAATAATAATAATAATCTCAGGACAATTCACACAGCGCCATCTAGACCCAAGTTAAGCTAGCTAAAGCTTGTGTTATGGTTACTAGATAATAATAGACATAGACCCAGACCGATACAAACAATCATAATCATGAATACAAATGTTTTTGCCGTGCGAGGAATCGAACCCGCGACCACCGTTCGTAAAGCGGTGTGCTAAACCGCTAGACCACCGAGGTCGTCGTTCATATACGAATACGTGCGTAATTCTTCAAAGAAACTATTCTCCTTAATGTCATACTCCCATTATTACTACGATAATTTAACCAAAATGGTAGCAGTATATTCAGAATATCATTACGCATGAATTTAGTGAAGTTTGTGACTGTTTAATACATCTTAGTCTGTACGAATTTCATAAGGTCATAGCTATTAAGTATCCTTAAATTGATGTAGAATAGAATAAAGATTACGCGGATTTATGTAAACTATATTCTGAGTCAATTGATGATATTTTTCTATTTATTCTAAATATATATAACTCAAAGGTGACTGACGTAGTGATCTATCAACTCTCAGCCCAAACCACTGGACGGATCGGGCTGAAATTTGGCATGCACGTAGATGTTATGACGTAGGCATCCGCTAAGAAAGGATTTTGATTAATTCTACCCACAATAGGATAAAATAAGGGATGAAAGTTTGAAAACTTTGCATGCATAAAGCTACTATGACGTAGGCATCCACTAAGAAAGGAAACAACAGTAAAGCCGCAAAAACTATACCTAATTAATAATAACACTTCTTAACGCGAGCGAAGCCGCGGGCAAAAGCTAGTATATGTATAAAATTCTTGTGCCACAGGTTTCGTGTTTATACTCCTCCGAAAGGGCTTGACCGATTTTCATGAAATTTTATATGTATATTCAATAGGTCTGAGAATAGGATTATAACTAATTTTTACTATCCATAAGTGTCGAAGGTTGCTCACTTCAAAAATTTTTTTTCATGTTTTAGACAATTTTTAATTTTTAATACATACAACCATAAATTTCCTTCCTTCCTTCTTTCCTTATATCACCAACCTCTATTTTTTAATAGCGATATTATTTTATATTGCAAAACAACGTGTGTAGGGTCAGCTAGTAAGAATATATAAAAAATAAAAAAAAAACAATTGACTAATATAAAATTTATTTCATGTCAACAAAAAAAAAATACTGTACATATTCTGTATTAAATAAATATTCCTTAGAACTATCCAACAGACATTTTATGTGATCCTTCGAGCCGGATATAAGGCTGGTATAAACTAGTAACAGTTCAGATAGAATACTAATTTGTTTTTTATGATATAGGTGATGCTGTTCATACTTATAGGTAAATTAACGATTTTTAACAAGTGAGCTATGTTTTATAGATAGAAAGATAAACGACTTATCTGTGCTCTCAGACACACACATAATAGCTTATTTGTAATTCTAGCTGCCTTAAAGAAAAAATATGCTTAATTTCTTTGTAAAAAATAAAAAGTTATACTTAAAGTCTGTACAAATTGAAATGTGGACAGTTAGAATGAAATTTAAACGGTAAGAAAAAATATGCTTAAATTCAATGTAAAAAATAAAAAGTTTTTAAAAATAATAATAATAATCTCAGGACAATTCACACAGCGCCATCTAGACCCAAGTTAAGCTAGCTAAAGCTTGTGTTATGGACTAGATAACGCTACCGTAAATACATACATAGCAAACACCCAGACCGATACAAACAATCACACTCATGAATACAAATGAACCCGCGACCATCGGTCGTCAAGTGGTGTGCTAGACCGCTAGACCACCAAGGTCGTCAGTTATGCTTGAAGTCTGTACAAATTGAAATTTAGACAGTTAAAATGAAATAGAAATAGAAATAGAAATAATCTTTATTCAAATAAACTCATTACAAGCACTTTTGAATAGTCATATTTTGATTCTACCACTCATTCGGAATGCAGATTCATCACAAGAAGAATGAGCAACAAACTTGTGTGTTGCTCTTTTTAATAGATGTTTTTTTTATATATATAAATTATTACAGTATAACAAGTAAGAGGCATGCGATAATCAATATAGAAGTCGCTACGCACTCATTATTAATGTAATCAGATAATATTGTCAGTGCTATAGATTTAAAGTTTGAATGAATGAATTTAAACATACAGAATAGGGCTACAGGTCTTTGAGGGAGTGAAGAAGGAACGTTACGGAAGCTATAGCTGTATTCATTCGGAATTCCAATGTCCTTTATCTGTAGGAAGAACGCCGTAAACATTGTCATAAATTGTTGTTATTTGTGAGAATTTTCGCCTTCTTTTTTACAATATTGTCCATTAAGTATTTTATTTTAGACTAGCATTGCCTGCGACTTCGGCCGCGATCGCGATTATATGTCTTTATTTTATACAACGTTATAATTTGTTTATCTCATTGCTTTCTTGATTCAATTATTTTAGAAATATGAATGCGTAGCGGGTTTTGTATTAATTGCCGCATGCATTCTTATGTGAAATGTGAATACTATAAACATCAGATGGCAATTGTGAGTAGCTATGACGTGGTCTGGTGTTTTGAGTAGTCATGCTCACTAAAATGTCCAGACTTGTGGCGGTGTGGTGGGACCCGGCCCACCACGCCGCCACAATTGGGCTCGAGCGCAAAAATATGGTCGAGCGCAGTGATGGCTGGCTTATCCGTCATACTCGTGAACGGGTGCTGCTTGTAGGGACTGGTCTGCTCTAATCACTATGACTGATTTCCTCTTATTAGTTGTTTAACCAGTTGGTTATGTATTCAATATTTTTTCTTTTTGAGTATTTAATTGAATTAGTGCTAATCGGTGGTTTGTATTCACACACTTAAACTTAAATTGTAAGTAAGAATAAATTATTTAAAAGAGCAACACACAAGTTTCTTGCTTGTTCTTCTTGTGATGAGACAGCATTCCGAATAAGCGGTAGATTAAAAAAAAACAGTTATGACTATTCAAAAGTGCTTCAATGTAAGTTTATTTGAATAAATGATTTTCTATTCTATTCTATTCTATTCTATTCTATTCTATTCTATACATATAAATAAAATTGTAGTATCTGTGTACTATTGAAATAGCCGTTTTTTACTAAATACATATGAATATAAATACGGTACATAAACCAAAATAAGATGTTTTACAATTTTTGTCTGTCTGTCGATTTGTTCCGGGTAATCTCTGAAATGGCTGGACTGATTTTGACGGGATTATTTTAGCAGGTAGCTGATGTAATAAGGAGAAGATTAGGCTACTTTTATTTTAGAAAATAAAGTTAATTTCACGCGGACGAAGTCGCGGGTACAGCTAGTACATAATAAAATCTTAGCCGAATAAGATAGCGTCGCAAATATCATGTTATTATGTTCATGGTAGTTCATAAGTGTTGCCATTCTTAAGGATTATTAAATTAAAATGGAAGATGTATATTATACTAACTTTAGCTCGCGGCTTCGCTCGCATTAATTTATCCCTTTAGGGGTGGAATTTACCAAATCCTTTCTTAGCCTACGTCATAGTACCTTTATGCAAGCAAAGTCTCAGCCCGATCGGTTTAAAATTGACGAAGTTTCATAAAGAATTAATCAAAATCCTTTCTTAGCGGATGCCTACGTCATAACATCTATCTGCATGCCAAATTTCAGCCCGATCCGTCCAGTGGTTTGGGCTGTGCGTTGATAGATCACTATGTCAGTCACTTTAAGTTATATATATTGAGTTAGAGATATAGGTATTCAAGTTTTTACATTATAATTATTTTTCCCTACCGTAGATTTCTAATTGTACATAGTTATATATAGATAAAAACAATAAAAACTAAATAATTAATGTTTAAACATTAATTATTTAGTTTTTATTGTAATTTGTTATTTTACTTTTGTCTTTTCTTAAATCCATGTGGGTTACTGAAGTGCAAATATTCTGTGACCCACACATCACTTCCTGTGTTACGCTCTTTTATGTTGTCTGGAAGAGATTTCTAGAGATAAGTCTTCCTTTGCTAATTTAATCATATTGTTTTTTTATATTTCAGCCTAAATAAATTAGTGCTGGTTGGTAGTTTGTATTCACACGTTTCGAATTGTAAAATGTGAACTTACAAGGATTGTTTAAAAGAGCAACACACAAGTTTCTTGATTATTCTTCTTGTGATGAGATAGCTTTCCAAATGAGAGGTAGATTTAAAAAAAATTGACTATTCAGAAGTGCTTAAATTAAGTTTATTTGAATAAATTATTTTCTATTCTATTCTATTCTACCTCTGTAAAGATATTTATGTAGATATAAAATACACTCACTTTATAAATGTTAGTTTGTTCAATAATTTAACTCGTCGCCGTCTAAGTTATACTTTAGTTACCAACAAGTTACCATTATTCACCGCCATTTTAATATTCAACGCGAAACTTACCCGACTACGTAGGGGTGTACCGTCAGTGGTACTTTTACACCAAATGATCAACTAGAACTTTACCCCAGCTTCGCACAGTTTTTGATTTAAAATTTCAAAAAATGGACTTTTTTACATGAAATACAGATGGATGGACTGTGTAAAAGATGATATTGTAGGAGAGGGAGTGAATAACGAGATGACGAACAGTGATTTGCACGGTTATTTAGTTAAAATATCTTTTTTGTCATAAATTTATTTATTAACTTTTATAATATGAAAATGAGATGGATGGACCGTGTAAAAGATGATGTTTTAAGAGATGGGAGATAAACATATTACGCCTACCACAAATGAATAACGAGATGACGAACAGTTTTGGATTTGCACGGTTATTTAGTTAAAATATCTTTTTTATCATAAATTTATTTATTAACTTTTATAATATGAAAATGAGATGGATGAACCGTGTAAAAGATGATGTTGTAAGAGAGGGAGTGAATAACGAGATGACGAACAGGGATTTGCACGGTTATTTAGTTAAAATATATTTTTTATCATAAATTTATTTATTAACTTTTATAATATGAAAATGAGATGGATGGACCGTGTGAAAAATGATGTTTTAAGAGACGGAGTGAATAACGAGATGACGAACAGGGATTTGTACGGTTATTTAGTTAAAATATATTTTTTATCATAAATTTATTTATGTACTTTTATAATATGAAAATGAGATGGATGGACCGTGTGAAAGATGATGTGGAAAAGGTGTAAATAACAAGATGACTGCGAGCAAGGATGAATGGAAGAGATAAACATATTACGTCGACCACAAATAAATGTGATAAGGAAGAACTCATGCACGTACGTACTTTAATATTTATCTTATTTATATAGAATATATGTACATACATATATATATGACGACCTCGGTGGTCTAGCGGTCAAGCACACCGCTTTCCGACCGATGGTCGCGGTTTTGTTTCCTCGTACGGCACAAACATTTGTATTCATGAGTATGATTGTTTGTCTCGGTCTGGGTGTTTTATATGTATTATATGTATGTATTTACTAAAAAAATATCTATGTATATGTATCAGTTATCTAGTACGCGTAACACAAGCTTTAGCTAGCTTAACTTGGGTCTAGATGGCGCTGTGTGAATTGTCCTGAGATTATTATTATTATTATTATTATATATATAATAACTATAGAAAAATAAAAATTTTGCTGGCGGTAATACAGGATCAGTTTAAGCTAAATAAAGGATGCGTATGGCATACTTTCTACCAGCGTTACAAATGCATAGTTTAAAATGAAAAAGTAGTTATATATATATATACATATATATATTGTAGTTAGACATACGGTATCGTGGACTTTTTTGTATATATTCATGTCCTCTATAAAACTATAATATATCACTTAGAGGTATAAAAAATATATAACAACCTACTATATGTATTCTCAGAACTACCGAGTATACGGTAGGCCTAAGAATACATTGTTATCTATACATATAAATAAAATTGGAGTGTCTGTTTGTAATATTAAAATAACCGTTTTTTACTACATGCATATGAATATAAATACAGTATATACATCAAAATCAAATTTTTTACAATTTTTGTCTGTCTGTCAGTAGGTCTGTTTGTTCCAGCTAATCTCTGTAATGGCTCAACTGATTTTGACGGGACTTTTATTGGCAGATAGCTGATGTAATAAGGAGTAACTTGGGCTACTTTTATTTTAGAAAAATTCTCTTATTTTAGAAAAATAAAGTTATATTCCACGCGGACGAAGTCGCGGGAACAGCTAGTCTTACACATACAATATCATAAAAATCAGTCAAACCGTTCCGGAGAAGTATCGCAACTAACATTGTAATAAGAGAATTTTATATATGTACCGTACTTAATAATATATATTCGTTAAACTTGAGTTAATTTTAATTACATTTGTTGAATAATAGTCAGAAGAAGCATTTAAAAAGATTTACAGGTTATAAACCAGTAAATTTGACTATAAAAACCCTTCGGGGGGTCGTATTTCTTTTATTAGGGGAAGTTACTTGAGAAACTTGTACATTTTTTTTATCTATATTCTATGTATATGATAAATGTTAAGGAATAATTTTTAATCTTTACTTATACCCTGATGAGTAATTTCTGATATTTATTTCAATCATTGAAGGTCTATAGTGAATTGGTGAAATACCAATTTGTTACGGGAAATATTTCATTAAATACTAATTTATTGTGTAATTATGTTATGATTTTTTTAACGCTGCAACTACTTGTAGATACATAGATTAGATTGGTTATTGATAAACAGTATCGGTTGGTTGGTTTGCGAGGATGAAGGAGTACGAAATTTCACTTATCATTTACATAGTATAAAACAAAGTCGCTGTCGCTGTCTGTCCGTCTCTATATATGCTTAAATCTTCAAAACTACGCGACGGATTTTGAAACGGTTTTTTTTAATAGATAGAGTGATTCAAGAGGAAGGTTTATATATATAATACATGTACACCAGTGCGAAGTTAGGGCGTTTAGCTAGTAGTTTATATAAAGAAGGAATGTCGAAAATTAATATATTTTTACATTATGACTAATAAATTCATCAAATCAATAAAAAAAATATTACATACACTACACTATATATTTTTCATACACACGCATATAAACTCTTTTGTTTATTGTTAACTAGTGACCAGCCCCGGCTTCGCACGAGTGCAAGGCTATACTAAATATACCTAAATTTATCAGTGTTTCTCTACAATATTATGTATGTATTATATATATAAACTTTCCTCTTGAATCACTCTATCTATTAAAAAAAATCGCTTCAAAATCCGTTGCATAGTTTTAAAGATTTAAGCATATATAGAGACGGATAGACAGCGACAGCGACTTTGTTTTATACTCTGTAATGAAGTCTGTGGTAGAATTGAGAATAGATTAATATTGTTTTTCTGTATTATTATTTGTCTATAGTCTTACTGGTAGCATAACCATAATAATAATGCTCTATCTTATAATATAAATTAATTAGAATTTTGACAACTGGACGTCCATTCTTATATATAAAATTCTCGTGTCACAGTTTTCGTTCTCACACTCCTCCGAAACGGCTTGACCGATTCTCATGAAATTTTGTGAGCGTATTGAGTAGGTCTGAGAATCGGCCAACATCTATTTTTCATGCCCCTAAATATTAGGGGTAGTCCACCCCTACATTTATTTTTTATTTTTTAGACAAAATTTTTAGTTTCTATTTTTTTATGATACAATCCTATATTTTCACCCTTCTATCATCAACCTCTATTTTTTTTATGTTTTTATCGTTATTAATTTACATGGCAAAACAACGTTTGCCGGGACAGCTAGTTATATATAAAAGAGCCCCTATTTCCATTGGGCATGGCGCCAACCATGAACGGCTGGACCGATTTTGCTAATTCCTTTTTTATTGTATTTGTTATTATCAGGAGAAGGTACATATGAATGAAACAAAATAGTTATACCAATACGATTAAATATGTATCGTTAACACAGCACAATGTCGGGCGTATCGACTAGTATTAGTTAAAAAAAATTGCAGTAAATTGAATTTCCTTCAAGTGAAGACTCGTAACTTTAACTTTGTGGAAACTAAACTATTTTTACTTAGGCGTTAACTTTTACTCGGATATTAACTACGGCACTGATAGTTTAAAACTGAACTCTAAGATGTACTAGATGAGCGTGCTGATAAATCTGTTCATTGTACTATTATTTTAAATTACAGTTACAAAGTTAAGTATATACTTTCAACTATATTTAGCATATTCATATTTATTTATTATGTGTAATTTATATATATATATATATATTTGAATGAATGGATGAACGAAACTCTTTATTATTCCTCTCACAGAAAATACAATTAATTAAATATACAATTATTATATATTTTTTTAAAAAAATATATAATACAATAAACAAGACAATGAGGTAACAATAGGCGGCCTTATCGCTAAAAAGCGATCTCTTCCAGGCAACCTTAGGATGGAGAGAAGTGATTAGATTTGCGTCTGGTAGAGGTGTAACGATGGTAACAATATTGGAAGAAATGTTATAAATATACATATAACATAATACAATACAAAATAATATAATAAACTTACATATACATACATATATCATTGCGAGAGTGTTTTAAGGAATCAAATATCCTCACCGTTGCTTCTCAATACATTTATGAAAATATCATCTATGCCAGAAGGAATATAGACAGTTTCAAAAGAGTTAGTGATTGCACTAATAAAAGCTTACGTAACAATAACAAACTGATTTTACCTAAATGTCGTTTGGCTAAAGTTAGTAATTCGTTTTATGGCAATTGCGTAAGGTTTTACAATAAAATACCAGAGTCTGTTATAAATCTGCCAGAAAAAAGATTTAAATGTCAAATAAAACAGTTCCTTTGCAAAAAAGCTTACTATAAAATTGAAGAATTCGTTAACGACAATGATGTTTCTATAGAAAAACTTTAAATCCATAGCACTGACAATATTATCTGATTACATTAATAATGAGTGCGTAGCGACTTCTATGTTGATTATCGCATGCCTCTTACTTGTTATACTGTAATTATTTATATAAAAAAAAACATCTATTAAAAAGAGCAACACACAAGTTTCTTGCTCATTCTTCTTGTGATGAATCTGCATTCCGAATGAGTGGTAGAATCAAAATATGACTATTCAAAAGTGCTTGTAATGAGTTTATTTGAATAAAGATTATTTCTATTTCTATTTCTATTTCTATTTCTATATATGAATATATATACAATCACATATACATTATACACATACACATATTTATGTGTATATTTAAAATATATGTTATATTTATATAACATAAATTATATATGTACATAGATTTTGTTTAGTTAACTACATATTATAGTATTAATATAACAATTTTTCGCCATTACCGCCCTACAACACTTTCTAGTTCTACCCAAAGGTTAGCTGGTAGATAATGCCATATGGCTCGCCTCATGTACATTCTTTAAAGTGCATTAAAATATAAAAAAAATAAAAATAGTTGAATCATATCACAGTATGAAAGTGAGGAGTTTACTAATGGAAGCTGAGTGGTCGGGATAAGACCGTAATTTATTTAAATAACTGCTCCGGCGGTCTTGTGGTTTAGAACATTACTTCTGATGGTCATGAGTTCGATTCTTCGCGGTACAAACTGTATTTATGAGTATGATTGTTTGTACAGGTCTTTTCTAAGTACATTATTTTACTATTGTAAGAACGTAACAGGGTTCCGTAAACAATAGTTTTTTTTATGGATGATAATGGAATAGTGCACCTGCATGAGCTAACGGTTTACGATGGTGATTTTTATATAATATACTATGTATTTAGAAAAATATGTCTACATAAATATTTATATCAGTTATCATGTACCCAAAAGGCAAGCTGTGCATAACTAGACTAAGCCTACTACTGATATAAATAAATACATAAAATACAAAACATATAAAATACATACAAAAAAAATTTAATGCAAAACTTGACGTTCATAAGCGGCTAAAATGTCCTACATGAATAAATGATTTTTTAATTTGAATTTGAATTTGAGAAAACTCTCAGACTGATACAAATAATCATAATCAGGAATACAAATGTACTATTTGTACCATGCGAGAAATCGAACCCGCGACCATAGAACGTATGGCAGTGTGCTAAACCACTAGACCAACGAGGCTGTCAAATTATCAAATTATTATTATTAATAATATTAATAATAATTTCAGCACAATTCACACAGCGCCGTCTAGACCCAAGTTAATCTAGCTAAAGCTTGTGTTATGGGTACTAGACAACTGATACAAATACATAGATATTTTTTTCGTAAATACATACATATTATACATAGAAAACACCCAGACCGATACAAAAAAATCATACTCATGAATACAAATGTTTGTGCCGTGCGAGGAATCGAACCCACGAGCATTGGAAGTAAATCGGTGTGCCACTAGACCACCGAGGTCGTCAATTATTATTATTATTGTATGTTGTTGCCGTATGCTTGTTTGCCACCTAAGTTGTATATAAAAAAAAAATATTATTGCGGATTTCAGAAGTAAGAACAATTTTGATAATGAGTGCAAGCTTTAAATTTTTATGAACATATTAATTGTTAATAGTTAGAATTAATCTAAAAATAAATGAGCACATTTTAAAAACAATATTATCTCTACTCATCACGTGCTGTGACCCGGTTTCGCTTGTTACACCTCGAGTGTTCTCGACGCCGGCTCGCAGCGTCCCGTAGTGCTATCATTAACTTGCGTTAAATTCATAAACAAAAATATGGATCCTCATTTGAAAATAGAACAAGTTTATTTTTTTTTAATCCTTTTTTTTTTGGAAAATGTTTTTACTCTTTACCCCTTACCCTGACTGATTAAAATGAAATTAAGCAAACTAGTAAACTACAAGATTTAGAGAAGGAATGCAGAAGACTAATATATTATACTAGCTGTCCCGGCAAACGTTTTGCCATATAAATTAATAACGCTATAAAAAAATAGGGGTTGATGATAGAAGGGTGAAAATTTAGGATTGTATGTATTTTTGTATGTTGTATGATAAAAAAATAGAAACTAAAAATTTGGTTTAAAAAATAAAATAAAAAAATTAGGGGTGGACTACCCCTAACGTTTAGGGGGATGAAAAATAAATGTTGGTCGATTCACAGACCTACTCAATACGCTCACAAAATTTCATGAGAATCTGTCTAGCCGTTTCGGAGGAGTATGGGAACGAAAACTGTGACACGAGAATTTTATATATAAGATTTAATTATATATATAAGATTTATTATACATTAAAAAAGTTTTTTACTAGACATGATAATGTATGCTCTATTATTTAATTGTTATTGCTGGTTCAAAGTATTCTTTTGGTATTTTTTATTATAGTCTATTCCACTGGGCGAGCACTAGTAATTAATTAATACTTGAATAATAATATACTGTTATATTTTTTAAAGACTCTACATATATATAATACCTAAATAAAGTATCTACCAGAAACAATCGTTACAATCTGTAGAAGCAATTCTGTTTAAAAATTAAACGCAACAAGCTAATGTTTCATAAAACATAAATGAGTACAAAGTAATGAAAAGTGAAATTTTAACCATCTGCGCCCCCGCCGAGATAAATTCCAAGGCTCGAGAGCGTAACAATAAAAACTTTTTGGACTTCTCACCTCCTTAATTTACCCAGCAGGAGTTCAAAACTTGGCACTGTTCCCGTTACTTTAGCGAGGGTTACTTGGGAATCCGCGCAGTAACATAATCAAAATTCAATTGCAGTTTCAAGGTCCTATGTTAGCCCCACGGTATCTACTTTACGTATTACTCTAAAAATTATGAGTTTTTATATATGATGACCTACTTAATGGTAAGCGATCATTGTTAGAGGGATTGCTAGTAATGGGGTCTAGTGTACTCGTTGGTAGCAATGTACCATGTCACCCGGGTCCTCCTGGAAACCATCGTGGTAAATTCCCGGTTGTTAAATCACGATGGGCAAACTGACCTGACCGCATTCTCATCTCATCATCCTCCACTGGTGCCCGCCCGTGTAATCCGTTAGCAAAGGAATGCACCATTCCATTATCATCCATGAAAAAAAAGCGATTACCGTTGCTTATATATATATATATATTTTCGGACTACTCTAATGCTGTTGGCCGCAGCTGGCCTTTACAGCTTCACCGGACGTTAGGGGGCGAGTGCAGATGGCACTCCAAACCCGCGGAAGGACTTATGGAACGGCTGAAGGCCAACTCCTGCCTGACGGATACGACTTTAGTCTAAGGGCACCACTAGGGGTTCGATCGGAGAGGCGCCCGGGGGCGCCGGTGTGGAGCGCCCGGGCGCGCGCAGGCGCCCGGTTGAATGCGCGATATTGTGTGTTTGAGGTCGTCGTCTTTGCCGGCGAGGACGGTGTCGTGTGTGTGTGTAAAAGTGTGGTCGGGGTGGAACGTTGCTTATATATATGAACAGCATATTATTGACGGATATCTTTTAATTCCTGATATTGTTGTCAATTTATCACTAGAAGGCGCTGAGTGAAATTTTGCACATTATTATTTTACGATTTGGATTGCCGAATTAAGAACAATCTAATTTTGAAAATGAGTGCAAGCTTATAGTTTTCATTTTTATAAATTCCAAGTCTCGTAATAATAAGAACTTTTTGGACTTCTTATCTCCTTAATTTACCCAGCAGGAGTTCAAAACTTGGCACTGTTCCCGTTACTTTAGCGAGGGTTATTTGGGAATCTGCGCAGTAACACAATTAAAATTCTTCTTCTTTTAGGTCCACAGTATCAAACTGATATTGTTGTCAATTTATCACTAGATGGCGCTGAGTGAAATTTTGCACATTATTATTTTACGATTTGGATTGCCGAAGTCAGGACAATCTAATTTTGAAAATGAGTGCAAGCTTATAGTTTTAATTTTTATAAATTCTGATTGAAGCAGTCTCTCGTAACAATAAGAACTAGTACACTAGCGGTTTTGGACTTTCACCTCCTTAATTTATTTGAATAAAGATTATTTCTATTTCGCCATTTCATTAGGGTTCAAAACTTGGCACTGTTCCCGTTACTTTAGCAGAGAGAGATAGAGAGGGTTAGTTTCTTATTTGAATTTTAAGTTTTTAATATAATAAATATGGATTCATCTGCGCTTAATAAGTAACACAATATATATATAATAATATAAATAATTAGTGAATGTAATTTTAGGGTCGGCAACGCGCAAGTGATACCCCTGGTGTTTCAGGCGCTCATGGGCTACGGTAACCATTTACCATCAGATGGGCCGTATGCTTGATTGCCACCATCGTAGTATAAAAAAAATCACACAGTGGATCAATGTAACATTGCCATATCTATTTATTACCTATAATAAATAAATAAAATCAAACTGAAAGATAAAAGGTCAGTTAATACTTAGAGTGAATGCATTTCGATTTCTATGTTGATTATCGCATGCCTCTTGTTATACTGTAATTATTTATATAAAAAAACATCTATTCAAAAGAGCAACACACAAGTTTCTTTTTCATTCTCCTTGTGATGAATCCGAATGAGTGGTAGAATCAAAATATGACTATTCAAAAGTGCTTGTAATGAGTTTATTTGAATGAAAATTATTTCTATTTCTATTTCTACTTTACTTACATTACGTATAAGTTTTTCTGAATAAAAATTGTCGTCTGAACTCGTGTTAATAATATTAAAAACTGCTATGCGTTAGTGCCTAAAATGACCTACATGACATTTAAGCTTTAAGTTTATATAAACTGTCTCGAAATACGATATATATCTACTAGTTAGAAATTAATCAAAGTCGATGAAACTATTCCATTCCTTTAACTACTCAACTAACAAAAGGTCACTAACTGTTGGTAATAAAACACGTGCTCTCAATTTAAAGTGTCAATCGAAATAGTTTCATGGGTAGAGACTTATCTGGTCTTTTACAGGCTGTAAGGAGCCCCAACTTTCTTATAGCGAGGTGAAGTGTTGAATAAGTTAACATATTGTACCATGGTACTCTTAAAAAAACTATTTTATATTCTTCCCTTTTGTTTTATATCGACGGGCTCGGTGGTATAGTGGTTTAGCACACCGCTTACTTCTGATGGTCGCGGGTTTGATTCCTCGCATGGTACAAACATTTATATTGAGAATGTGTGATACCGATACAAACAATCATACTCATATATGATTGTTTGTTGATGTTTGTCTACGTTTATTAAATTCTGAAGCAAATGAAAGTATTGAATTAACAAAATATAATACAAATAAAAGTATGCCGTTTTTTTTTTATTAAGTATTTTACGGCCCTGGAAATTTCCTTTCAGCCAATAAAAGTATGCCCACACGAAAATTGCCCATTCAACTTATTATACATTGGTATAATTTGATATGACGTTTCTCATTGTTTTTCCTATTACTGATCTATACTCAGAAATGTACTAGCTGTTCTCGCGACTTCGTCCGCGTGGAATTTAACTTTATTTTTCTAAAATCAAAGTAGCCTAAGTTATTCCTTGTTACATTATGTACCTGCCAAAAAAAGTCCCGTCAACATCGGTCCAGCCATTTCAGATATTAAACAGAAAAAAATTGTAAAACAAAATATTTTGGTGTATATACCGTATTTATAAATTGTGGAAATAACCGTTTTTTACTACATGCATTCATATGCATGGTTCTTTCAATATTAGAAACAGACGCTCCAATTTTATTTATATGTATAGATAAAGCTGAAGAGTTTGTTTGTTTGTTAGAATGCGCTAATCTCAGGAACTACTGGTTCGAATTGAAAAATTCTTTTTGTGTTAGACAGTTCATTTGTCGAGAAATACTTTAAGCTACATAACATTACGCTGCAACCAATAGGAGCGGAGCTGCAATGAAAAATATTGCAAAATATGGAGAAATGAAACGCAGACGAAGTTGCGCGGGACAGCTAGTAAGTAAATAAAGTTTCTAAATATAAACTTAGTCGACAATCATAGAGGATAATGGCAAAGTGTAGGAGGAAGTGCGCACCGGCTTTTTTTTATAAGTTACCCAACAACGCGTCGCTAGATAACTTTTGCCCTGTTAAATAAAGACGACAGTTTTATTGAAAGTAGGGCCGTTTTCCTTCTGTAATTTCCTCGGGATACCCTTAACTGGTGGTGTAATTCATAAGCGAACTTAATCTGAATAAACCTAATAAGTTATTATCTTATTAATAGCGAAAGTTCGTAAGTATGGATGGTCTGATTTGTTACTTTCACGCAAAAGCTATTGAACGGATTTTGATGAAACTTTAAAAGAAAGAAAAAAGAAAGAAAAACATTTATTGTCAACCATTTTTACATATACATATATACATACATACATACACACTTAGAACAATTACAATAATTTATCTTATATTATTTCTAAATATGGTTGGCAACATGCCTGACACTCAGCATATGGTATTCTGTGCCTGCCATTAGTGACAACACGTACAGCTCGATGTCAGTTTTTTGACCTTTGACATCTGTCAGATGTCATTATTGTTACTGACAGCAAAATTTTTACACGTGTTCGAGACCTGCCACGTACACAATTACAATTTTAAAATTAGTATTAAGGAACAGAAAAATACTACAGTTACTAAAATACTACAAGCACAACAACTTTAACTAGTAATCATGCATGCATGGGTATCTTTGTCCATCTATTTCAGCTGCCAAGAAACTTGCTTAGCATGCTGTATTTCAGCTTAAAGGTAACACATGATATGGAAATTATATAACATCTTAGTCCTCCGAAATGACAACACATGAATGATTATGTGACTTCGTAGTGCTGTTCATGAATAGACGATAGTTGTCAGTTATCTTCCACCAGATTATGCATGAGAATAACATATAGGCTATATGTTTTATTGAAATTTATATATTGAATTTTAACGCAGGTGAAATAGCAGGGACAGCTAGTATATAATAAAAAAAATGTAATCAAATAAAAATAGAAATGATTGTAATTAATATTAATTTACTAGAAACATAAATTTGATTAGCAATTTTATTATATTTATCAAAAGTAGCAGCAGAAAGCAGATTCTGAATAGACACAAGAAGAATAACACTTTTGAGTAGTAATTTTTCTGTTGCTTCTATCACACATTTGTAAAACAGTTTCTGTACAAGAAGAATGGGCAAGAAACTTCCCTAATTTTTTTTGTATATATCATACATTTGAAAAGCAGATCCTGTATACAATGAGCAAGAAACTTGCGTCTTCATTTCAGACAAACGTTGCTCAACTTTACGTTTTTAAAATTTTGTGTAGGTACTAATACAAATTACCAAATTGTACAATTAGAGATGAGAGCAGACTGGACTTATAAGCAACCGTCCACAATGATCAAAGATCGAACAAGCATATGTTTAGGACGTATCAAATGTAGATAATAGGTACATTGACTTATAAGCAACCGTCCACAATGATCAAAGATCGAACAAGCATATGTTTAGGACGTATCAAATATAGATAATAGGTACATTGTAGTTAACACTGATAAGACCTAATTTTTTTAAAGAATTTGCTGTTTCGCTGAACAGCTACAACTTAGGTGTGGTCGCCGAACAGTCAAAACTAGGTTTCCAAAATATATCCAAACTCTACTAATTACCTGATGATGCCAGGTTTAGAGGCAAAATACGTGTAAATATGGATGCAGATCCAATAACAGTCGGAATTTGATCACAATTGGGAAGGTCTTAGCCTTTTTTTGTTTAATTAATATTGGGTTTGCGCTTGGTCTTACCCCATCTGATGGTAAATGATGGTAAGACCTAGAATGTAGCGCGCTTACCCAGAAGACTTGACAGACTTGAAGAATCCGGGGTTGTATTTCTCCGGGAACACAAAAGCTGGAAGTGTGTTCCACTCTTTGGAAGGACTTCCACGACGTACGGATGAAGTCCCAGTATTCGTCGTGTAGTTCGGTGGTAAAAAAGAGAAGGCAAGATCAAATTATGCAGGTCGCACTCGCCAAAGTGTATCCTATAAAACACCTTTTTTTTTTTTTTTCTTCTACAGTCTCCGTACCGAATTTGTGGTCTCACACATGCTAATTCACAGAATAAAGTATAATGATATAAATCCATTAAGTAATTCATCAATATTGTCGAATGATGACAAATACAAATTTATTTTTTTTACTTTTGGATGAATTTTCCATAAATACTTAAGGACGAAATAAAGATAGAAAGTATCTCTAGAATGGACATAAGCTATCTTTTATATTAATAAATAACCTGATGAAAGCTTGTCGACGTTGAAATAAATAAATAAATAAAAATAATCTTTATATAAGCACTTTTGAAATAGTAAAGTTTTTTTATTCTACCGCTCATTCGGAATGCATACTCATCACAAGAAGAATGAGCAAGAAACTTGTGTGTTGCTCTTTTAAATAAATATTGATTTACTTATATTTAATTAACAACAAGGATTAGGCATGCGACAATCAACATAGAAACCGCTACGCACTCAATTCACGGATAACCGTTTGATCTTCTGTAAATATCGCTCCAGCCTGTTCCTTGGGCCACAGACTAAAGGAGATAGAGACATTTTTCGCTTTGCCACAAAGTTAAAAACTCGTTATTCGCGGGCGAAAAGTTAAGGAAGTCGCCATTGTGTCTGGCGGTGAATTTATCGCATCTCCCCGAGACGACTTCTGATTACTGCTAACAACAACAAACGTTGTAATTGAACATTGCTACCAACCGTATAAAATTGTTATTTTTCACTAATTAAATGTTTACACTAATTTCATTCTTTTCTCGAAACTTCTATAGAACCGTTTTATATTGCTTTATTATTATAATGTTAATTGGTTTAAAGGTCAAATATGATAAAAGCACCTGTATAGGTTTTACGAATTTGGTATCGTAGGTGAGTTACAAATAACATTTTTTTTATATATTATTATTTTATATATATATTTATTATATCTCCCTTTTTACGGGGGTAATATATTCAAACACGCGGGCCTTAGCCAAGCATGGATGAGTTATGTGACGAAGATAGAAATTTTCTGACTATTCGGCATGTGTTTAGTATGACGGCTTTTTGTTATAGGTCTAATGTAGAGGAGGGGATATGCAACGTGTCTAGGTGTTTGTTCAGACTTTTTGGTATAACTCCTGTGGATGACAAAACTATGGGTACTATGTGGATGGTGTGTGCTTTCCATTGTTTTTTTAATTCTATTGCTAGATCTGTGTACTTTGTTAGTTTTTCATTGACTGTGCTTTGTATATTATTATTATTATTATTATTGAAGCGCTGCGTCTTCAATAATAATAATAATAAATTATAAAAAAAAATTGTCGCTAACTATGCGCCCCATCAACAAGCTCAGAGTCACTAAGAGGGCAATGGAGAGAGGGCTATGCTCGGAGTTACTCTGCGTGATCGAATCAGAAATGAGGAGATCCGCAGAAGAACCAGAGTGACCGACATAGCCCGAAGGATTGCGACACTGAAGTGGCAATGGGCAGGGCACATAGCTCGTAGGACAGATGGCCGTTGGGGCAGTAAAATCCTCTAGTGGCGACCACGGACCGGAAGACGGAGCGTGGGAATCCCTCCAGCAAGGTGGACCAACGATTTGATTAAGATCGCTGGAAGGCGTTGGATGCGAGCAGCACAGGACCGATCGTCGTGGAGATCTTTGGGGGAGGTCTTTGTCCAGCAGTGGACGTCTTCGAGACTAAGATGATGATTATTATTGTTACATATTTTTTTAGATATTATTTGTTTATTATTATCGAATCATTCATCAGAATATTAATACGTGAAGCAAAAACTTTGTATCGCTTTTCACCAAAATTGCGCGAACGGACAAGTATGAAATTTCGCATATTTATAGTTTATATAGAGCAGGACTGAATAATAATAATAATAATAATCTCAGGACAATTCACACAGCGCCATCTAGACCCAAGTTAAGTTAGCTAAAGCTTGTGTTATGGGTACTAGATAACTGATACAAATACATAGATAATTTTTTTTTTTCGTAAATACATATTATACATAGAAAACACCCAGGCTGACACAAACAATCATACTCATAAATACAAATGTTTGTGCCGTGCGAGGAATCGAACCCGCGACTATCGGACGTAAAGCGGTATGCTAGACCGCTAGACCATCAAAGAATGCTAATATATATATTTTAAATTATAAATTATATGGAAGTTCAATCTTTAAAAAAACTGTTACAACATGATGATTACAATTTACAATAAAGTACCAACTGACATAAAAATGTCAAAATTATTGACTTTTTAAATCTAGACTTTATAATTGGTTATTAGAAAATTGTTTTTATAGTATTAAGGATTTTTTTGACATGTAAAATAATCTTAGTTGTTGACATATTTTAATATATAAACAATTTAATATAATTATTAGAAATATTTTAAAAATTAATTCAATTTATAAAAGTAATAATGTATATAAATTTTGCACGCCTGTTAGCAGGCTGAATACATTGAACGAATGTTCATATTGTAAGAACTACTTGTAACATTGTATTCTGCAAATAAATAAATAAATAAATAAAAAGTACATTATAAAATAAATAATACATTACACATACTATTATTATATTTTCATTATAATTATCCATTATTAAGAGTAAATAACATTAAATTCTTAAAATTGAAAATCCATACAGTTTTTTATTATATCCAAATTTTTATTTACGAATATCCTTTCTAATATTATAAAATTGCGAAAGTAACTCTGTCTGTTTGTCTCGCTTTCACGCCAAAACTACTGCACCGATTTAAATCAAATTTGGTATACAGGTAGTTAAGACCCTGAGAAAGGACATAGGCTACATTTTAATACAAAGAAAGAGTTGTAAAGGGGAGATGAAACGTTCTATGGAAGTATCATCATTTTTAAAGCTAGGAGCTTGAAACTTATTTTTCAAATTTTGACTATCAATATAATATTCAAAGATTGTACGAATTTTACCCTTAAAATGAAATAGGGGATGAAATGTAAATTCCTCATTCGCCCTCTATTCCTTGCGAACGAAGTCGCGGGCACAACTAGTAAAGTCTATATATTTAGGCACCATAAAAATCGGGTGCGACGTTAAATTGTGCATTGCAATATACAAAATACATACGTAATTATTAATCCAAGAGAAAACTGTAAGAAAAAGTAGTCGGCATGAGACGCACTTTATTCACGCGAATAAAACAGCGAGAAACATATGCGAAGAACTGGCTTTCACATACATAAATATGTAATACAGTATTGACGGCCCTATTCTGAGTTCATACAGGCGAGATCATGTCGATCAGTGTTCTCGCTATGCTATTTTGTATATTATTATTCTACTTATTCTATTCTGTACTCAATTTGTCAGAAAACCATATCAAATGTGTCATAAAATATTTTCTTCTTAAAAATCTTATTATAAAATTGAGGAATTTATAAATGATAATGTTTTTGTAGAAAATATCTAACTTAAAATTCATAGCGCTGACAATGTTATCTGATTGAACGGAGATTATGTGCGTAGCGGTTTCTATGTTGATTGTCGCATGCCTAATCCTTGTTGTTAATTAAATATAAGTAAATCAATATTTATTTAAAAGAGCAACACACAAGTTTTTTTATTATTCTTCTTGTGATGAATCTGAATTCCGAATGTACGGTAAAATAAAAAAAACTTGACTATTCAAAAGTGCTTATATTAAGTTTATTTGCATAAAGATTTTTTTTTTTTTTTTCTATTTATATTAGCGGTAGATTAAAAAATGTAATGACTATTCAAAAGTGCTTCAATGTAAGTTTATTTGAATAAATTATTTTCTATATTCTATTCTATTCTATTAATTTTTGATAGCCTTGTTGATGTAGTGATCGAGCACATGGTCTAACTTCAACAGTCGCGCGATCAATTCCCGGCAAACATTTGTATTCATCACTGTTATAACTGGCTGATGAAGAAATGTTTTATATTCTAAATTTGTATTTAAATTTATATGACGACCTCGGTGGTCTAGCGGTCTAGCACACCGCTTTACGACCGATGGTCGCGGGTTCGATTCCTCGCACGGCACAAACATTTGTATTCATGAGTATGATTGTTTGTATCGGTCTGGGTGTTTTCTATGTATATATGTATTTATTTACAAAAAAAAAATCTATGTATCAGTTATCTAGTACCCATAACACGAGCTTTAGCTAGCTTATCTTGGGTCTAGATGGCGCTGTGTGAATTGTCCTGAGATTATTATTATTATAGTTCTTTTATATTACATTCTTGTTTTGTTACTTTCATTCTATTTCTGTTATATATCAGTAGTCTATCTTAATATAATTTTTTTCTCTATATACCAAATCCTTATCTTTTTCTTACCTGTACAAATATAATAAAATACAACAATAACTATGATTGTTTGCATTGACCTGGATATTTGCTGAATCAATTATATGATATATATATTTAATGCTGTAATTAAATATATTTAGAATTTTTAATTGGCCCCCATGCTATAACAATAGAGAACGCATTTTTTAGCATACCACTCTACAATCCGGTATAGAGATTTCGCAGGTATACCTCTCGCTCCCACTTCGACGACATTATATATATTTCGTAAATTCTTGTATTAGTACATAAACTTTAATAAACTATGTTCTACATTTTAAATGAAAACAATCTATGTTAAAATTACTATTAAATATGCTTAAACATAATTTATTAAATTTTATTTTTAAGGGAAATTTCAAATTGTACTTTTATGTAGGTCTATTACATGACTCGAATGATGGTCCAATCTACCGTCAGTTCGGAATGATTTCGAGATGAAAAAAACTGATAAGAAACTTAGCTCGTATTCAGTATTTATTAGTAGTTATCAGTTATAGGTATATAGTATTTTTTTTATTTTCACAGCCAATTTCACAATGGTGGTTATTCCAAGAATGATGGACAAGAAAATGTAATAAGTCAAGAAATAACAAGACCACAGAATGATCCATTGGTAATGTAGAAAAGACAAGATATACCAAGTGAGCAGATTCAGAATATGTCGACCATTTTGCCCCCTCGATATATTTTATGGAGAGTGCGCTACGCTCTTTTTGCAATAGATGCCAGACGGTGCGGGCCCAACCCTTCATATTTACGATTAAGTCGTGATCAGAAATATAAAATACGGGTGTTTTTTGTCGATACGTTACTGATACATATTGTACCAGTGCGCTCAGTAAAACGGTGGATCTTGTTGATTGTGCTCTGAATGATGAACTCAGGAAACGCTGTATAGTAGCGTATTTATTTAACTGGCAACAAATAGGTAGGCAAAGTGTATTTTATCATACTGCTATATAAAGTAAACTGTATACTATCACTCACTTATTATTTTATGTACTAATAACGAATGGGTAGGCAAAGTGTATTTTATCATACTGCCATATAAATTAAACTGTATACTATCACTCACTTATTATTTTATGTGCTAATAACGAATAGGTAGGCAAAGTGTATTTTATCATACTGCCATATAAATTAAACTGTATACTGTCACTCACTTATTATTTTATGTGCTAATAACGAATAGGTAGGCAAAGTGTATTTTATCATACTGCTATATAAACTAAACTGTATACTATCACTCCTACATACGTCTACATTTTTCAAGAATGTAATAAGCAAATTTCTTGTTTATTCTTCTTATTTTGAATGTGAATTCTGAAATTTGTCTTATCAGAATAGAATAGAATAGAAGAACATTTATTACATCACACATCTCAACACAATAAAAACGATGCCGACAGCTGCATACAAATTATTATATAAGATAAACGTAAATAAAATACTATTCATTAAATTAGAGATGAAATCATTATATACAAAAACAAAATATATAAATAAATAAAAGAACAACATAGTAACAAACAAATAAATAATAATAATAAAAACCAATAATAAATAATAATAAAAAAGTAAAATGCATTTCCTATGCACCACTGCGGAGCATCGTCATCACGTCACTGTACTGATGTGTGTGTAAGGGACCCATCTCAGCATTATGCCATGACAAAAGCCACGACGCTGATTTTCAGTGGAACCCCGAATAAGTGATTCACGGACAAATGTGCATATAATATAATTAATTTAATACAATATCATATATAATAGACTACATACATAGTTTAAAGGGTAGGTATGTATAATTAAGTAGAATATGCTGTGTGGATTACATGATTCAATAGCTTCACAAGAAGAATGAGCAAGAAACTAACGAATTGTTCTTGCAATATCCTATGGTGATGGCCATTCTATTCCTTCTTTTTTTTTTGTTAAAAAATCTGTATTATTGTAATCAAAGCATATGCTGATTTTCGTTCAATTCTTTCTATTTTTTTTTTTTTATTTAATCTGTATGATTGTAAACATGTACTAGCGTACATTTATACTTTATATAACATTTTTTAGGTGTTTAGAATTGAAGGGACAAGGGAGAATATATATTCATTTTGAACTATTTACCTATATAACTTCCCAGTAATCTTGTCTACAAAGTTTTTAGTGTCTTGTGAACGTAAGTTCATGATACTACTCGAAGAAACAACAATGAGGTATAATACTGGGAGAAGAGTGTCGTGCCAATGGGATAAGTTAGTATATCACTACGGTGTGCTCTCGTCTCAAACAATAGTGTAAATTTACTGTACTTTGTTTGTTGGTATATATACTAGCTCATCCCACAAACGTTGGTTTGCCATATGCTTTAGAAGGGTGAAAATTTTGATATTTGTTGGTATATACACTAGCTGATCTTACAAACGTTGTTTTGTCATATAAATTAGTTGATGGCAGAAAGGTGACAATTTTGGATTGTATGTATTTTTCATGCCACATTATATAATAATAAAAAACATTATGTCCAAAATATAAAAAATAAGAAATATCTTATTTTTCTTCTATTCTTCTCTCTATTCTTTTCTCAGAGGTGGACAACAGTTATCACTTAGGGGTATGAAAAATAGATAGTAGCTGATTCTCAGACCTACTGTATATGCATATGAAATTTCATACAAACCGTTTCAGAGGAAGTAACTAACATTGGATACGAGAATTTTATGTATAAGATTTTCTGTCAAGCAAAACCATGACTTAGCCATATGTGTAGTCACTCATACCCTATACAGAATATCGGCGCTGTCACATTTATCTCTATCTATCTATCTATCTAATTGCTCAGAGTGGGCCATGAGGCCAGCTAATTTTAATTTCATCATCATCATTATTGTAATTTTATAACTAATTAGTATATAATTTCAATTTTCTTTGTTTCGTTCTGTTTCTTTTTATCTTTCCTTCCTTCTTCCTTCTTACTTCAAAGCAAAAGAATATAAATATTTGACTATCTATATATCTATCTAATTGCTCAGAGTGGGCCATGAGGCCACCTAATTTTAATTTCATCATCATTATCATTATTGTAATTTTATAACTAATTAGTATATACTTTCAATTTTCTTTGTTTCGTTCTGTTTCTTTTTACCTTTTCTTCCTTCTTCCTTCACACCAAATTAATATAAATATTTGTTTCAATATTTGTCAATAAAAACGCAGTAAGCAAGTTTCTTGCTCATTCTTCTTTTTCTGTTTCTACTTTTCTTGAATGAGTGTAGAATAAAAAATACTAATCAAAAGTGATTATTTGAATAAAGACTATTTTCATTTTTTTTATGCAATTTATTTTATTAATATATTGTGTACAGTATATGTATGTATATTTGTGTTATATGTGGTTATTTATTATTATCTACATGTATGTATAATTATTTTTGTGTATCTACTAACATCTATGTACTTTCCTATAGACTAACAATTAAGCAAAATAGTAGTTAGTCCCTAGTAACATTACTAGGGATTTCATATTTTTGGTTCCAAACCCAATTAGCGATAATACATCGAAATATAATTTAAGTATATTTAATTTCTTCAATAAAAGCCTCATTACAAATTCGCAAGAAGAAATGTAAACACAACCAAATTTTTTAACAATTAACCGGCAATTTTCACTCAATTAAGTATCAGTTACAAATTAAGAAGTACGAAAGCTACGGAAAGCGAAATTGTAGCTAACTGATTATTTAAACATGGTAACGAAGTGGGGACAGGCTGACGTCTACGGGTTCAGGAATGTTTACTCGACTGTGTCAAGTTAAAAAGAAGGATTTTATGTCGGGATTAATTCACCAATGCAACAATAGATGGCGCTGATAAGAATCTACAACGCGCTATGGTTTCGTTTTCTGCTTAGGTGTCATTATCATCATCATCATCATCATCATCATCATCATCATCATCGCAGTCCGCCCCTCCGATCGATCCCCCGTCCAATTCAAACGGGGATCGAAATTACGACGGCCTGAGCCGAGGTTCGAACCCCTAGTGGTGCCCTCAGACTAAAGTCGTATCCGTCAGGCAGAAGTTGGCCTTGAGATAAAACTATCAATCTCCTATAGCAGTGATTCCCAAAGTGGTCTATAACGACTCCCAGGGGTCTATGATAAACTGTAAGGGGTCTACGACAGCGGTCATTTTGTTGTTTTTACTTTATGTTTTTAAAACTTTACTATGGTTAGAAAATTACAAAAAATCAATACCAGGTAAGAATGGGGGGTCTACCCAAAACCGAAAAATATGGCAAGGGGTCTAAGACACAAAAAAATTTGGAAACCTCTATCTTAGATAATTCATAGTTTTATCAGCTTTATGCTACTAAACTAGAGGGTGCGTGTGTGCGCGGGCCTCAAGAGGCCCGCGAGGCGTTGTCGTTGATTTTTTTTGTGCAGACGGTTTTCTTTTCGAATAGACTTGGTTGGCAAGTAGAGTTGTCTGTTTTGATACGATTAGGTGACTTCCTATTGTAACAGTGGATTTTTGTTTCACGTGTACCATCCTGTGGCGAAACTTTGTATTGTAATGGTCACAATACAAAACCTAACCTTACCTACCGTTCTGTATACTATATTAGTCTAGGGTCAAAGTTTTTAATGTAGAGATCATAATACGAAACCTAACCTAACCTACCTTTTTGTTTACTATATTATTCTGTGGCTTTAATTTTTATTGCAATGGTCACAATACAAAACCTCACATTACCTACCTTTCTGTATTAGTATACAGAAATGTATGCTTAGTGTTGCCACCTAATTTTACAAAAAAATCGCATGAAACTATTAAGATGAGATTTATTATAGATCCCCGTCACTCTTATGTTAGAATGTCGAAACAAAAAATTCCCACATTTTGGGTTTGCAAAATTACCTAAAAATCGGGGAAAATTTGTAGCCTAGATAATATTTCAAACCGAAATCTACCATGGCTCAATAAAGGTCGACTCGCTGCAGGGAAGCCAGGTACCCCAAAATGTATTCCTAAATTTATCATCAGAGATAAAATACTCGAACTCGGCCGCCATCTTGGATTTTTCCTTTTTGAATACTTTTAACTTATCCACTTTGGCGATTGAAACATTTTGTCCATACATTGTACAGAGCTAAGGTGACTCCTAGTAGTTCCTTAGTACTGTTTACTATGAAAATTAGTTAATACTTCGCACCGAGAGTTTCCATTCCTCAATACAAGTCAATTCGTTGCAGGGATGATGCCACAAAACTGAATTTTAAAAGTTCTTAAAATTGTCATCATAGATAAAGTATCCTAATTCGGCCGCCATCTTGGATTTTTTATTTTTAAATACTTTTAACATATACACTGGTGATAGAAACATTTCATCCATATATTGTACAGAGCCCAGGTTACATACACCTAAGAGTTCCTTAGTACGGTTTACTATGAAAATCGATGTATGGTGTTGCCAGGAGATTTTGACAAAAACCACCTAGGGCCCTTTGAGGGATAATTTTGGACCAATGCTTATCACTGTTTTGTTCAAATTGACGAAAAAAAATTCCACGTTTTTTTACTTTTCTTCGACATTACCCCAAAATCGGGAAAATTTTTTAGACCAGGTAAAATTTTTCACCGGGAATTTCCATTGCTCTATAGAAGTCAACTCGCTGCAGGGATAAATGGTACCCCAAAATTGAATTTTAAAAAGTCACTAAAATTGTCATCATAAATTAAGTACCCTAACTCGGTCACCATCTTAGATTTTTACTTTTTAATACTTTTGACATATTCACCCTAGTGACAGAAACATTTCGTTCATACATTGTATAGAGCCTCGGTGACTCCTAGTACTATTCTCTAAGAAAACTGATGTAAGGTGTTGCCAGATAATTCTGACAAAAACCACCTAAAATCAATAGGGGGATTGTTTTCGACAGGTTTTCATCATTCTTTTGTTTGAAATATCCAAAAAAATTTTTCCCACTTTTTAGGACCTATCTCAAAAATTACCCTAAAATTGGGGAAAATTTTTATACCAGGTAATACTTTGTGTTGAGACACATCATCTCTCCATAGAAGTCGACTGGCTGTGGGGTTGGCAAGTGTCCTAAAACTACATTTAAAAATATCCCAAATTTTCTCCGAAAAGCAAAATTCCCCTATCTCTGCCGCCATTTTGGATTTTTACTTCTTAATACTTTTGACGTATTCACCTTAGTAACAGAAACATTTCGTCCATACATTATGTAGAGCCTCGGTGACTTCTTCTTGTACTATTCCCTAAGAAAACTGATCTGAGGTGTTGCCAGATAATTTTGACAAAAACCACGAAAAACCCTTAAGGGAATGACTTTTGACAGATTTTCATCATTCTTTTGTTTGAAATGTCGAAAAAAAATTTTCCCACTTTTTAGGACCTGTCTCAAAAAATACCCCAAAATCGGGGAAAATTTTCATACCAGGTAATACTTTGTGTCAAGAGACATCATCTCTCCATAGAAGTCGACTCGCTGCGGGGTTGCCATGTGTCCTAAAACAACATTTAAAAATGTCCCAAATTTTATCCGAAAAGCAAAACTCCCCTATCTGTGCCGCCATCTTGGATTTCTAAAATTTCATAATTTTCCCTAGAGGCCGGGTCCTTTGGCTATTCGACGCCGCACAGTGTGTTGAGCTAGCACACTCGTAGGTACCCTATCAATTTCAGTTTTTGAAGCTACATCTCAATTTCAAAATTTGTACCATGTTGTATGGGTGTTGCCAGCAAATATCGATAAAATCCACCTAAACCCCTTCGGGGGACGATTTTCGTTAGATCACCAATGCTACTTCATTTAAAATGTCGAAAAAAATTTTTCCCACTTTTTGGGACTTTTTTCCAAAATTAACCCAAAATCGGGGAAATTTTTTAGGCTGGATAAACCTTCCTACTGAGAGTTATCCAAGTCCGTAGGAAGAGACAAGCTTCGAGGTTGCCATGTGCAGCAAAAACGCGATTGAAAATATCCCAAAATTTTTCCAAAAACTTAATCTCCCATAGCTTGGCCGCCATCTTGGATTTCTGAAATTTCATAATTTTCCCTAGAGGCCGGGTCTTTCAGCCTCCCAATGCCTTACAATAGGGATCGGTAGCATCCCCGCAAGTACCCTAGGAATTTCAGTTTTTGAAGAGACACCCCAATTTCTATTTTGGTCAAACCATGTATGGGTGTTGCCAGCAAATTCCAACAAAACACATCTAAAACCCTTTAGGGGATGTTTCTCGATAGGCCTTGATGCCTCTTTTGTCAAAAATGTCGAAAAAAATTATTCCCACTTTTTGGACCATTTCTCCCAAATTACCCCAAATTCGGGAATTCTTTTTAGCGCTGGCAATACTTCTTACCGAGACCCATCATCGCCCCATAGAAGCCGACTCGCTGCGGGGTTGCCCTGTACCTAAAAAATGACTTTGAAAATAATCCGGATTTTTAGGACCAATTTCACACGCCCCCAACTCGGCGGCCATCTTGGATTTTCCAAATTTCATAATTTTCCCTAGAGGTCGGGTCCTTCGAGTTTCCTATGCCCCACAACCGGAGTCGCCAGCACCCCCGCAACTACCCTGGGAATTTCGGTTTTTGAAACTGTAGAAAATTTTCAACCAGTTTTTGGCAATTTTTTCGCCGCCATCTTGGATTTTAATTTTTTGTTTTTACGCCATATTCTGGGTCCCGCCGAGACGTGCCAAATCACTCTTTGAACGGAATCGATCCGAGCGAAACTGTAAAAGTTAGCCGCCATCTTTGTCCGCCATCTTGGATTTTCCCAAATTTCGGAATTTTCTCGTGGTCACCCTAGCCAAAGGAACATTTCCCCCATACATCGTCTCGACCCCCGGACGCTCCTTCTGGGAGAACAACTATGTCAATCAGTGAGTGAGTCACCGTAATGCAGCTTTATATATTATAGACTAGAGGGTGCGTGTGTGCGCGGGCCTCAAGAGGCCCGCGAGGCGTTGTCGTTGATTTTTTTTGTGCAGACGGTTTTCTTTTCGAATAGACTTGGTTGGCAAGTAGAGTTGTCTGTTTTGATACGATTAGGTGACTTCCTATTGTAACAGTGAATTTTTGTTTCACGTGTACCATCCTGTGGCGAAACTTTGTATTGTAATGGTCACAATACAAAACCTGACCTAACCTACCTTTCTGTATACTATATTAGTCTAGGGTCAAAGTTTTTAATGTAGAGATCATAATACGAAACCTAACCTAACCTACCTTTTTGTTTACTATATTATTCTGTGGCTTTAATTTTTATTGCAATGGTCACAATACAAAACCTCACATTACCTACCTTTCTGTATTAGTATACAGAAATGTATGCTTAGTGTTGCCACCTAATTTTACAAAAAAATCGCATGAAACTATTAAGATGAGATTTATTATAGATCCCCGTCACTCTTATGTTAGAATGTCGAAAAAAAAAATTCCCACATTTTGGGTTTGCAAAATTACCTAAAAATCGGGGAAAATTTGTAGCCTAGATAATATTTCAAACCGAAATCTACCATGGCTCAATAAAGGCCGACTCGCTGCAGGGAAGCCAGGTACCCCAAAATGTATTCCTAAATTTATCATCAGAGATAAAATACTCGAACTCGGCCGCCATCTTGGATTTTTCCTTTTTGAATACTTTTAACTTATCCACTTTGGCGATTGAAACATTTTGTCCATACATTGTACAGAGCTAAGGTGACTCCTAGTAGTTCCTTAGTACTGTTTACTATGAAAATTAGTTAATACTTCGCACCGAGAGTTTCCATTCCTCAATACAAGTCAATTCGTTGCAGGGATGATGCCACAAAACTGAATTTTAAAAAGTTCTTAAAATTGTCATCATAGATAAAGTATCCTAATTCGGCCGCCATCTTGGATTTTTTATTTTTAAATACTTTTAACATATACACTGGTGATAGAAACATTTCATCCATATATTGTACAGAGCCCAGGTTACATACACCTAAGAGTTCCTTAGTACGGTTTACTATGAAAATCGATGTATGGTGTTGCCAGGAGATTTTGACAAAAACCACCTAGGGCCCTTTGAGGGATAATTTTGGACCAATGCTTATCACTGTTTTGTTCAAATTGACGAAAAAAAGTTCCACGTTTTTTTACTTTTCTTCAAAATTACCCCAAAATTGGGAAAATTTTTTGGACCAGGTAATATTTCCCACCGAGAATTTCCATTGCTCTATAGAAGTCAACTCGCTGCAAGGTTTAGTGGTACCCCAAAATTGAATTTTTAAAAGTCCCTAAAAATGTCAACATAAATTAAGTACCCTAACTCGGCCGCCATCTTAGATTTTTACTTTTTAATACTTTTGACGTATTCACCCTAGTGACAGAAACATTTCGTTCATACATTGTATAGAGCCTCAGTGACTCCTTCTAGTACTATTCTCTAAGAAAACTGATGTAAGGTGTTGCCAGATAATTCTGACAAAAACCACCTAAAATCAATAGGGGGATTGTTTTTGACAGATTTTCATCATTCTTTTGTTTGAAATGTCCGAAAATTATTGTCCTACTTTTTAGGACTTATCTCAAAAATTACCCTAAAATTGGGGAAATTTTTTATAGCAGGTAATACTTTGTGTTGAGACACATCATCTCTCCATAGAAGTCGACTGGCTGTGGGGTTGGCAAGTGTCCTAAAACTACATTTAAAAATATCCCAAATTTTCTCCGAAAAGCAAAACTCCCCTATCTCTACCGCCATTTTGGATTTTTACTTCCTAATAGTTTTGACGTATTCACCTTAGTAACAGAAACATTTCGTCCATACATTATGTAGAGCTTCGGTGACTTCTTCTTGTACTATTCCCTAAGAAAACTGATCTGAGGTGTTGCCAGATAATTTTGACAAAAACCACCAAAAATCCTTAAGGGGATGACTTTTGACAGATTTTCATCATTCTTTTGTTTGAAATGTCGAAAAAAAATTTTCCCACTTTTTAGGACCTGTCTCAAAAAATACCCCAAAACCGGGGAAAATTTTCATACCAGGTAATACTTTGTGTCAAGAGACATCATCTCTCCATAGAAGTCGACTCGCTGCGGGGTTGCCATGTGTCCTAAAACAACATTTAAAAATGTCCCAAATTTTCTCCGAAAAGCAAAACTCCCCTATCTGTGCCGCCATCTTGGATTTCTAAAATTTCATAATTTTCCCTAGAGGCCAAGTCCTTTGGCTATCCGACGCCACACAGTGTGTTGAGCTAGCACACTCGTAGGTACCCTATCAATTTCAGTTTTTGAAGCTACATCTCAATTTCAAAATTTGTACCATGTTGTATGGGTGTTGCCAGCAAATATCGATAAAATCCACCTAAACCCCTTCGGGGGACGATTTTTGGTAGACCAACAAGACTTATTCATTTAAAATGTCGAAAAAAATTTTTCCCACTTTATGGGACTTTTCTCCAAATTTAACCCAAAATCGGGGAAATTTTTTATGCTTTATAAACCTTTCTACTGAGAGTTATCCAAGTCCGTAGGAAGAGACAAGCTTCGAGATTGCCATGTGCAGCAAAAACGCGATTGAAAATATCCCAAAATTTTTCCAAAAACTAAATCTCCCATAGCTTGGCCGCCATCTTGGATTTCTGAAATTTCATAATTTTCCCTAGAGGCCGGGTCTTTCAGCCTCCCAATGGCCTACAATAGGGATCGGTAGTATCCCCGCAAGTAACCTAGGAATTTCAGTTTTTGGAGAGACACCCCAATTTCTATTTTGGTCAAACCATGTATGGGTGTTGCCAGCAAATTCCAACAAAACCCACCTAAAACCCTTTAGGGGATGTTTCTCGATAGGCCTTGATGCCTCTTTTGTCAAAAATGTCGAAAAAAATTTTTCCCACTTTTTGGACCATTTCTCCCAAATTACCCCAAATTCGGGAATTCTTTTTAGCGCTGGCAATACTTCTTACCGAGACCCATCATCGCCCCATAGAAGCCGACTCGCTGCGGGGTTGCCCTGTACCTAAAAAATGACTTTGAAAATAATCCGGATTTTTAGGACCAATTTCACACGCCCCCAACTCGGCGGCCATCTTGGATTTTCCAAATTTCATAATTTTCCCTAGAGGTCGGGTCCTTCGAGTTTCCTATGCCCCACAACCGGAGTCGCCAGCACCCCCGCAACTACCCTGGGAATTTCGGTTTTTGAAACTGTAGAAAATTTTCAACCAGTTTTTGGCAATTTTTTCGCCGCCATCTTGGATTTTAATTTTTTGTTTTTACGCCATATTCTGGGTCCCGCCGAGACGTGCCAAATCACTCTTTGAACGGAATCGATCCGAGCGAAACTGTAAAAGTTAGCCGCCATCTTTGTCCGCCATCTTGGATTTTCCCAAATTTCGGAATTTTCTCGTGGTCACCCTAGCCAAAGGAACATTTCCCCCATACATCGTCTCGACCCCCGGACGCTCCTTCTGGGAGAACAACTATGTCAATCAGTGAGTGAGTCACCGTAATGCAGCTTTATATATTATAGACTAGAGGGTGCGTGTGTGCGCGGGCCTCAAGAGGCCCGCGAGGCGTTGTCGCTGATTTTTTTTGTGAAGACGGTTTTCTTTTCGAATAGACTTGGTTGGCAAGTAGAGTTGTCTGTTTTGATACGATCAGGTGACTTCCTATTGTAACAGTGAATTTTTGTTTCACGTGTACCATCCTGTGGCGAAACTTTGTATTGTAATGGTCACAATAGAAAACCTAACCTAACCTACCTTTCTGTTTACTATATTATTCTGAGGCCATAATTTCTACTGTAAGAGTCGCAACACAAAACCTAACTTAACCTACCTTTCTGTATACCATTTCGACCTGTGGCTTTAATTTTTATTGCAATGGTCACAATACAAAACCTCATATTATCTACCTTTCTGTATTAGTATACAGAAATGTATGCTTAGTGTTGCCACCTAATTTTACAAAAAATCGCATGAAACTATTAAGATGAGATTTATTATAGATCCCCGTCACTCTTATGTTAGAATGTCGAAAAAAAAAATTCCCACATTTTGGGTTTGCAAAATTACCCAAAAATCGGGGAAAATTTGTAGCCTAGATAATATTTCGAACCGAAATCTACCATAGCTCAATAAAGGTCGACTCGCTGCAGGGAAGCCCGGTACCCCAAAATGTATTCCTAAATTTATCATCAGAGATAAAATACTCGAACTCGGCCGCCATCTTGGATTTTTCCTTTTTGAATACTTTTAACTTATCCATTTTGGCGATTGAAACATTTTGTCCATACATTGTACAGAGCTAAGGTGACTCCTTCTAGTAGTTCCTTAGTACTGTTTACTATGAAAATTACTTAATACTTTGCACCGAGAGTTTCCATTCCTCAATACAAGTCAATTCGATGCAGGGATGATGCCACAAAACTGAATTTTAAAAAGTTCTTAAAATTGTCATCATAGATAAACTATCCTAATTCGGCCGCCATCTTGGATTTTTTCTTTTTAAATACTTTTAACATATACACTGGTGATAGAAACACTTCATATATACATTGTACAGAGCCCAGGTTACATACACCTAGGACTTCCTTAGTACGATTTACTATGAAAATCTATGTATGGTGTTGCCAGGAGATTTTGACAAAAAACACCTAGGGCCCTTTAAGGGATAATTTTGGACCAATGTTCATCACTGTTTTGTTCAAATTGCCGAAAAAAAAATTCCACGTTTTTTTACTTTTCTTCGAAATTACCCCAAAATCGGGAAAATTTTTTGGACCAGGTAATATTTCCCACCGAGAATATCCATTGCTCTATAGAAGTCAACTCGCTGCAAGGTTTAGTGGTACCCCAAAATTGAATTTTTAAAAGTCCCTAAAAATGTCAACATAAAATAAGTACCCTAACTCGGCCGCCATCTTAGATTTTTACTTTTTAATACTTTTGACATATTCACCCTAGTAACAGAAACATTTCGTTCATACATTGTACAGAGCCTCGGTGACTCCTAGTACTATTCTCTAAGAAAACTAATGTGAGGTGTTGCCAGATAATTCTGACAAAAACCACCTAAAATCAATAGGGGGATTGTTTTTGACAGATTTTCATCATTCTTTTGTTTGAAATGTCCAAAAATTATTGTCCCACTTTTTAGGACTTATCTCAAAAAATACCCTAAAATCGGGGAAAATTTTTATACCAGGTAATACTTTGTGTTAAGACACATCATCTCTCCATAGAAGTCGACTGGCTGTGGGGTTGGCAAGTGTCCTAAAACTACATTTAAAAATATCCCAAATTTTCTCCGAAAAGCAAAACTCCCCTATCTCTGCCGCCATTTTGGATTTTTACTTCCTAATAGTTTTGACGTATTCACCTTAGTAACAGAAACATTTCGTCCATACATTATGTAGAGCCTCGGTGACTTCTTCTTGTACTATTCCCTAAGAAAACTGATCTGCGGTGTTGCCAGATAATTCTGACAAAAACCACCAAAAATCCTTAAGGGGATGACTTTTGACAGATTTTCATCAATCTTTTGTTTGAAATGTCGAAAAAAAAATTTCCCACTTTTTAGGACCTGTCTCAAAAAATACCCCAAAATCGGGGAAAATTTTCATACCAGGTAATACTTTGTGTCAAGAGACATCATCTCTCCATAGAAGTCGACTCGCTGCGGGGTTGCCATGTGTCCCAAAACAACATTTAAAAATGTCCCAAATTTTCTCCGAAATGCAAAACTCCCCTATCTGTGCCGCCATCTTGGATTTCTAAAATTTCATAATTTTCCCTAGAGGCCGGGTTCTTCGGCTATCCGACGCCGCACAGTGCGTTGAGCTAGCATACTCGTAGGTACCCTATCAATTTCAGTTTTTGAAGCTAGACCTCAATTTCAAAATTTGTCCCATGATGTATGGGTGTTGCCAGCAAATTCTGAAAAAATCCACCTAAAACCCTTCAGGGGACGATTTGTAGTAGACCAAAAAGAGTTCTTCATTTAAAATGTCAAAAAAAAATTTCCTACTTTATGGGACTTTTTTCCAAAATTAACCCAAAATCGGGGAAAAATTTTAGGCCTGGCAAATCTTCTTACTGAGACTTACCCATGTCAGTAGGTGGCGTTTAGCTACGGGGTTGCCATGTGCAGCAAAAACGCGATTGAAAATATCCCAAAATTTTTCCAAAAACTAAATCTCCCATAGCTTGGCCGCCATCTTGGATTTCTGAAATTTCATAATTTTCCCTAGAGTCCGGGTCTTTCAGCCTCCCAACACCCTACAATAGGGATCGGTAGCATCCCCGCTAGTACCCTAGGAATTTCAGTTTTTGGAGAGACACCCCAATTTCAATTTTGGTCAAACCATGTATGGGTGTTGCCAACAAATTTCGACAAAACCCACCTAAAACCCTTTAGGGGATTTTTCTCGATAGGCCTTGATGCCTCTTTTGTCAAAAATGCCGAAAAAATTTTTTCCCACTTTTTGGAACATTTCTCCCAAATTACCCCAAATTCGGGAATTCTTTTTAGCGCTGGCAATACTTCTTACCGAGACCCATCATCGCCCCATAGAAGCCGACTCGCTGCGGGGTTGCCCTGTACCTAAAAAATGACTTTGAAAATAATCCGGATTTTTAGGACCAAATTCACACGGCCCCAACTCGGCGGCCATCTTGGATTTTCGAAATTTCATAATTTTCCCTAGAGGCCGGGTCCTTCGACTTTCCTATGCCCCACAACCGGTGTCGCCTGCACCCCCGCAACTACCCTGGGAATTTCGGTTTTTGAAACCCTCGAAAAATTACAATTTTCATTTTCATTTTCACGCCGCCATCTTGGATTTTATTTTTTTCTTTTAACCTGAAATACAAGCGTTTGCGGCCCGCTACGAACTACCGCTTGAACGAAATCGATCCGATGGAAATTGACAAAGTTCAGTCGCCATCTTGGTCCGCCATCTTGGATTTTCCCAAATTTCGGAATTTTCTCGTGGTCACCCTAGCGAGAGATACACTTCCCCCATACATCGTCACGACCCCCCGGCACTCCTTCTGGGAGAACAACTATGTCAATCAGTGAGTCACCGTAATGCAGCTTTATATATTATAGACTAGAGGGTGCGTGTGTGCGCGGGCCTCAAGAGGCCCGCGAGGCGTTGTCGTTGATTTTTTTTGTGCAGACGGTTTTCTTTTCGAATAGACTTGGTTGGCAAGTAGAGTTGTCTGTTTTGATACGATTAGGTGACTTCCTATTGTAACAGTGAATTTTTGTTTCACGTGTACCATCCTGTGGCGAAACTTTGTATTGCAATGGTCACAATACAAAACCTCACATTACCTACCTTTCTGTATTAGTATACAGAAATGTATGCTTAGTGTTGCCACCTAATTTTACAAAAAAATCGCATGAAACTATTAAGATGAGATTTATTATAGATCCCCGTCACTCTTATGTTAGAATGTCGAAACAAAAAATTCCCACATTTTGGGTTTGCAAAATTACCTAAAAATCGGGGAAAATTTGTAGCCTAGATAATATTTCAAACCGAAATCTACCATGGCTCAATAAAGGCCGACTCGCTGCAGGGAAGCCAGGTACCCCAAAATGTATTCCTAAATTTATCATCAGAGATAAAATACTCGAACTCGGCCGCCATCTTGGATTTTTCCTTTTTGAATACTTTTAACTTATCCACTTTGGCGATTGAAACATTTTGTCCATACATTGTACAGAGCTAAGGTGACTCCTAGTAGTTCCTTAGTACTGTTTACTATGAAAATTAGTTAATACTTCGCACCGAGAGTTTCCATTCCTCAATACAAGTCAATTCGTTGCAGGGATGATGCCACAGAACTGAATTTTAAAAAGTTCTTAAAATTGTCATCATAGATAAAGTATCCTAATTCGGCCGCCATCTTGGATTTTTTATTTTTAAATACTTTTAACATATACACTGGTGATAGAAACATTTCATCCATATATTGTACAGAGCCCAGGTTACATACACCTAAGAGTTCCTTAGTACGGTTTACTATGAAAATCGATGTATGGTGTTGCCAGGAGATTTTGACAAAAACCACCTAGGGCCCTTTGAGGGATAATTTTGGACCAATGCTTATCACTGTTTTGTTCAAATTGACGAAAAAAAATTCCACGTTTTTTTACTTTTCTTCGAAATTACCCCAAAATCGGGAAAATTTTTTGGACCAGGTAATATTTCCCACCGAGAATTTCCATTGCTCTATAGAAGTCAACTCGCTGCAACGTTTAGTGGTACCCCAAAATTGAATTTTTAAAAGTCCCTAAAAATGTCAACATAAATTAAGTACCCTAACTCGGCCGCCATCTTAGATTTTTACTTTTTAATACTTTTGACGTATTCACCCTAGTGACAGAAACATTTCGTTCATACATTGTATAGAGCCTCAGTGACTCCTTCTAGTACTATTCTCTAAGAAAACTGATGTAAGGTGTTGCCAGATAATTCTGACAAAAACCACCTAAAATCAATAGGGGGATTGTTTTTGACAGATTTTCATCATTCTTTTGTTTGAAATGTCCGAAAATTATTGTCCCACTTTTTAGGACTTATCTCAAAAATTACCCTAAAATTGGGGAAAATTTTTATACCAGGTAATACTTTGTATTGAGACACATCATCTCTCCATAGAAGTCGACTGGCTGTGGGGTTGGCAAGTGTCCTAAAACTACATTTAAAAATATCCCAAATTTTCTCCGAAAAGCAAAACTCCCCTATCTCTGCCGCCATTTTGGATTTTTACTTCTTAATACTTTTGACGTATTCACCTTAGTAACAGAAACATTTCGTCCATACATTATGTAGAGCCTCGGTGACTTCTTCTTGTACTATTCCCTAAGAAAACTGATCTGAGGTGTTGCCAGATAATTTTGACAAAAACCACCAAAAATCCTTAAGGGGATGACTTTTGACAGATTTTCATCATTCTTTAGTTTGAAATGTCGAAAAAAATTTTTTCCACTTTTTAGGACCTGTCTCAAAAAATACCCCAAAATCGGGGAAAATTTTCATACCAGGTAATACTTTGTGTGGAGACACATCATCTCTCCATAGAAGTCGACTCTCTGCGGGGTTGCCAAGTGTCCTAAAACTATATTTAAAAATATCCCAAATTTTCTCCGAAAAGCAAAACTCCCCTATCTCTGCCGCCATCTTGGATTTCTAAAATTTCATAATTTTCCCTATAGGCCGGGTCCTTCGGCTATCCGACGCCGCACAGTGCGTTGAGCTAGCACACTCGTAGGTAGCCTATCAATTTCAGTTTTTGAAGCTAGACCTCAATTTCAAAATTTGTCCCATGATGTATGGGTGTTGCCAGCAAATTCTGACAAAATTCCCCTAAAACCCTTCAGGGGACGATTTTTGGTAGACCAACAAGACTTTTTCATTTAAAATGTCGAAAAAAATTTTTCCCACTTTATGGGACTTTTCTCCAAATTTAACCCAAAATCGGGGAAAATTTTTAGCCCTGGCAAATCTTCTTACTGAGACTTACCCATGTCAGTAGGTGGCGTTTAGTTACGGGGTTGCCATGTGCAGCAAAAACGCGATTGAAAATATCCCAAAATTTTTCCAAAAACTAAATCTCCCATAGCTTGGCCGCCATCTTGGATTTCTGAAGTTTCATAATTTTCCCTAGAGGCCGGGTCTTTCAGCCTCCCACTGCCCTACAATAGGGATCGGTAGTATCCCCGCAAGTACCCTAGGAATTTCAGTTTTTGGAGAGACACCCCAATTTCTATTTTGGTCAAACCATGTATGGGTGTTGCCAGCAAATTCCAACAAAACCCACCTAAAACCCTTTAGGGGATGTTTCTCGATAGGCCTTGATGCCTCTTTTGTCAAAAATGTCGAAAAAATTTTTTCCCACTTTTTGGACCATTTCTCCCAAATTACCCCAAATTCGGGAATTCTTTTTAGCGCTGGCAATACTTCTTACCGAGATCCATCATCGCCCCATAGAAGCCGACTCGCTGCGGGGTTGCCCTGTACCTAAAAAATGATTTTGAAAATAATCCGGATTTTTAGGACCAAATTCACACGCCCCCAACTCGGCGACCATCTTGGATTTTCCAAATTTCATAATTTTCCCTAGAGGCCGGGTCCTTCGAGTTTGCTAAGCCACACAACCGGAGTCGCCAGCACCCCCGCAACTACCCTGGGAATTTCGGTTTTTGAAACTGTAGAAAATTTTCAACCAGTTTTTGGCAATTTTTTCGCCGCCATCTTGGATTTTAATTTTTTGTTTTTACGCCATATTCTGGGTCCCGCCGAGACGTGCCAAATCACTCTTTGAACGGAATCGATCCGAGCGAAACTGTAAAAGTTAGCCGCCATCTTTGTCCGCCATCTTGGATTTTCCCAAATTTCGGAATTTTCTCGTGGTCACCCTAGCCAAAGGAACATTTCCCCCATACATCGTCTCGACCCCCGGACGCTCCTTCTGGGAGAACAACTATGTCAATCAGTGAGTGAGTCACCGTAATGCAGCTTTATATATTATAGATATGACTTCGTCGACTATTTTTTTAATGAAACGATGTATCAGAGACTTTAGCCTGAAAAAAGCAGACGACAATCTCTCAAAACAATCTATGATCACATTGAATTTCAATAAGTATAGCCGTGAAATGGTAAAAAAGATAGATGAACAGTAACATATTTGTAATATATAGGCGGGGAAAAATGTTGGGGCACTTGATACGACACGACGAACTAATTAACAACATTATAGAAGGAAAAATAGATGGAAAGAGAGGAAGGGGAAGACCAAGATACAGTTATATCAAGCAAGTTAAAGAAAAAGTTAATCGTGTCGTATCAACAGCTAAAGGGACTGATAGAAGATCGTGGAGGGTGGCGGGAGTCCACCGACAAGAGCACAGCTCTTAAATTATGAATGAATGAATGATATACAGGATTCGATGTTCTTGCAGTTTAGCACGCCGCTTCTTATGGTAAAAGGTTCGATTCCGCTGCAAACATTAGTATTCATGAGTATGTTTGTTTGTATCGATCTAGTTATTTTCTATATATATTATGTATGTATTTAAGTATTTATTTCAGTTCTCCTAGTACCCATAACACAAGCTTTGCTTAGTTTCGAACAAGATGGCGCTGTGTGAAGATGTGTGAGATGTATTTATATTTGTATAGTTGCTGTTTTTCTTTTTCTTTTTTTTTCTTTAGTTTTGTTTTTTTTTTACGAATTATTATTATTATTAATGTATGTATTGCATACGTTTATTCTTTGGTGAGTGCAATGGTATTGTACTGTAATACTCACCGAGAGCATGTAATTTTATAAATACGAGTTTAATGTAATTTTTTGTTATTGCAGTTAAATAAGAAAAACTTAACAAAACAATTGGTTACGTAAAATGCAGTAGGTAAAGGAAACCTACTATTATTATATATATGGTGTACCAGAAAGAAATCTCCAAGGAGCGACCGAACGAACTTTTGATCAAAGGGGGCAATGTTTGAATGTGCCAGGTTAAATATTCAATGGGCGGTCGTTACCCACAAGTTATGGGACCGACCCGACTTAGTTATAGCACTGTCTTACACCCGAGGATTGTTGAGGAATTAATGATGGTGGGGAAATAACTTTAAGCCGAAACAGACCCCAAATGTGACGTCCATATAGTTTGAAATGTTATGTACATGATATTACACTTACGACCTTATTCTTGGGGAATTTCAAAAATATTCTGTATACGTGGTTAATTTTATATATTTTTTCAATTTTTGGTGCTAATTATACATTTTTAGTTTTTTCTTTATTGTTTAGCTATACTTAACAACAAATGACTTGTTGTTAAGTATAGCTAAACAATTATATTTAATAAATATTATATAAATTTATAAAATATCTTTATTTATCTGAATTTTATATTTTTTTAAAGATATTACTTTCTTAAGTCTTCTTCAACTTTGAAGGGTTTATTTTTCTAATGCATATAGTCTGTTGTACTAGTTAGTTTAATTACTGCGAAAATTAGTCAGAAATAAAAAAAATATACTAGCCGCTATATGCTATGTTAGTAGCTGTTTATAAATATATCCGTTCATCAAAAATATTAAAAATACTCTTAACATAACGCTATCTAGTCCCAAGCAAAACAGAGCTTGTGTCATGGGTACTAGAACAACTGATATAAATTCTTAGGTACATTTTTTGTTTGTAAATATATACACAGCCCAAACGGATGGACGGATCGGGCTGAAATTTGGCATGCAGGTAGATGTTATGACGTAGGTATCCGCTAAGAAAGGATTTTGATTAATTCTATCCCCAAGGAGATAAAATAGGGGATGAAAGTTTGTATGAAACTTTGTCAATTTCAACCGATCGGGCTGAGACTTTGTACGCATAACGCTACTATGACGTAGGCATCCTAGGGGATGCCTACAACTTAGTAGCTTTATGCTGAAAGGATTTTTTTTAATTCCAACCCTAAGGGGATAAATTAACACTAGCCAAGCCGCGAGCAAAAGCTAGTATTTAATAAAAAGGAAATAAATTATTATACATATGGTTCTAAAATATAAAATTTGACATTATTATTTCGTCTGAATTTTAAATCCAAAACTGTAAACTTCTCACTGTGAGTATACATTTTTAGATACACATAAAACCATTTCCTATTCCGTAAATTCGGGGAGTCGGCATCCGAGGCACACGTACGTTGTAAAATATTCACATAGGACGGTCGAGATGTGAAATAAAACCCACAAATGTCTAAAGAAAATGTGGGTATTGTTAACTGTTGGATGCTGCGCCGCTCACAATTGATAGCTAGTCGAATCCGAGTTTTATTACATACGCTTTGCAACGTTGGCAATTTTTTATATTATTTATTTATTTATTCATTTTAAAACGTACAAATATTATAAATTTGAAATAGTGATCTATCAACGCACAGCCCAAACCACTGGACGGATCGGGCTGAAATTTGGCATGCAGGTAGATGTTATGACATAGGCATCCACTAAGAAAGGATTTTGATTAATTCTACCCCCAAAAGGATAAAATAGGGGATGAAAGTTTGTATGAAACTTTGTCAATTTTAAACCGATCGGGCTGAGACTTTGCATGTATAAAGCTACTAATACATAGATATCCCCTAAGAAAGGCTTTTGATAAATTCCTACCCTAAGGGGATAAATTAAAGCGAGCGAAGCCGCGTAAATTATTATACATATGCTTCTAAAATATTAGTATATAATGCAACGTTGGCAATTTTTTATATTTATTTATTACAGTATCACAAAAATATAAAGTACATGCATACAGAGTGTGGTTGAGTTTTTACATTTTTTTTGAAAGGACATGGCAATATGTCACAACATACCTATATTATATATATATATATTTATATACAACAGAACCTCGTAATATAATAATTCAAATGTCAAAAATATATCCTTAGGACAATATATAAAAAATGTAAATTACAAAATCTCATCAAAAACTAAAATCAATAACTAAAACTATTAGTATTATTATTTATTTTATTTATTTATTTTCAAACGTACAAATATTACAAATTTATTATACATTGGACCCTGCACCAGGCGAACCTGTATCGCGGGAGTCCACAAAAGAATTGCCGAATAATTATTAACTATTACGGATCAGTGAGTTTGACATATCAGACTAATTAAGATTTTTTAGTTTGATTTAATAAAAACAATTGTTGACTACATAAAAATTATATAAAATAAACAGAGAACACAAAATAAAAAGAGAAAATTTCAAGTTCAACACATTACAATTTTTTTTATTGATTGACAAGAAGTTGCCATGTGCCATGTTGAAGATGCCTCTGACTTATTATATCCTTAAAAATATAAGATTCACGCACTTTGTAATGACCTCGATGGTATAACGGTTTAACACACCGCTTTACTTCCGATGGTCGCAGGTTCGATTCCTCCTACAAACATTTGTATTGATGAGTATGACTGGTTGTATCTGGATGTTATCTATGTATATTATGTACTTGCTAAGCCCGCTGTTTCACCCAAATCTCAACCTCAAATATAGCCTCTGTGTTATTATGATGCATAAGCTCTGTTACAGTAAAGTTTCACCAAAAATCATTTAATAGTTTTTGCGTGATAGAGTAACAAACATCCATACATACAAACCTTCGTGTTTATAATATTATTAATAATTGATTGGCAACAAGTTTAAAGTCCTGACTTATAAGTATAAGTGTCACTTTATACATATTGTAAGCCCCGACATAAAATATATATATATATAATATATAAAATCATCATCATCATCATCATCATCATCGCAGCCCGGAAGACGTCCACTGCTGGACATAGGCCTCCCCCAAAGATCTCCACGACGATCGGTCCTGCGCTGCTCGCATCCAATGCCTTCCCGCGATCTTGACCAGATCGTCGGTCCACCTTGCTGGAGGCCTTCCCACGCTGCGTCTTCCGGTCCGTGGTCGCCACTCGAGGAAAATATATATATAAAATACCTTCTTCTTATTTTAATATATAATATAAAAGTGATTATTATAAAATTGAAGAGTTTTTAAATGAAAATAATGTTTTTGTAGAAAAAAATTAAATTCATAGCGCTGACAATATTATCTGATTGCACTAAGCATGAGTGCGTAGCGGTTTCTAGATTGATTATGCATGCCTCTTACTTGTTTTTTGTGTAATTATTTATTTAGAACTAGCTGTTCCCGCGACTTCGTCCGCGTGGTATTTAACTTTATATTTCTAAAATAAAAGTAGCCTAGTAACTCCTTATTACATCAGCTACCTGCCAAAACAGTCCCGTCAAAATTGTAATATTGAAATAACCGTTTTTTACTACATGCATATGAATATAAATACATACAACATACATTTTTACAATTTTTGTCTGTCTGTCTATTTGTTCCGGCTAATCTCTAAAGGCTGGACCGATTTTAACGGGACTTTTATTGGCAGGTAGCGGATGTAATAACGAGTAACATAGGCTACTTTTATTTTTAATTTAAATTTATTTATTCAGATAACAGAGATCCAATTTGTTAGTAACAATTGTACTTAGCCTATGTTAGTATATCTAAAATTACATATTATCATTTAAGGGCCCCCGTAACAATTTGGGTCCAAAAACAAAGTATTGGGCTATCAAATTTATTGCACAGCATTTTCGGGATGCTATTACTGCTGCCCCGCAGTCTGTGCAATAGAGAAGCGATTCGTTTGCGTCTGATGGCATACAGGTCGTCTGTTGATGCTCCTGCAAACATTGTGGATGCACTACAAAAACGCGGCAAACGCAACAACATTCTGAAAACATTATTGTATTGAACTCGCAGAGCGCTGTATGCCTGCTGTGTATAGTTAACCCACAAGCTGCTCGTGTAGAAAGATTGACAGTAAGCTTTAAATAATGTTATTTTTACTTCAGTCGAACAGCGAGCGAACCTGCGAGATAACATATTACCCCTTACAGCCAACGCTCTGCGTTCACGTTCAATATCAGCGTTATCTTTCAGGTCGTCGGTAATAATATGTCCTAAATATTTAAATTTGGCTACTCTATTAATAGGCACACCATACAACATAATTGGTGGAATTGTAGGATTTTTACCACCTAAACCAAAAAACATAAATTCGCTTTTATTTGTGTTATATTTCAAGCCATGTTTCATGGTATACTGCTCACAAACATTTAACATTTTACGTAGCGCACTAATCGATGGACTCAGCAGCACCATGTCGTCAGCATAACTTAGATTATTAACGGCAATTCCATCTATGTAACAGCCAGCATGCATACTGCTAAGTTCAGCGATCAGGCTATTAATGTACACATTAAAAAGTGTGGGTGAGGATATACCACCTTGTCTCACCCCACACTCCAGTTTGTACTCATCTGAAAAACAATCCGCCCATTTAATAATGTTAATTTGGTTATCATACCAGTACTTAAATATTGTAACAAGTTCACTGGAAATATTTTGTCTCTGAAGCTTCTCCCACAGGATCTCATAAGATACCATATCAAAAGCTTTAGATAAATCCAAATAACAAGCTATTACAGGTGTTTTACGGTCTAAATAATACTTGACAGTGTGCTTCAAACAGTATATAGCAGTTTCAGTAGAAAGGCCAGGCTTAAAACCAAACTGAGCCTCATGTATACTAAGAGTATTTCTCAGATGCGAGTTTAATAGACTGTCAAATATTTTAGCCAAGATAGTAGCTAGTGAAATAGGGCGATAATTATTTTTTTCACATATATTACTTGCCGTACTCTTTACGACTGGTACAACAATAGTTCTCATGAGTTCCTGTGGTAGATAGCCATGGCCTAGGCACAGAGAATAAAACATAGCCAGTACTCTGGGCAGATGACAGCCTGCATTTTGAAGATGTTCAATACTTAAACCGTCATGACCAGGTGATTTGCCCCTTTCCATATTATTTATTATATTTTTGACATCTTTAGAGGTAACATGTATATTTCGATGTGAAACCCCAGAAAAAATATTATTTTCCACGGTTGATGGCGAAGGCAAGGATAACAAAGGCGAACTTAACTGAAAGTGATGTTTAAACAAGTTGGCAATTGTTTGTGGATCTTTTTCAGAATCAATATGCTCTGCAACTCTTAGTTTTATATTTTGTTTATTTGTACATTGCCAAAATTTTTTAAATTGTTTCTCAGAACGATATACAGCCAACATATCCATTTTAGTCTGTTCAGAATGATCCTGGCACCATTTCAACCTGGATTTGTATATTTTACGACTGAGAACCATATTTTCATGTAAATAACCAGTTAACGGTCTACCATGCCAAACCCAATTTTGAAAGTGAAACTTGGCCTCATTATGTACACCCCTCACAAATCTGTTCCAGCCTGGTAATGGTTTTTTATTTTTCCATCTGTTACAATAAGTAGAATTATTACATTCAGAGGCTGATTTTTGTAAAATTGTTACAATATTAGTATACATTTTATCTAAAATTTTACGATGTTCTAAATTATGACAAATATTATCTGCACATACTTGGAATTCCCGTGGGAAATCTATGGTTTTTAAGCTATTATTACATGCAATACGGTAATTGTCAATTTGTTGAGGCGTTCTGTCACCCCAAATTATTTTATTAGGAGTATGCATCTTTAATTTTGTCTTATATCTAACTAAACTAAAATTAAATTCAATTTCCATAGGAAAATGATCCGACCAAAATACATCATACTGAATATTTACTTTAACTATAATATTACTGTTTAATTTTGTAGTAATGCAATGATCAAGCCAACGAAAACAACCATGACTATCACTGATAAAGGTGTAAGTATGAATTTAAGCCCAGATGCTCAATATCAGCGCATCTCCACTGCTGTTCCTCACTGAAATCCATAAGTTCCTTATAAAACAGACCTCCCGGGTGGGCGTTAAAATCACCCAATATAATAACTGACTCTGTTTCACTACCATCTATAATTGCATATATTTCACTTAAGCACTGCGTGAATTCAATTAGATTTTCAGTTGATTCCGTAGGCATATATACACAGATTATTAACACTGAGCACTCACTGTTTATCATAAACTTACAGGCGATTAAGCGGTCATTATCGCAATCCAGAAAAGTAACAGATGAAAAAGCGTTTTTTCGCCATAGAATAGCTACACCGCCGTAAGGTCTACCTCTTAGTATGCCGACTGATGTATCCACCGCAGACTTCCCTGTGTACGAGAAATCGTCACTTATTGTCCCCAACAAGGGAATATCATGAGGCAACAGCCAGGTTTCTTACTATGTCTTTGTTGCATAGCGATCTTACACCTTCCAAAGAACGTTTCAACCCTTTGCAGTTGAAGCTCATTATTTTGCTATTTTTATTGTCGTATATTATTGTTGTTTATTAAGTATCGTGTCCGGTCGTCTATCCGCGGTCCCGTACTTCTTGTGTACAAACCGACGAAAAACAATACCCGCTGGCCACAGTGTTTCATTCAAAAATACAGACAATTTATATGTAGGTACAAAAAATTTGTAGGCATTATATTTGTTTTCATTTTTTATAGACAACTTAATAAGTGTCACTTGTTCTCCTGTTTTGTTGAGTATATAATCCACAATACTCCGTTCGGCAGTTTCTTTATGCACATTAGTTATATACATAGGTACTTTTTTGTCCGCCGCCTTAAAATTTAACTCTCGGTCACAGACAGCCTTCCCTATTTTACCAGTGAAATGGTTTTTATTGCGTTTATGTTTCTTTACTAAGGTCCAATTTTCATTATTCTTATTTATATTATCTTTACGCACTATATCGGCCATAGATAACGTTTTCTTTAAGGTCACAGAATCACAATTACTCTTATTATCATTACATGTTGTCGGTGACTCAGGCGAGATGAGTACAATACTCGGCTGTGTGTTTAAAAGCGGTTGAACTACCTGCGAGTGGCAGGCGGCTTCGCCCGTATCTATGTATCCAGTATTCGAATCAGCTGATATATTTTGCGTAATTTCGGATTGCATTTTTCTGTTACTGCTGTCGTCTTGTTGTTGGAATTGACAACGGGCAGCAGAACTATCTATGTTAGCGGTACTGTTGCTATTGTTTAATAATAATCCTATCGGACCACTATCTAATTCACAATCATCACGATTAAAATACCCTCCTCTTCTTGTATTTATATTGCATTCAAAATTATTCACAATTGATGCTAATTTTATATTTTCTATCTCTGATCGTAATTGACTCACTTGTTCTATGGTCGCGTAATTAGTTTTCATTAGTTTTAGCTCATTCTGCATTATAATTATATCCTTTAACAACCGTGTTACATCAATATGATCAAAGGTAACGGGGGGTAATCGGTGAAGTTCTTTCGCCACAAAAATTGGAATGTTTTCAGGATCCACCGCTTTCAGAGTACTAATAATATCTTGAATATTACGTTGACATTTTCTATCACCTTTCCTCGTTATTTTCTTAATTGAAGAAACAGAGTCGAACAGCAAATCCTTAGCCGCATCAATTTCCTTCTCCGTGAAGGTGTCTATGCACAATCGTGTTATGCTCTCTTCATCCATCACGTCGATTTTCGATTGAACGAAAGCCAGCACCTCGTTAATAACTATGTTGCAATGAACACATTTTACAGCAGTTGACATTGTCAACATTTAATTAATTAACGTACAAAAGATAAGAGCGCGTGCGCACCGTACGACGTCACGCAACGACTGACATTTTAGACAAATTCTTTTATTTTAGAAAATTTTAAAAAGTTTTTTTTTAAAAAGTTAGAAAGTTGTTTTTTTTTTTTAATATTTTAGAAAGTTGTAAATACCACGCGGATGAAGTAGCGGGTACAGCTAGTCCATAATAAAACAAAAGTGTACAACAAAAGCGCAGTTGAATTTGGAAGCATTTCGAATTCGGGAAAAAACGCGAGGTAACGGCCATTAAAATAATAACTTATTCCACGGCAACACCGCCTAACTTAAATTTCATCAAGTTCGCGGGTGGAGAGAAAAAAAAATAATAATGTCGTGACCTTTTTCGTAAATTCCTTTATTACTGCGCCGTGAGGGATGCTCTCGCCATCTCATAAATCAGGGGTTCGCACAAAAACTAACTAAAAGTTCGCCACGCGAAGATGATGGAGAGACGCGCCGTTTTATTCAGTTAATGCTGAAGATAACGACCTAATTGGTAACGGTGCAAAGAGGTGCTAAGGGGCGAGGATTATTAGAAAAATGTCCCGAAGTTTTCAGTAGAGTACGCGAGGCGCGTATGACTCACTTTATAAAACTTACTTTTACACTATATATGTGCAATATATTATATATATAGCGATTTCTATGTTGATTGTCGCATACCTCTTACTTGTTACACTGTAATTATTTATATAAAAAAAAACATCTATTAAAAAGAGCAACACACAAGTTTCTTGCTCATTCTTCTTGTGATGAATCTGCATTCCGAATGAGTGGTAGAATCAAAATATGACTATTCAAAAGTGCTTGTAATGAGTTTATTTGAATAAAGATTATTACTATTTCTATTTCTATTTCTATATAGTCGAAAAGTAAGTTATATGTATATAAAATATATATATATGTATATAATCTATATGTATATAGTATATATATAAATTCAAATTAAAAAATCTTTTATTTATGTAGGATGTTAAGTCCTGATAGCCAAAAAAGTAGTGGACTGTGTTTATTCATCATCATCATCATCGCAGCCCGGAAACGTCCACTGCTGGACATAGGCCTTCCCCAAAGATCTCCACGACGATCGGTCCTGCGCTGCTCGCATCCAATGCCTTCCAGCGATCTTGACCAGATCGTCGGTCCACCTTGCTGGAGGCCTTCCCACGCTCCGTCTTCCGGTCCGTGGTCGCCACTAGAGGATTTTACTGCCTCAACAGCCATCTGTTCTACGAGCTATGTGCCCTGCCCATTGCCACTTCAGAGTCGCAATTCTTCGGGCTATGTCGGTCACTCTGGTTTCTCTGCGGATCTCCTCATTTCTGATTCGATCACGCAGAGTAACTCCGAGCATAGCCCTCTCCATTGCCCTCTGAGTGACTTTGAGTGACTCTGAGCTTGTTGATGTTGGCAAAACACACATTGGTCGTAAACCTTCGTCTTGAAACACTACGGAAATTCGGACGAAAAGATATATCGGAGCTTCCCGAACGCTGCCCATCCGAGTTGGATTCGACGATTGTCCTCTTTCTCGAAATTGGATCTACCTAGCTGGATAGTTTGCCCTAAGTATACGTAGTGATCGACAATTTCGAGTGTAGAATCTCCGATTTTTACGGGAGCAGGTACGACATGGACGTTTGACATAATTTTCGTCTTTTCCATGTTCATTTTAAGACCTACTCCTTGTAAGACTCTACTGAGGTTAATTAGATATTATATATATAAAAACTGTTATGAAATAAAGATAGATACACATTAAACTTAGAATTAGAACGTCATACTCGTGAACAGGTGCTGCTTGTGGGGACTGGTCTGTTCAGGTTGTGAACACTGATTAAATTTTTTGTTCTTTGCGATAGCACATGCTGGTGGTCACTCTATTCTCCCAAATTTGAATTTTAATAACTGTATTTATCATAAACATGCTCCACTATTATTTGAAAAAAAATACGAGCTGAGTTTCTTGTCAGTTCTTCTCATCTCGATATCATTCCGAACTGACGGTAGATTTGACATATCATAAGAGTCTGTAAAAGACCTACATGAATAAAGAGATTTTGAATTTTGAATTTTGAAATAGTGGGATGATTTAGTAAGCCGGTAAGTGTCGGTGCGGGTCGGACAAGAAGTGCCGGTGTCCGCCAGCGGCCGCAGTTGCCATTGCGCAGCACTGCCCGTGCAGCCCGCGGAGCGGTGCGTTGGGTGCATAGACAAGGATATTTTAGCCACTTCTAAACGTTAAATTTGTTTATATTATTATTATTTCCCTACCGTCCAGTTAAGTATATAGATTTAATTGAGAAGAACTGACAAGAATCTCACTGAAATTGTTTTTTTTTAAAGCCATATATATATAGACATATATATATGTTACTAGCTGCTCCGATAAACATTGTTTTGCCATATAAATTAATAACGCTATAAAAAAATAGGGGTTGATGATAGAAGGACGAAAATTTAGGATTGGATGTATTTTTGTATGTTGTATCATAAAAAAATAGAAACTAAAAATTTTGTCTAAAAAATAAAATAAAAAATTTAGGGGTGGACTACTCCTACTATCTCATCGGTGAATAAGATCCCATCCATGGAGTCTCTTAAGCCTTCTGCATTGCAATGGGTCTCGTAGTGCTGTTGGAAGGATATTAGTATGCGCCCCTATCGGGCTAAACTAGGCCTATGCACGACAAGTATCTGCAGATTCTGCCAAACTGAAGAGGAAACGCCGCTTCACATCCTATGTGTTGTAGCCCACTCATGCATAAACGAAATATCTCCTTTGGAAAGTTTACACTCTTTCCCGAGGAGATAAAAACGATCGCTCCTAAGAATATACTTCAATTCTTGTCCCTGACGGGTCTAGGTAGCGAACTTTGAAAAGGGCGAGCACAATAGATCTATGTAGGTCGCAGTGCTACAGGTGCTACACATCTGACAATAGCCCAAACAACCCAATAAAAAAAATTGCGCCCCTATACGATCTCTGTATGCTCTTGTTCTGTGCTCTATTTCTTCTCTGATTGTTCTCATTCCTGTGTACTCATGCAATTCTGTTGTTCTGTTGAATAGAGGTGCATCAGTTATGGTTTTGAGCGCAGGCAGGTGTACCATTCCATTATCATCCTTAAAAAAAACAGATAGCAATATATGTACCACACAATTGCTATAAGTCTATGGTATTTATGTATATAATACTATAATATTTATACCACAAACAATTGCTATAAATTTTCCATTGCAACGCGAAATGATTCTAAGTATCTAATAAATTGCTTATTATGAGTGTTTTGTACACACACGAAGTTGCTATTGGCAGTTACGGTGATGATATACGGGGCTATATTGTGTATGTTCCCGTTCTATATTACTATATTCATATATAGTCTCACGACTGTAAAGCTAGGTAGAGAAATATTTAATTGATGATAATAATAATATCTCAGGACAATTCACACAGCGCCATCTAGTCCTAAGTTAAACTACCTAGGGATTGTATTATGGGTACAAGATAACAGATATTTAAATACATACATATTGTAAATAGAAAACACCCAGACCGATACAAACATTGACTCAACTCAACACTCAACTCAAACCTTACACAGTACAATCATTTGTATTCATGAGTATAATATTATGAATACAAATTATTGTACCGTGTGAGGAATCGAACCGGCGGCCATCGGAAGGTGGTGTGCTAAACCGCTAGATGACCGAGGCAGTCATGGAAAGGCTGTCATTATGGAATGTTATTCTCACCTGCATTAACGGTTTACACTGGCGGGGCATCAGTGGAGGATGATAAGATGAGCATGAGGTCAGATCAGTTAGCTCATCTTGATGTTAGTCCATATTACTAATAACGCCCCTCCTCCCAATCAGAAGGATTGTCATCTTTGACGGCCTCGGTGGTCTAGCGGTTTAGCACACCGTCTCACTTCCAATTGTCGCGAGTTCGATTCCTCGCACGGCACAAACATTTATATTCATGAATATGATTGTATGTATCGGTCTGCGTGTTTTCTATGTATAATATGTATATATTTATGAAAAAAAATATGTATTTGTATCAGTTATCTACTACCCATAACACAAGCTTTAGATTGCTTAACTTGGATCTAGATGGCGCTGTGTGAATTGTCGTGTGATCAACCTGAGCCGAGGTTCTAACCTCTAGCAGTGCCCTCAGACTAAAGTCGTATCAGTCAGGCGGGAGTTGGTCTTCAGCCGGTCCATAAGTCCTTCTGCGGATTTGAAGCATCATCTGTACTCACCTCCTACCGTCCGATGAACCTGTAAAGGCTGCCTTCAACAGCATTAGAGTAGTCTGAAAATAAAAAAATATGGTAAAGATTACGATTTGCCTACGATCTATAGGATTCACCCTACTTCTCAATCGATATTGACACCAACTTTAAAGTCGTGTGTAGACACTTTTAGTTGCAATTCATACCACGGGCCCCACATGAAATGTTGGCAGCACAGCAGGTGGTATGTAGTACATTGGTTCAATATGTTTACAGCCATTACGTCCTGGCCAATTGCTTTACAACCTACTCAAAAATCTACGCGGATTCGATTGTGACCTACGCGAAATTTCAAATATTTCTCATGATATCTTCCCTTTGATTTGTCTGATGGTCTAGCGGTTTAGCTAATTAAACTTCCGAAGGTTACAGGTTCGATTCTAATTTCCAACTTTTGATTGGCCACCTCGGTGGTCCGGTCTGTGTTTTTTTATTGGAGGTTTTGGACTATTGTCAGGTGCTAAAAACGGGAATCGAAATTACCACGCCCTGAGCCGAGGTCCGAACCTCTAGCCTACCTAGCCTACCCTACTTCTCAATTAACATTGACACCAACTTTAAGGTCGTGTGTAGACACTTTTAGTTGCAATTCATGCCACGGGGCTCCCATAAAATGTTGGCAGCACAGCAGGTGGTATGTAGTACATCGGTTCAATATGTTTACAGCCATTACGTCCTGGCCCATTGCTTTACAACCTACTCAAAAATCTAAGCGGATTCGATTGTGACTTTTGCGAAAGAAATTCAAATATTTCTCATGACATTTGTCTAATTTCCCTTTGATTTCTCTAATAGTCTAGAGGTTTAATTAACTTGACTTCCGAAGGTCAAGGGTTCGATTCCAAATTCCAAATATTTTCTTTATCGACCTTTTGATTGGCGACCTCGGTGGTGTGGTGTTTTTTTATTAAGGGTTTTGGGCTATGTATTGTCAGATGTTAAGACCTGTAATACCTGTATAGATCTATTATGAGAGTTCAGAGATTTTCAGAGTTTTCTCCCTTGACCCTTGAGGGAAAAGAATTGAAGGATATTCTTAGGAGCGATGGTTTTTATCTCCGCAGAATAGAGTGTATTCACCAATCTTGCCGTTTATGTGGTAAACACTCTATCCTGCGGCAGTAACATCCCATTTTCTTACGTTGGTTGTGGATTCCTTTCTTTTCATATTGCATATATAAACAATTCATATATAAACAATCATACTTAATTCATACATAAACAAACTCATATATAAACAATTATACTAATTGTTATTAGTATAATTGTTTATATTAGTTTTGGTATGTCAAAAAATATATTTAAGTACTAGCTGTATCCGCAACTTCGTCCGGGTTGAATTTTATTTTATTTTTTCTAAAATAAAAGTAGCCCAAATTACTCCTTATTACATCAGCTATCTGCCAATAAAAGTCCCGTCAAAATCGGTCCAGTCATTTCAGAGACTAGTCGTAACAAACAGACAGACAGACAGACAAAAATTGTAAAAGATATTATTTTGGTGTTATAATTATACTTATATGCATGTAGTAAAAAACGGTTATTTCAATATTACAAATAGACACTCCAATTTTATTTATACGTATATATAAGTTATGTTTTTAAGTATTTGTAAATTAATCTACAATCTTTCTCTGCAACACTCATAGTTGCCTGGTAGATACGAGTAACGTCGCAAGATTAAGTCATATGTTCATTTTATTTTGTACATCGTTATAATCTACACTCGAGAGCAATGAATTCTGGTCACTTAAAAAAACCTACATATCTGATTGATTGAAATTTGATTTTTTATGACATAATCCTTATTTAAGGAATATTTAATTAATACCATAATGTAATGGAGTATTTAATTGTCTATTAAACACAATTTATTTCATTAAGCTAGCATTCTTAGTTTCCGAGATATATTAGACGACCTCGGTGGTCTAGCGGTCTAGCACACCGCTTTACGTCCGATGGTCGCGGTTTCGATTCCTCGCACGGCACAAACATTTGTATTCATGAGTATGATTGTTTGTATCGGTCTGGGTGTTTTCTATGTATATTATGTATGTGTTTACGAAAAAAAATTATCTATGTACTTGTATCAGTTATCTAATACCCGTAACCCAAGCTTTAGATAGCTTAACTCGGGTCTAGATGGCGCTGTGTGAATTGTCCTAAAATTATTATTATTACTATTATTATTATTATTAGGTTTTTTTAAGTGACCCGGATTCATTGCTCTCGAGTGTATATTACACAGAAAACACTGATTAGATTTTTTGATTTTTTTATATAGCATATGCTGGTGGTCACTCTATTCTCCCAAATTTGAATTTAAATGAAATAGTATTATTGTAAATATGTACAACATTAAAAAAAAATACGAGCTGAGTTTCTTGTCAGTTCTTCTCATCTCGAAATCATTCCGAACTGACGGTAGATTTGACATATCATAAGAGTCTGTAATAGACCTACATGAATAAAGATATTTTGAATTTTAATTTGAATTTGTTGTATTCATATATTGAAAGAAAGATATACTATGTTATATGTTATTATTCTGATATACATTTACTCATTATTTAAAATATTAACCGGGTCATATCATTTGACATATCATAAGAGTCTGTAATAGACCTACATGAATAAAGATATTTTGAATTTGAATTTGAATTTGAATATAGTTAAATAAAAACAGTTCTATCTATTAACAGACCTTATTCAATAACAAACCAATTGTTTTTTCATAAGGATTTACGAAACTTAAGCCACAAAAAACAGTGACTTCGTACTTTTGGTGTAGTAACGCACGTGCTGTATATTAAAGAAGGCAATTTGGAATTTCGCGTGGCCAACAAAATTTGAAGGCCTTACTCGCTTCATAAATATACTTGTACATAGCTTTGTTAGTAAGTTCATTCACGTAAATATATTTATTTTTGACCGCCTCAGTGATCAGCTGGTTACACAGATTTACTTCCGATGATTGTTGGGTTCGATTCCTCAGTACAAACATTTGTATTCATGAATATGATTATTTGTATCTGCCTCCGTGTTTCTATATATATATTGTGTGTATATTTACAAAAGTATATTATAGTATATTGTTTTACTTCCAATGGTCGCGGGTTCGAATCCTCAGTATAAACATTTGTATTCATGAATATGATTTTTTGTATCTGCCTGCGTGTTTTCTATATATATATATATATATTGTGTATATATTTACAAAAGCCTAGTTGATCAGCTGGTTAGTATATTGCTTTACTTCCAATGGTCGCAGATTTGATTCCTCAGTACAAACATTTGTATTCATGAATATGATTGTTTGTATCTGCCTGCGTGTTTTCTATTTATATTGTGTATTTATTAACAAAATATAGTATTTATTTCAATATACCTATAACACAAACTCTACTTAGCTTGGGATTAGATAGGACAGTATGGATTGTCGTCCAACAGTATGGATGGTGACTGATGTACATTCATCTACTTATATAAGTGCATATTTTCCACTAATTGGTAAATCAGAATGTGTGCCTTACCTTTTAGAATAAAAGGAACCCTGTGTTCTTCACGGTAGGTACAAATTCAGTTATTCATTATTTAATTCATTAAGTAACGTGACCATATATTCTTCGACTCAAAACGGGACATTCAATTAAAAAATAGTCAACGAAGAAAAGAGTTTTTTTAAATAATCGAATGTTTGCGGGAAACGGGACAATTTGAAGATCCAAAGTTCATTTCGGGGACACCGGAATGTAATTGTAAAAAGGGACAGTCCCGTTCAAAACGGAATGTCTGGTCACGTGACTGTTCTTGTAAAGGGCTCACTAAGAAATTAAATACTTTCTTAATAAACTCCTCGCCAACGAGTCCTGGCGTTGGCAGCTCTGGCTAGAATAAGTAAAAAATTAAAAAAGATTGTTGTAGTTATTTTATTTTCTTATATATAAAATTCTCGTGTCACAGTTTTCGTTCCCATACTCCTCCGAAACGGCTTGACCGATTCTCATGAAATTTTGTGAGCGTATTGAGTAGGTCTGAGAATCGGCCAACATCTATTTTTCATCCCCCTAAATGTTAGGGGTAGTCAACCCCTAAATTTTTATTTTTATTTTTTAGACAAAATTTTTAGTTTCTATTTTTTTATGATACAACATACAAAAATACATACAATCCTAAATTTTCACCCTTCTATCATCAACCCCTATTATTTTATAGCGTTATTAATTTATATGGCAAAACAACGTTTGCCGGGACAGCTAGTAATTTTATATAATCCTTTCATTTGTACTAAAAGGCACAGATACTTTTATAGATAAGAGACTTTTTAAAATACAGATACGAAACTGAAAACCTATCGACGGGGTTAATGTTGGTAGTTTTTAGTTCATTAAATATGGTGATTTTTCGGACAGTATTTTTGATGTATAACCTGAGTCTGTCTATCCCGCTTTCGCGCCAAAAGTACTGAACCTATTGAAATGAAATTTAGTACACAGTTAATCTAGACTCTGAGAAAAGATATAGGCTACTTTTTAATGCGAAAAAGGGTTGAAAGGGGTGCAAGACAGTCAATTTAATTTAATATATTGTAGTGGGTGTTGATATCAATTATATTTGCTAAATTAGTGTGTACATTATTATTATTATTATTTCGCTTTATTTTCACAGCTTTTGTAGGTTTTTTACGCTTTGTGGCATATATTATAAACTTAGATATACTCAGAGGGCAATAGAGAAGGCAATGCTTGGAGTTTCTCTGCGTGATCGTATCAGAAATGTGGAGAATCCGCAGAAGAACCAGAGTGACCGATATAGCCCAAGAATTACGAAATTGAAACTGACTGAAACGGCAATGATCAAAGCACATAGGTCGGACAGATGGCTGTTGGGGCAGGAAACTCGAGTAGCGAGCGAGGACCAGAAAACGTAGCGTGGGAAGACTATCCATAAGGGTACAGATGGTCCCGTTGGACGGTAAGGACCTCGAGTGACGACCGTAGCCCTGGGATAACGTGGGATAGGCCTTCGACAAGGTGGACCGAAGATCTTGTCAAGATCGCTGAAAAGCTTGGATGCGAGCAGCGCTGGACGGATCGTCGTGAAGATTTTTAAGGGAGGCCTTTGTTCAGCAGTGGACGTCTTCCGGGATGAAATGATGGTGATGATTGTTATTATTATTATTATTATTCGATTATATTATTTAATTATTATATTAACGGACTCGTACTTGTGTAGCGGTTTAGCACACCTCTTTACTTTCTGTGTGATGATGCGGGTTCGATTCCTCGCACGGCACAAACATTTGTATTCATGAGTATGATTATTTGGCCTGGGTCTTTTCTATGTATATTCTATATGTATTTTCGAAAAAATATAAATATTTATGTATATGTATCAGTTATCTAGTAGTCATAACACAAGCTTTAGCTAGCTTAACTTGGGTCTAGATGGCGATGTGTGAATTGTCCTGATGTTATTATAAGTATTATTTAACAGTGATAAATACAAATACATACAGATACATACAAACACTATTATTGTATTTCCTATTACCCATACAATTGCCTTATATTATTCTGATCTTAATCTGTACATATAAATAAAATTGGAGTGTCTGTTTGTAATGTTGAAATTACCATTTTTTACTACATACATATGAATATAAATACGGTATATACACCAAAATATTTTTTTTTACAATTTTTGTCTATCTGTCTGTTTGTTTCGGCTAATCTCTGAAATGGCTGAACCGATTTTGACGAGACTTTTTTTGGCTGATAGCTGATGTAATAAGGAGTGTTTTAGGCTACTTTTATTTTAGAAAAATATAGTCTTATTCCACACGAACGAAATCGCGCGTTCAGCTAGTGATAAATTTAAATAATATATTACACTATTATTGTATGTCCTATTATTACACAATTGCTCACCGCTTCATTACTTACCCCACTGTTTAAATTTGATACTGCCCTAATAACTTATTTATCACCCTTTCGTATCAGCACACGAGGGGTTACCACAAGCAATCTCAAATGTCGCTTCACATAAATTGCAAATGAAAAATGTGTTTGCTTTAAGTTGATATATATTTTTTACTAGCTGTTCCCGCGACTTCGTCCGCGTGGAATTTGAGAATTAAAGATTTTTCTAGAAAATTATTTATTCAAATAAACTTACATTGAAGCACTTTTGAATAGTCATCACATTTTTTTTAATCTGCCGCTCATTCAGAAAGCTGTCCCTTCACTAGAAGAACGAAAAAGAAACTTGCTGTTGCTCTTTTAAATAATTTTATTCTTACTTTACATTTTTAAGTTTAAGTGTGTGAATACAAACTAACAATTAGCACTAATTCAATTAAATACTCAAATAGAAAAAATATTAAGTATACAACCAACTGATTAAACAAATAATAAGAGGAAATCAGTCATAGTGATTAGTATGACGGATGAGCAGTATGTATATAGTCCTAACCAAGTGAATATAACAGAATTTTCTTTTGATGAAACAGAACTAGAGTCGACCAGTCGTCGAATTTCGATCCTAATTCATGAATGAATACAAATATTTGTACTGTGCGAGGAATCGAACTCGCGACCATTGGAAGTAGAATAATAATAAGATGGCGCCGTGAATTATGTTAAGATTAATAATCTTATAAATAAAAAGAAAATATATAAAAAAATCATTTTAAGAATAATAATAATAATAGTAATCTCAGGACAATTCACACAACGCCATCTAGACCCAAGTTAAGTTGGCTAAAGCTTGTGTTATGGGTACTTTATAACTGATACAAGTACATAGATATTTTTTCTTAAAGACATATATATTATACATAGAAAACACCCAGACTGATCAATCATACTCATAAATATAAAGATTTTTATAACACAAACTATCATATTCAAGAATACAAATATTTGTAACCTACGAGGATTCGAATCTACGACCATCGAAAGTGAGGCGGTATGCTAAACTACTAGACTACCAAGTCCGTCGATGCAGATGAAGTTTTGGCCAGCTCAAAACTTTAAAACATGCATCTTTTGCCGTATCTTATTTCTCGTGGTGCAAAGATACAGAGAAAATTATGATGCATCGAGTAGTGTCATTATTTCCAATTTGGTGGTAGTGGGCTGCATATTAAAGTTTAAATTGAACGAACACTGCGCTGCGGTGTAAGTCTGCATTAGGAGTCCCCTGGGTGATCTAGTATAGGGCTGCGAGTTGAGGTAAGCGTAGCAGCGGAATATAACTAGGTTTTCTTTTAGTGTAATATCGTATCCGACCAGACCAGAATTCCGATCCTAATTAATACAAATATTTGTACTTTGCGAGGAATCGAACCTGCGACTATTGGCAGTAATAAAAATAATAATACAGGACAATTAACACAGTGCTATCTAGACGTAAATTAAGCTGACTAAAGCTTGTGTTGTGTGTACTAGATAACTGATACAAATACATATTTTTTTTTCTTAAATACGTACATATTATACATAGAAAACACCCAGACCGATACAAACAATCATACTCATGAATATAAATGTGTGGGTACACACGAGGTGAGGAATCGAAGGAATCGAACCCGCGATTATTGGTAGTAAAACGGTGTTCTAAACCGACCACCGCGACCGTCAAAAATTACAAAGATTATCGTTAGTACATATATATACAAGCTGGAATCAACATCAGTGTTACTTAAAGTTTTGTATTAATTATAACTATAATTTTAAAGAAAAAAGTAAGCTATATAAAGTTGTGCACGACGCACCTTTTTAGACTTTTATTATATTTTTTTATATATACCTTTTAAATATTTTGTTTTGTTCCATTTTTACTGTCAATTTGAAATATATGTCTTTTACCATCAGCGACACGGCCAAACGTGTCTACGACAACACGCAAGCAACATACTCAGCTGCTGGCAACTTAACTGGAAGTGGGATGGCGCTGCGAGGAGCTGCACATGAATCTGAGGCGTTGCTGTTAGCTTCTGTTCGAGATCTCATTAAAGTAATGCTGATTTCTGTAATAACAGCACCAGCTTTGTGGGTGCATATGTAGAGCTAAGAATATTGTACTTAAAGACGACCTCAGATCTTACTGTTACACCAGTTGTCTGCACTGCGTACTCAGCTAGTCCCTATTTTCTAAAACGGGAGCATGTGCACGACGCACCTTTTTAGACTTTTATTATATTTTTTTATATATACATTTTAAATATTTTATGTTTTGTTCCATTTTTACTGTCAATTTGAAATATATGTCTTTTACCATCAGCGACCGTAGTTTCTCTTGTAACTAAAATTAAAATATATTAAAAATACAGTTCTTAGAAACATTAATAATTAAAAAAAGTAATTAGTGTCTGTGTGTCTGTGTGATTTTAATGAAAGACAGTATATGTATCTTAATATTGTATTCCGAGGATGCATTTATATTATTTTTTTATCTCTAAATATAATCTGGAAGGATGTCGCGGCCGCTAGCAAAATTGTATATATATCTGTTAGTTGTTTGCCAAATAACTCAGTTAAATTCGGACTAGATGGCACTGTGATGCGATAGCGATTAGCGGATTAAATATAAGCGGATTTCTACTGTTAAGAAATCCGCTTATATCTAATCCGCTAATCGCTACTCTCAACAATGTGCTAGATTTATCGCTCACCTCCGGGGTGTAGAACAAAGTATCGCTGCAGTTGTGTGCATAATTCACTTTATTGCATTCTCCTCCGCTGTAACACTACGTCATAAGTCTCACTGTGTGCTATCCCTAAAAATTTAGAATCAAGAACTAGTGAAATAATACTTATATATACATATACTAATATTATAAAGCGACCTCGGTGGTCTAGTGGTCTAGCACACGGCTTTACGACCGATGGTCGGGGTTCGATTCCTCGCACGGCACAAACAATTGTATTCATGAGTATGATTGTTTGTATCGGACTGGGTGTTTTCTATGTATAATATGTATGTATTTACAAAAAAAATCTATGTATATGTATCAGTTATCTAGTACCCATAACACAAACTTTAGCTAGCTTAACTCGGGTCTAGATGGCTCTGTGTGAATTGTCCTGAGATCATTATTCTTATTGCTAAAATGTTTTTTTTTTATATATATTTTTTATTTATTTCTTTTTATATATACAAAAAATCTTATATATAAAATTGTCACAGTGTCACAGTTTTCGTTCCCATACTCCTCCGAAACGGTTTGACCGATTCTCATGAAATTTTGTGAGCATTTTGAGTAGGTCTAAGAATCGGCCAACATCTATTTTTCATCCCCCTAAATGTCAGGGGTAGTCCACCCCTAAATTTTTTATTTTGTTTTAAGGCAAAACAACGTTTGCGGTGATGCTAGTAATTCATAAAATTCCATTGAACAAATAAAACATCTAAAATTAGGCGATACGTCATTCAAACCCCCATGTATTGACATAGTTGTAACTGATGGTGATAACTTCACAATCGTGTATATATTTATCGTTCGCTTCACGACACCCGGAACTATAAAAAGAATATTACAGCTATAATGCTATAGAATTCGCGGATCGCTTTCACCGATACAAATAATAAAATAACGTGCACCCTAGTGTTGGGACAACGCCGACATTTTGGGACAGCGATATAAATTCAAATTCAAACAAAAAAATAATTTATTCATGTAGGACCTTATAGCCACTTATGAACGTAAATTTTTTTACATTATAATTTTTTCCCAGCTGTCCAGTTCAGTATATAGATCCAATTGAGAAGAACTGGCAAGAAACTCTATTATTTTTTTTTTAAACCAGTTATTTAAAATTAAGGCTTTGAATGACTTAAATGCTGGAATAACGCAACGGAGATATTGATAATTACATGAGACTATTAATTAAATACTTGGTAGTGTTCAAATACGCCACATAGCTCGAACACAGATGGCCGTTGGGGCAATAAAGTCCTCGAGTGGCGATCACGGACCGGAAGACGCAGCGTGGGTGGCCTCCAGTAAAGTGGACCGACGATCCGGTCAAGATAGCTGGCGATGGATGCGAGCAGCGCAGCGATCGTTGTGAAGATCTTTAGGGGAGGCCTTTGTGATGCAGTGGACGTCTTCCGAACTGATATGATAATGTTGATGAGTGTTCAAATGATGGGACAGTCTAGGAGAGCTATGAAAAACGAAATATATTAGGATTATTCTGAGTTGATATCATAAAATACCAAAGTCATGAACCTACTTGTACATACAATGATCGTATTATTAAAAAAGAAATATACTGTGTGAAAATGTAAAAATTCTATTCCGACCGAATTTAAAATACCATCCTAATCATATGTATGAATATCGGTCCTTCACTGTGCGCTTTTCTAGAAACCTTTTGCCAAACAACCACGTGGAATCAACTTCCAATATTTACGAACCGATACGATATTGAAACCTTCAAGAAAAGATTATATTCCTTAAAAGATCGGCAATGCATTTGCAATTCTCCTGGTGTTGTTTCTCATGGGCGGCGGAAATCTTGTGATCCGCAAACTCGTTTGCCCTTGTGCTATAAAAAAATCTTTCTCCTATATTTGGGCAGCCGTGTAGTGTCGAAACTACGAAAGTAAAGCGTAGAGCTTCAGGTATCTTTACAGGCTTCTTGGAGTGACCTCACTGGTTCTGCTTAGCTTCGAAATATATGAAATGAAATGAAATGATATTTATTCAGTGGAAAACTAAAACACACATTAAACAAACAGAAAATAGAATAACAAATAGTGCGAACAATTATATACAAATAACAGTACACAAATTACGTATGTGCGCGTGTGCGTGGATGTGTATGTCTGTCATCCACTGAATAGGTCCGTGCTCAGCATAATTTATTTATTTATTTATTTATTTATTTAAGCTTTGCATTCCATAATTTTACAGTAAATAGATAGACAGGTACATTTCAAAGTAGGTTAATTATGGACCCTGTTGGGCACAGCAAGCGGAAGAGAGGAGAGGAGGACGAATAATTTTTTTTTTTTTTATAATATATAATAATAATAAAAAAATAGTAATAATAATTAATAATTTGAGATTGTATATATTTAATTACTAAAATTGTATAATATTTAATTCAATATGTCATTTTTATATTCTAAAATTGTATAATAACATTTTTTAATCAATAATGTCTTGAGATTTCTTATAAATATTTTATCATTTTTTATCTCTTTTAAAGAAAGTGGTAGGTGGTTATATATGTTTATGGATGACACCAGAGGACCACTTGAATGTAGTGCTAACGTGGAGGATGGAAGAAGGAGCCTGTTTGCATAAATATATATAATGTGTAAATTGTCCTAAAAAAGAGTAAGTAAGTAAAGTTCTCATATGGTAATGTGTAAATTGTCCTAAGATAAAAACTACCATTTTGTTCCATATTTTATTTGCTAAAATAATTTTAAACTATTCAAGCACGTGAATAACATCACTATGAGACGATAAGGCGGTGGGTGCGATCGTCTATAAAAAATGATGTATGCCGTAAAATCTTTTCTAAAGTACGCATTATCTGCATAAAATACTACTTTATGTTCTGTTATTGAATCACAGCGGCCGACTATGGTTGTGGTTAAAAGAATTGGGCGTTACCCTTGTTCATTTAGATTGTATCTTTATTTTTATTGCACTCTAAATATGGTAGAATTTTAAAACCCTCGAGTTGGACTATCTTTGTCCAATCTTTTATGAAACAGCCCAACACATATAGGACTTTTTAAAAAAAATAGAAATAGAAATAGAAATAGAAATAGAAATAGAAAATCATTTATTCAAATAAACTTACATTGAAGCACTTTTGAATAGTCATTACATTTTTTAATCTACCGCTCGTTCGGAAAGCTGTCTCATCACAAGAAGAACGAGCAAGAAACTTGCGTGTTGCTCTTTTAAATAATTTTATTATTACTTTACATTTTTAAGTTTAAGTGTGTGAATACAAACCACCAATTAGCACTAATTCTATTAAATACTCAAATAGAAATAATATTGAATATATAACCAACTGGTTCAACAATTAATAAGAGGAAATCAGTTATAGTGATTAGAGCAGACCAGTCCCTACAAGCAGCACCCGTTCACGAGTATGACGGATGAGCCAGCCATCACTGCGCTCGACCATATTTTAGGGAGCCCAATGACCCGGCCCACCACGCCGCCACAAGTCTGGACATTTTAGTGAGCATGACTACTCAAAACACTAGACTACGTCAAAGCTACTTACAATTGCTATCTGATAGTTATAGTATTCACATTTTACATAAGAATGCATGCGGCAATCAATACAAAAACCGCTACGCTTTCATATTTCTAAAATCAATCAATTAAATCAAGAAAGCAATGAGAAAATTAAATTATAACGTTGTATGCTAATAAACTAGTTATTTACTTGATATGTTGTCGTCTATGAATTCGTCTATCCTGTAATAGGCTTTCTTACACAAAAATTGTTTAATATAAGATTTGAATTGCCTCTCTGTCAGATTTAGTGCAGATTCTGGCAGTTTATTATAAAATCTTACGCAATTACCATAGAATGAATTACTGACTTTGTGCAGGCGGCATTTAGGTAAAATTAGCTTATTTAATAGAAATAGAAATAATCTTTATTCAAATAAACTCATTACAAGCACTTTTAAATAGTAATATTTTGATTCTACCACTCATTCGGAATGCAGATTCATCACACGAAGAATGAGCAATAAACTTGTGTGTTGCTCTTTTTAATAGATGTTTTTTTTTATATAAATAATTACAGTATAATAAGTAAGAGGCATGCGATAATGAACATAGAAATCGCTACGCACTCATTATTAGTGTAATCAGATAATATTGTCAGTGCCATGGATTTAAAGTTTTTGTATTTGAAATACTAGAAATAATCTATTGTATTATATTTGTACCTACGAAGCACTAAAGACAAAGGGGAAGTCCAAAAAAGCGCTGGAGTCATAACATCATCACACGAGACGGGCTAAAGACGGGGACAAGTGGAAAAGGTTGGAAGAGGTCTTAAATGGATATATAGATATATATATATATCTAATTAATTGTTATTGCATGCTAACAATAATATATTAAATATAAACAAAACAATATATCAGAAATAATAATATAATGTAATTAAATAACTAATCATTACAAAGTATACGTAAAACAAAGTCGCTGTCGCTGTCTGCCCGTCCCAATGTTTGCTTAAATCTTTAAAACTACGCAACAGATTTTGATTTTTTTTTTCAATATATAGAGTGATTCAAATGGAATGCTTATATATATATAATAAATGTACAGCCATGCGAAGCGAGGGGGAGTAGCTAGTAGATTATACAAAAGGATCAATAATACAATATATATACAGAGTTGTTATATGTTTAGCATATTCTTGCTATTTTAGAAAATAAAGAGGCTTCTTTTATTTTTAATTTTTATTTATTATAAATAATTTTTAATTAAATAAATAAATTACAAACACTTCCTAATTATATTTCATTCATTCAATCACGACTATCAGAAAGCATATTGAAATCGTAATTTGAAGAAATTGATTGAAAACTTATTTGTTGGTTTAATTCAAAACAATTACTATTGTGAGCGAAGGACTGTATAAAAAATGAGCTGGTAAATATAATAGCAGAAAGACGGTTTTAGGCAGAAATAACATAATTGTACGTACAAAAGTAAAGCAGTTAACTGAAGAAATACAATGACACATGAGATTTTACATAAATTTATCAAATAACTAGCTTTTGCCCGCGACTTCGCTCGCATTAATTTATCCCCTTAGGGGTGGAATTTATCAAAATCCTTTCTATGGGGATGCCTATGTCATAGTAGCTTTATGCATGCAAAATCTCAGCCCGATCGATTTAAAATTGACAAAGTTTCATACAAACTTTCATCCCCTATTTTATCCCCTTGGGGGTAGAATTAATCAAAATCCTTTCTTAGCGGATGCCCACGTCATAACATCTACCTGCATGCCAAATTTCAGCCCGATCCGTCCAGTGGTTTGGGCTGTGCGTTGATAGATCACTAGGTCAGTCACCTTTGAGTTATATATATTTAGATAGGTAAAAAACATAAATCTTAATACAACTATAAACGCGGAATTTTAGAAGTATCGATATTTGTTACTCTTTCACGTAAAAACTACTGATCGGATTTATATATAACACTTGCTGTATCCGCGACATTGTCCGCGTGGAATATAAGAAAAAAGTTAATAAGATATTTTTTCTAGAATAAAAGTAGCCTAAGTTAGTTTTTTATCAGCTAGCTGCCAAAAAAAGTCCAGTCAAAATCTGTCCAGCCATTTCAGAGATTAACCGAAACTAATAGACAGACAAACAGATAAAAATTAAAATAAATGTCCTTTTGGTGCATGTACCGTATTTATATTCATATGCACGTAGTAAAAAATGGTTATTTCAGTATTACAGACAGACACTCCAATTTTATTTATATGTATTACATATACATATAAATAAAATTGGACAACATAGACAGTGGCAAGCAGGCATACGGCTCATCTGATGGTAACCGGTTACCGTAGTCTACGGCCGTCTGAAATGATTAATTACGGTTAAATAAAATACGGTTATTTCAATATTACAAACAGACACTCCAATTTTATTTATATGCATAGATTACAGTAGCTTACACATCAGAAAAAGACATAGGCTAAAAATATCAAACGAGCGAATCCGCGGGCGGTGCTAGTATTTTATATAGACTCTTAAAATAAATATTGTATTTATCTATGTATAGTGGATGGTTTCTGTCTGTCCGTTTATATTATTCCATCCCCTACATTAGTTTCACATAAATCCCCCACTTGAACCCCGGTACCGTACCTTCTCTGTGGCACTTACCGCGCCGCATCAGTTTATTTCCATTGGGAAATCAAACGAGAAGCCAACCTTCAATCCAGGAGGCCTATTTTTATGGTCTCACTCCATACTTATCACTACCACTCGCAGTTCCCTCACAATTTTATGATCTATTGTAAGATTATTGAAAAACCAAATTACTTTAAAATACCCAATACTTACGTAAAAAAAAGTGTATTCATTACACTTTTTTTTATACAGGACAAACGAGCAAACTGCTCACCTGCTGCCTGATGGTAAGCGATTACCACTGGCCATGAGCACCAGCACCCTTTTAATATGGAATAAGCTCTTTTGAAGGTATCGTATCGGTTCGGAAATATCATTGCTGGAAGATGATTCCACAATGTGGTTGTGCGTGGCAAAATGTTTCTAGAAAACCGCACTGTGGAGGACCGCCATTCATCCAGATGATCAGGATGGTATTTTAGTTTCTGGCGGGTGGTACGGTGGTGGAACTCAGCAGCTGGTATTAATGCGAACAATTCCTCAGAACACTCAAATTCAAATTCAAAAATCATTTATTCATGTAGGACATTTTAGCCGCTTATGAACGTCAAATTTTTACATTCTAATTTTATTTTTTTTCCCTACCGTCCAGTTCGGTATATAGATCCAATTGAGATGAACTGGCAAGAAACTCAATTGAATTACTTTTTTTTTTAAAGCCAGTTTATTTACAATGTATATTTATATAGGTGTCTATGTCTAACATTAAATGAAAATTCAGTGCATGAACAACTATTGCCATGCACACTCGTCATTCAAGTACTCGTTTAGTGAGTTTGCTCAGTAAATATGATTTAACAGATGTTTTGAATTTATTTAAGGGTAATTCCAACATATCCTTTGGTATTTTATTGTAAATTTTTATACCTATTTTTAATTTTCTTAAGAGAAACATACAGTTCAACCATCAACATTTAATAAAACAATTACTATACATGTTCCAACTCAGTGTTACCAATCTATTACTGACAATTTTAATGACAATAACAAATCCTTAACTGACATTTACTATAGATTAAATATACAACAGAGCTGTGGGGTGCGCCTGGTGTTTAGGCACAATACATTTATTTATTAATTATCAGGAGGTCAACAATATGGAAAAATGAAAAGTCCAGAATGATTTAAACACAGGCACGTAAGCAGATGTAGAGAACAAGGAGCTTATTATGGAAAGACGTGAGCTTCTCGTAACCTTTGAAACAGACTAACTTACTGGTCGTTGCGCTCGTATGGTTTACATTTGAAATTTGATTTGTTTACATTAATCTGCCTCGACCGGCGGGACTCCAGCGCAATGCAATGCGCTAGAGAGCTATGCTATAAAATATATTATTGCTATTAAAAGTATTTTATGTAGTGTAATATATATATGTATGTATGTTTAATACTATATTATTAAGTATTAATATGTGTATAAGTATGCCACAGAGACGATGGGTCGAGTCTGTCACAAAGACGTTGATTACCAATGATTTTGGCTATACACAGTACCCACAGTACACAAATAGGCTTTATTAAAAATAGTAAAATATTAAAACTAAGAGAAAAAACCTTTGATCTGTGATTCAAACCAAAAGAATACAAAAGAGCACATATCTGAGTGAGCAAGAAGCCGACCTTCTGTCATTTTTATGGTCTACAGCAGTGATTCCCAAAGTGGTCTATATCGACCCAGGGGTCTATGACAAACTGCAAGGGGTCTACGATAGAGGTCATCTTGTTGTTTTTACTTTATGTTTTTAACACTAAACTTTACTACAATTAGAAATTTACAAAAAGTCAATACCAGGTAAGAATGTGGGGTCTACTTAAAAACGAAAAATATGGCAAGGGGTCTACGACACAAAAAAGTTTGGGAACCAATGGTCTATAGGCTATTAAAGTCTGCCTTTAGTACATGTATGCAAATCTATATGATACTAGCTGTTCCGGCAAACGGCGGTGGCTTCATCTGCATGAAATTTGTAATCTATATGTTATTCTGATGTATGAGCTATATTACTATAAAGTTTCATCAAAATCTGTTCAGCAGTTTTTACGTGAAAGAGACATCCATCCATATTCACAAACTTTCGCGTTTATGATATTAATAAGAATAGCTTTTCCCGCGACTTCGTCCGCGTGGAATTTAACTTCATTTTTCTAAAATAAAAGTAGCCTAAGTTACTCCTTATTACATCAGCTACCTGCCCAAAAAAGTCCTGTCAAAATCGGTCCAGCCATTTCAGAGATTAGCCGGAACAAACAGACCGACAGACAGACAGACAAAAATTATAAAAAATATTATTTTGGTATATGTACCATATATATATGTTCATATGCATGTAGTAAAAAACGGTTATTTCAATATTACAAACAGACACTCCAATTTTATTTATATGTATAGATATATCCTTTTGACTCGGTTTAGAGACGTGCCATGAGAATTGTCGATGATCCCGATCTCTCAGCTTTATTGAGTCAAGCACTTAGCTTGAGGCGAGACTTCGGATCGCTTTGTGTGTTCTATCGAATATACAACGGACTGTGTTCTGATGAACTGTTCGACATGATACCCACGGCTATCTTTGACCAGCACACCGTTCGCTATCGACAGGAATTGAACTCCACACTGAAATCTAAGTGGTCTCGGACAGTGTGTTTCGGAGGAACTTCCTCCCGTGTACACTTAGATTGTGGAATGAACTACCTGCCGAGGTTTTCTCGAGAGACTACAGCATAGAGTTTTTTTTAAGGGTTCTTAAAGGTTCGCAATGTGCACGTGACAAATCTAGTGCCTCAGGCGTCCATAGGCTATGGTAACTATTTGCCATCAGATGGGCCGTATGCTTGTTTACCACCATCGTAGTATAAAAAAAAATACACGTACACTAATATTATGGAATGAACTACCTGCCGAAGTTTTCTCGAGAGACCATAATGGATTTTCGAGAAGGGTACTTTAAGGTTTCTTAAGGGTTCGCAATCTGCACGTGACAACTCTAGTATCTTAGGCGTCCATAGGCTACGGTAACTATTTACCATCGGATGGGCCGTATGCCTGTTTGCCACCATAGTAGTATAAAAAAAATACACGTACACTTTTTTTTTTATAACACAAACAAACACAAACGAGCATGCGGCTCACCTGATGGTAAGTGATTACCGCCGCCCATGAGCACCCGCAACACCAGGGGAATTGCAAGTACGTTGTCGGCCTTTTAAAAAGGAATAAGCTCTTTTCTTGAAAGTTTCAATATCGTATAGGTTCGGAAATACCATTGCTGGAAGGTGATTCCACAATGTGGTTGTGCGAGGCAAAAAAATTAATATTATGGAATGAACTACCTGTCGAGGTTTTCTTGAGAGACCACAATGGATTTTTCTAGAAGGGTATAATAAGGTTTCTTTAAGGTTCGCAATGTGTACGTTACAACTCTCAGGCGTCCATAGGTTACGGTAACTATTTACCATCAGATGGGCCTTATGTGCCAATGTCGTAATATAAATAAATATAATATAAAACTAGTGCCAGCTAAATGTAAAACTGAAAAATAGCTAAGCCGTATTAAAATGGTGGCAATCAAAACTCAAGTACATTTCATAATGTGAATTTCAATTTAATCTCGGGAGCAACTTTCAAAGCAAAAGAAATGTACGTCAGAAAGGACGTCTCAGCGCAACGGTGCATGGCAATGTTTTAAGATCTTATGATTTGCCAAGCGAATATAGCTCTTAATTACCACATTTTAAGGGCCCTAGTAGGGGAATATTTTTTGCCTTCACTCTTAGCGCTGGGTGAGCTGCGTGCTCGAGTTGTGGTCTAAGTTATAAACGAAAGTTTATTATATTTTTGTCAAAACAATAACATGTCAAAGAAATTATTTAATGATTAATTTACAATAGTTTAATACAATAACAGATAAATAGAGTATACTGTAATATTTTATTTGCAACTTACAATTTAAAAAAAAGATACATAAAGAGGAATATATAAATACTTATTACAGTAAATATATAAATACTAATTATATTTATACTTACACACTTGAAGTGCTTTGCACCTTCTTACATTTATGTTAAGCAGATCGACAATGACCATAACTTGTCTAGTTACGTGTCTTCACATCTGTGAATCACATACCAAAGCAGATGACTTTTTCGTACTTTCTTCCTACTGTACTTCATGTACTTTAATGATTCCTATCTTATTAAAGTACATGAAGTAACATAGTATAAAACAAAGTCGTTATCGCTGTCTGTCCGTCCCTTTGTATGCTTAAATCTTTAAAACTACGCAACGAATTTTGAAGCGGTTTTTTTAATAGATAGAGTGATTCAAGAAGAAGGTATATATAGTACATGTACACCCGGCCGAAGCCGGGGCGAGTAGCTAGTCAAATAATAAAATAAATATTTCATTCAAATTATGAATGAATGAACTGTAAACGCGGATAGATACTTAAATCTATCTCGGTGATTGTTCTATATGTTCTAAATTAAAAACTACTAAACTCAATAATAATAATAACCCAGGACTATATGAATGTGGAATATGTTTTGTTCATTTCTTCATAATTTGAAGTTGACGTTAGGGAGTGTATGAGTCGACTGTGTAATATATCCAACTGGTTTATTACTGGAATCTTCAAAGTTTTAACCCGACATTTACCTACCTATTAGGTACCATTGACCTACCTATACATTTAACTACCTACACCTATTAGAGAACGCTAATTAAAATAATACTAAAGATGCGTATGTGGTCGCCTCGGCGCTAGAAAGTGTGTATTTAGTAGCGGCTGGCGGGGGCTACATCACCCTCTCGGCTCCTCGTCCCCGGGTCTTCCCACGGACATCATCGAGATCGCTGCTTATGGCGACTAACTATAATTATAAAATATAAAACAATTATATTTTATAATATATTTCATATACACGTATTGTATTCTATAATTACGCAATTGTGCTGGGAATCAAAACTATAAAAAATATAATTTAATTAGATATTTCATACACAGTCATGAATATCAAATTGCAATTATAAAAATCGTCCAACGAGATGTTTCTACCTTCAAAAGCACTTTAAGTTCAGTCTTAAATGTGTAATTGTCAATTCACGTCAGAAGGTGATTTGTTAAACAAGCAAATTCTAATGCAGATCTTACCCGCTACAGTTTATGCTTTGTGGCACAAAGTAAGATGCTAAAAGTGAGGTTATGTCGAGTTGCCGTGGAGGAAATTTTCAGGTAGAATTCACCTTAGTTTATTTTTAAGTGGCGGATAATTCTTGAATATTTGCAAATGCATAATACGGTACTACGTCAGAATTGAATTATGATAACTAGCTACTTGCTCCGACTTTGCACGAGTACACGTATTATATATATAAACCTTCCTCTTGAATCACTATCTATTGTAAATTTTAATGAAGTTTAATAAAATCTGTTGCGTAGTTTAAAAGATCTGACAGCATAAGCGACTTATTACTAAACTAGCTTTTGCCCGCGGCTTCGCTCGCGTTAATTTATCCCCTTAGGGGCGGAATTTATCAAAATCCTTTCTTAGGGACATGCCTATGTCATAGTAGCTTTATGCATGTAAAGTCTCAGCCCGATCGGTTTAAAATTGACAAAGGTTCATACAAACTTTTATCGCCTATTTTATCCTCTTGGGGGTAGAATTAATCAAAATCTTTTCTTAGCGGATGCCTAGGTAAGAACATCTACCTGCATCCCAAATTTCAGCCCGATCCGTCCAGTGGTTGGGGCTGTGCGTTGATGGATCACTACGTCAGTTATCTTTGAGTTATATATATTTAGATTACTATGTAAATACGATATTTTTTGTGAGTACTAATGAATTTTAATCTCGATTTTAATGACTCGAATTGAATCGATATAATCTAAATATATGTGATAGAGGTAATAATCGGAAGCAAACGGAGATATATGCTGAAATCTGTCTTGGTAGATTATTCTAAATAAAATACTAAATAATAATAATTACAACTGCGGATTACTCACACAGCGCCATCTAGTTCCAAGCTAAGTAGAGCTTATGTTATGGGTACTAGACAACTGATATAAATACTTAAATTATTTTTTTTCGTAAATACATAATATACAAGCGGGAGCAGGGTTGTGAGTAATGAAGACGAGGACCACATTGCTAGCAATGTCAGGTCAACCTCCACGCGGTTTCCCCTGGAAACCAAGCTTCACTATGGGCTAACTGAACTAACCTCAATCTCTTGTTATCATCCCCCACTGATGCTCCGCTAGCGTAAACCGTTAGCACAGATAGATGCACCGTTCAATTATCATCCAATAAAAAATATATACATAAGGAATACCCAGATGATACAAACAATCATACTTATTAATATAAACGTACTGTGCGAGGAATCGAACCCGCGACCTTTTAAAGGCAGCGGTGTGCTAAACCGCTAAACCAATGAGACCGTCATGTGGTTTTCATCTTTTAGTTTACTAATCAAATACCTGTAAATATTAATTACACAATAGATTTAAATCAACGGACAAATCCATAGAACAGAGTGGTGTCTCAGTTTATCGTGACATCGCTAATATATTGACTACAAACTTAATGTTAGACATTACTCAACTTAACAACCGTAACATACCACTTAAATCACTCTATTGCATTTGAATTAGCTCTAATATGCTAATACATCTAGATACCTTTAGATTTCTCCTCCGATCGATCCCTGACCAATTCAAACGGGGATCGAAATTACGACGGCCTGATCCGAGGATCGAAGCCCTAGAGGTGGGCCTCAGACTAAATCGTCCGTATCGTATTCGTTCATACGGAGATCAAAATTAAGACTACCTGATCCTAGGATCGAAGCCCTAGAGGTGGGCCTCAGACTAAATCGCCTTTATCGTATTGTATTTGTTCATACGGGGATCAAAATTACGATAACCTGAGCCTAGCTTTGAAGATTTGGTGGCCCTCAGATCAAATCGTCCAATCGTATTCGTTCATACGAGGATCAAAATTACGACGGCCTGATCCGAGGATCGAAGCCCTAGAGGTGGACCTCAGACTAAATCGTCTTTATCGTATCGTATTTGGTCATACGGGGATCAAAATTACGATAACCTGATCCGAGGTTTGAAGTTTTGGTGGCCCTCTGATCAAATCGTCCGATCGTATTCGTTCATACGGGGATCAAGATTACGAAAACCTGAGCCGAGGTTTGAAGTCTTAGAAGTGGGTCTCAGACTAAATAGTCCGTATCGTATTCGTCCATAAGTGAATCGAAATTACGACGTCTGAGCCGAGATTCCAACTCCTAGCGGTGGCTCTCCGACTAAAGTCGTCTAAATGCGTCAGGCAGAAGTTGGCCTTCAGCTACTCTATAAGTCCTTCCGCAGGTCTGGACTGCCATCGTCTTTCCATTCACCCACCATCGTTCGGTCAAGCTGTAAAAAAGTAATGAATTTACAAATTGTTAGGACTAGAGTGCCATCTGCATGCATCCACTATTGTTCGGTGAAGAAGCTGTAAAAATGTGTCTGTGTCTTGAAATGACTTTTATAGACCAATATTTAAATTTGTTCTCGATAATATACTAGGAATTTTTATTTATTAGAGTTAATTTATATATTACACATAAATTTCTCGTGTTACAAAGTTAGTTACCATATTCCTTCGAAACGACTAGACCAATTTTTATGAAATTTTACATGCAAATGCAATAGGTCTGAGAATCCACTATCTATTTTTCATGCCCCTAAATGATAAGGGTTGTCCACCCCTAAAATTTTTATTTAATTTTTTGACTTTTTTTTATTCTATAATGTGGCAAGGGTGAAAATTTATAGTTTTTCACCCCAAATTTTCAGCCTTCTATCATCAACCCCTATTTTTATAGCGATTTTAACTTATATCGCAAAACGTTCGCGGGGTCAGCTAGTATGTATGTAAAAGGAATATAAAAAAGCAATTATATACTTTAAACTCTTCTACATAAAATATATAATTTGTTTTATATAGAAACAAACATAGTTATAGAGTTCTCGAAGCACACGGCATATGTTGTAATTTTTAGCGCACTTTGTTTTACTGCTGCATGCAATGCGTGTGTTTATTGTTCATATTATGTCCGCAATGCTGTAAACGCGAAGTAAATCTGCCGCTTTTATCTTTTATTTAGAACTAGCTGTACTCGCGACTTCGTCCGCGTGGAATTTTCTAAAATAAAAGTAGGCTAAGTTACTCCTCATTACATCAGCTGCCAAAAAAAGTTCCGTCAAAATCGGTCCAGCCTTTTCAAAGGTTAGCCGGAACAAACAGACAGACAGATAGACAAAAATTGTAAAACATGTTATTTTGATGTAGGTACCGTATTTATATTCATATGCATGTAGTAAAAAACGGTTATCTCAATATTACAAACAGACACTCCAATTTTATTTATATGTATAGATGTATAGATTCCAGTTGTAATTTGAAACGCATAATAATGGTAAATTATTAAAGAAATTAACGCGTAATAACTTGAAGAAAAGGGCTGAAGATCGTGCCCAGTGGCATGCCTTGAGAGAGGCTTATGTCCAGCAGTGGACTGCAGTGGACTGATGACGATAATGAATAGAGAAAATTGTGGCTTGAATAATAATTGTGTGTTTTTGGTCTGCTGCAAGCCAGCTAAGGCAGATGTTACATTATGCTTAAAAATAATATTGTTGGGTAGGGAATTTCTAGTAATTATTTCTATTATTTTCAAGAGTATATATAACACACAAGGGTATTATGACAATATTATCTAATTGCACTAGAAATTATTGCGTAGCGGTTTCTATGTTGATTATCGCATGCCTCTTACTTGTTATTTAGTAATTATTTATATATATAAATTACTAGATTCAAGAGTATATATAACACACAAGGGTATTATGACAATATTATCTAATTGCACTAGAAATGAGTTCGTAGCGGTTTCTATGTTGATTATCGCATGCCTCTTACTTGTTATTTAGTAATTATTTATATATATAAATTACTAGATTCAAGAGTATATATAACACACAAGGGTATTATGACAATATTATCTAATTGCACTAGAAATGAGTTCGTAGCGGTTTCTATGTTGATTATCGCATGCCTCTTACTTGTTATTTAGTAATTATTTATATATATAAATTACTAGATTCAATAGTATATATAACACACAAAGGTATTATGACAATATTATCTAATTGCACTAGAAATGAGTTCGTAGCGGTTTCTATGTTGATTATCGCAAGCCTCTTACTTGTTATTTAGTAATTATTTATTATATATATAAAAAATATATCAGAAGATCAACACACAAGTTTCTTGCTCATTCTTAGAATAGAATAGAATAGAAAATCATATATAACACACAAATAAACTTACATTGAAGCACTTTTGAATAGTCATTACATTTTATTAATCTATAGCTAGATTCGGAAAGTATATATAACACACACTGTCTCATCACAAGAAATGAGTTCAAGCGGTTTCGTGTATGCTCTTTTAAATAATTTTTATTATTACATTTTTAAGTATATATAACACACAAGTGTGTGAATTACAAACCACCAATTAGCACTAATTATTTTATTTATAATAAAAAAAAATTCAAATAGAAAATCTTCTTGTGATGAATCTGCGTTCGAATGAGTGAAGTATGTGGAGTGAGTGATATAAAAATAACATTCAAAACTTGTAATGAGTTTATTTGAATAAAGATTATTTCTCTGACAATTTTAAATAATAGAAATAGGATTGAACGATATTTAAATAAATTACAAAATAATTAAACACGGTATTTGAAATATAAGCTAATATAGTTGAGTAGTACAGAATAGTACCAAAACTTAACTTATATAAATGTCGCTTGTCAATTACGTTCAATATTCTACAACGCGGTGGTATAATCATCATAATTTATTTGTTATTTATTTAATTTTAATTCGGATTACATCCATATATATATAATATATGTTTAACTTATAAATATCATATACGTAGATATATATAATTATATACATAGTGATCTATCACGTCCAGAAGCTGAAATTTGTCCACAATGCAACGTTATTAGGCCTCTGGAGCGGACAAAGGTATATTCGCACTAGATAAAATAGAGATGTTTGTTGAGCTCCCCCGAATTTTAGACATCAGTGATGCAGCTCTTTTACGCATTAAGGATTTTCATAAATCCATCTATCCGCGCTGCTGCAAACATCTCTGATGCGCTACAGAACCGATGGGGAGCCCCAACAACATGTATAATATGTAATTACCCATTATTTATATATACGAAGGGCGTTGTATGCCCTCTGCGTAAGAGATTATTATATATAGGCCGCAGTAATCGTTTAGTGAATGAGAGTAAAAAAATGACAATACGCTTTTTCAAACAATGTTGTCTAAATCACGTCGTTATTACACCGTGCAAATTATACGGGTATTAGCAAATTACATCAAAATAGTGTACCGACAACTGCTCTTCGTTCCTAATTTTAAAACTTCTATGTCATAGTCATCATTCAAGTCGATACAATGTGACCCAGGTATTTAAACTTGATTCAATGGTTTTATGTTTTATAAAGATAATTATTTCGGCATTTTCTCTGTGTATTTGCCATGAAATATCATAACACTCGCTCTTTTTCATTGTATCAGAGGCCATGTGACTCCCGCATATTCTTCACACGTCTTCAGCAGTCGACGAGATGAACTAATCGATGGACTCAGCAGCACCATATCGTCCGCGTAGAGAGTTATAATGATCATTATAATAAACTTAACAATCAATAATATTAATAATTTATTTTTATGTTTTTAATAGTTGGCATATAACAGATCCATGTATATATATATATACATATTTTAAAGCATATATTTATAAATTTTTATCAAATAAATAATAACCTAAATGCAAGTCACTCTATTTGTAAAACTTGAATTTAAATGAATCTGTATTATTGTAAACATGTACAATATTTATTTAAAACTATATTGTCCCGGCAAACGTTGTTTTGCCATATAAACTAATAACGCTATAAAAAAATAGGGGTTGATGATAGAAGGGTCTAAAAAAAATTTAGGGATTGTATGTATTTTTGTGGATGTCGTGTCATAAAAAAATAGAAACTAAAAATTTTGTCTAAACATATAAAAATTTTGGGGTGAAAATATAAGTAAATGAAATATAGATGTTGGCCGATTCTCAGACCTACTCAATACGCTCACAAAATTTCATGAGAATCGGTCAAGCAGGATGTTTAAGCAAGCCGTCAACGAAAACTGTGACACGAGAATTTTATACATAAAAAGAATACGAGCTGAGTTTCTTATCAGTTCTTCTCATCTAAAATCATTCCGAACTGACGGTATATATGACATATCATAAGAGTCTGTAATAGACCTACATGAATAAAGATATCTTGAATTTGAATTTGAAATTCATATAGTTTTTACCATGAAACAATTTCTAACCAAAACAATGATACAAAATCCCTTATATACACGAAACGGTATCCGCTTTCATTCATATTATAAATTACTAATATGGTTTATCTAAAGCGACCGTGGAACTTATCGATGGTGTCACATGTACAATGGGTAAAGGGGTTTGTGTTGAGCTGTATTGTTCGATACAATAGCGTCTTGTTAATACTGTGTCGAGTAAATTTGTGGTCGATAGAAGCTTCAATATAGCGCGCGTGAATTTCAACACTCTGTGTATATATATGTGTGAATAATTCATTTACACCCTGTAAATGTGTAAATAATTCGTTTATTTATTAATCTAAATATATATAATTCAAAGGTGACTGACATAGTGATCTATCAACGCACATACCACTGGACGGATCGGGCTGAAATTTGTCATGCAGGTAGATGTTATGACGTAGGCATCCGCTAAGAAAGGATTTTGATTAATTCTACTTCCCAAAGGGATAAAATAGAGAATGAAAGTTTGTATGGAACTTTGTCAATTTTAAACCGATCGGGCTGAGACTTTGCATGCATAAAGCTACTATGACTTAGGCATCCCCTAAGAAAGGATTTTCATAAATTCCACCCCTAAGTGGATAAATTAACGCGAGCGAAGCCGCGGGCAAAAGCTAGTTCATTTATAATATTTCATATTATAGTTGAACCACCGCTTTACGTCCGATGGTCGCGGGTTCGATTCCTCGCACGGCACAAATATTTGTATTCATGAGTATGATTGTTTGTATCGGTCTGGGTGTTTTCTATGTATAATATGTATGTATTTACAAAAAAAATATCTATGTATTTGTATCAGTTATCTAGTACCCATAACACAAGCTCTAGCTAACTTAACTTGGGTCTAGATGGCGCTGTGTGAATTGTCCTGAGATTATTATTATTATTATTGCCATGCACGTTTGCCATTTAAGTAATCGTTTAGTGAATGAGAGATGAGTCTATGCTCATTAAAAATGATTTACTGATGTTTTAAATCTGCCGCTTTTTTAAACTGTTGCCATATGTATAAAGGGTTAAGATTTCATTAATTAAATAGCATCTGAGTAAAACATTCTGTACGTAAATTAATAATTAGATTTTGTAAATTATAAAAAAACTCATATAACAAATCAATTAAATTCGACTTACTTCTCATTAATTATCTTTCCTTATAAAACTGCAATATTTGATACGTTTTCAAATTAAGCGATTACAAATACTTTGTATTATTAAAAAGAATAATTTTTTTCACACTTACGTAATTTAAAAAAAAAATTTAGAAGCTAAAAACAAATCAAAATTCGATTTCACTATGATATCATCTACTCTTCACCAATGAACATTAAAGTGTAAATTATATTGCCATTATTAAAAAATAAATATTCAAATTGTTATTGAAGGAAATGTGATTCATAAAAATATACAGCTTCATAAAAGGTTGTTTTTTATGCGAATGTAAAGACAGAGTGAATGCAAGTTTTCATTCATTTGAGTATAAAGATAACGAGGGTGTAAGATTTCGCCAAGCTTTTGGTTTCTGTAGTTAAATAATTTCCCCAAGCTTTTGGTTTTTTCTGTAGTTAAAGAATTATTATCTTTTAAAATATTTTGTATTAAGGAAGAGTGCTATAAAAAACTAGTAACTTCTCATGAAGCGTTTACTGCAACAACTATTATATTTAAAAAGCTGGAGCCTCGTGTTCGTCGGCGTGGAATTTAACAAAAAAGTTAATTCGTTTTCCTAAAATAAAAGTAGCCTAAATTACTACTTATTACACTGATGTAATAAGTAGTAATTTAGGCCATTTTTTATTTTGATGGGACTTTTATTGGCAGGTAGCTGACTACCTGCCAATAAAAGTCCTATCAAAATCGGTCCAGCCATTTCAGAGATTAGCCGGAATAAACAGCCATTATTAAAAAATAAATAGTCAGATAAAAATTGTAAAAAATGTTATTTTGGTGTATGTACCGTATGTCGCGTACATTCAAGCAGCAACAAAACGCAAGCAAAGAGAGCGTTCTGATTGGACCGCAACCCATCCAATTGAAATACGCAACATAATGTAACAGGCTTAAAAAATCAACCGATCGATCTTACGTACATTTTGTACACTCCACCAAATTTGTAATAAATAGTATATTTGCCATTAAATTCGAGACTATCAAGCGAAATCTATCATTTATTCACCCCGTAATCTGCTGAAGCCATCATCACCTACCATCTGAGCATTCGAGCCGCATTATCACGTACCAACCGTATTTATATTCATATGCATGTAGTAAAAAAATAAATATTACAAATATATTATACAAAATATCTCTATAACATGACTTAGATATAAATTTATAAAATTTGTTCTAATCAAAAGCATATAAAGATGCATGCTTGTTATCATTAATCACATTTCCTCTAAGGATACGTGTCACATGCCGTCACATTTCCGTGACTGCTTAAAGGCCTATACAAAATTAATTATGCGTTGTATAAGTGAAACACGTAAAGAAGAAAATACGAGAAAGACGCTTACGCTGGTATGACCAAATCCAGACGTGAAGACGGCTACGTGTTATGAAAGTACTCGGGATACCAACCTCGACTAGTGGTAGAAATTGGCAATCTTAATATTCTGCTATGGTCGGTAGAACATTAAGAAACAGATAGGCCTGGATGATCTTAGTACTCAGACAACCAAACTATTGGTGACCGACCGCCACAAACTCCTCTGATAATTTATATTTTGAAAACAGTTTTATACGTCGTATTATTTGATATAGTTCGTAACTGCACATTAATATATAATTTTATTATAAATTACGTGTTTTCACCACTACCGTTCCACCGATCCGTTACACAAACAAAAACATTTTTTGGCAAATACCTAAAAAACGAGGATTTGGACATGGACTTTAATTCAAAAAGAAAGGCACAACTTGAAGCTTTTGAAATATGGTGCTGCAGAACGTAAGAAATAAAGAAGATAAAGTAAGAACACAGGGTGAAAGAAAAAAGGGATTATTGAATACTAGACGAGGAAAAATGTTAGGACACTTGTAACGGCACGATGAATTTATGAAAGTAATTACTGAGGGAAAGATAGAAGGAAAGAAGGGGTAAGGCACCAAGGCAAAGACACAAGGCACAGCTACATCAAACAAATTAAAGACAGAATTGGAATCGTGACGTATCAAAGTTAAAGAGTATGATAGAAGATCATGGCAAGTGGCAAGATCTCCACTGAATGAAAGAACATAGAAAACACCCAGACCGATACCAACAATCATACTCACGACAACATGTTTGTAGCTTGCGAGGAATCGGGCCTGCGACTATTGGAAGTAATGCGGCGTGCTAAACCAGTAAATCACCGAGGCCGTCTATATTTATTATAGTTTAACACTAAAAACGATCAACACTTCAAAACTTAGCGAACTCTGACAATAAACTCTGAGTTCCCGAAAGCACCGTTCACGGCACTAAACAAATGACCCCAAAGCAAGATTGTCCGCAGCTCACACCAGGCGATTCGTCAACGTCATATTCCCAAGATAAACCGCCATTTTGTAATATCTCTTTAGATTTATGATGTTGCCGTGCGGTATTGCCACACACTTAACTCGATTATTTGACGCTTTTCAGCTCGTAAACTTTTTTATGGATCTCATTCCTGCTTAAAATTATAGGCACCGGGTCATGTTGTGAATTATACGACGGCCCCGGTGGTCCAGCGGTTTAGCATGTCGCTTTAATTACTGTGGATGCGGGTTCGTTTCCTCGCACAGGGAAAACATTTAGATTTTTTTGGCTTGAGAACAAACGAGCTTGCGATTTACCTGATGGTAAGTGATTACTGCTATAACCACCCGCTACACTCGGGGAATTGATATTCCACTGCCGGTTTTTTAAGGGGAAATAAGATCTTCTCTTGAAAGTTTCAATATCATATTGGTTCGGAAATACCATTGCTTGAAGGTGACTTAACAATGTGGTTTTATTCATGACCATGATTGTTTGTTTTATGTATATTATTGATATTCATAAAAATAAGTTTCAAGTATTTTATCAGTACATAATATAGTACCGTATCACAAGTTCTGCTTAGCTAGGGACTAGATGGCACTGAACTATGTGAATTCTCGAGTAATATTATTATTACAGAAGATAACTCAGAAAAAAGAGAATCCATATACGCAGCTTGTTTATTAGTTGCAAATAGATTTTTTTTTAATTGTTCATATATTCTCTCCTCTAAGGTGAAATAATAAGGTTATTTCACCTTTAAATTTGAATTATTTTAGCTATTTGTTTTTATAAGAATTATGTTCATTAAAACTAAGACATCTCCTGAAGTTTTCATTGAAATCAAATGATGTAGAGGACAATTTCGTTCAAAATTAAGTAATGTAACAAATATTATTTTTAGATAAGAATAAATATCATGTTTATAAAAACACTTTCGCAAATAATGCATTATTTTAGATGAAATATGATTACCATAGACAAGGTTATGGTGAGTTAAACTTAAAAGATAAACACATGTTATCGTAAACTTTATAATAAAACTTTTAAAGAAGAACAATTTGTTATACATATTTTTTTAACCTTAACCGTTTTCGCAGCAAATGCGGCGGATGCACCCAAAATGATTTTTTTTTGCCATGTTTTCATTGTTTTGTTTTTGTTGAGAATTTTACATATACAGATAGCAGTAATGGCAGACGGTGTCCTATTCAAGTTCAAATTAAAAAATCGTTGTCATACATAGTCATGCAGGACATTTTAGCCGCTTATGAACGACAAATTTTTTACATTATATTTTAATGTTTTCCCTACCGTCCAAATCAGTATATAGATCCAATTGAGAAGAACTGGCAAGTAATTTAATTGAATTTCTTTTTTTAAAGCTAGTTTTTTTACAATGTATATTTATATAGGTGTCTATGTCAAAGGAGTAGCAGTATATAATATTGCATTATGTCAAAAGGAAATAGTCTAATCAGAGTTTTTAACAAGGAATACCGATAAAGCACATATCTATATATATAAAAAAATTGGAACCGTTTTTTACTACATGCATATGAATATCAATACGGTATAATATATATATAATATAATAATATAATATAATATAATATAATATAATATAATATAATATAATATAATGTAATATAATATAATATAATATAATATAATATAATATAATATAATATAATATAATATAATATAATATAATATAATATAATATAATATAATATAATATAATATAATATAATATAATACACCAAATTCACATTTTTAACAATTTTTATCTGTCTCTCTGTCTGTCTGTTTGTTCCGGCAAATCTCTGAAATGGCTGGACCGATTTTGACGGGACTTTTATTGGCAGGTAGCTTATGTAATAAGGAGTAACTCAGGCTACTTTCATTTTAGAAAATGAAAGTTAAATGTCACGCGGACTAAGTCGCGGGTACAACTAGTATATAATAAGGATAAAGATATTATACATCCTTTATTTAAAGTCTTTAATAGTAACTTGATACGAGCAGAAGACGAGTCTGATGATCCTGAAGGGATATCAATTATGAATATCACTCGTATATTACACACGTATGTCTGAATATTTTATCAGAGCTCACATTTACTTAACATAACTTAATTCCCTGGGAGTATAATAAATGAATTGCCGAAACAAACGAGTTTTAATGCGGTCTCAGTAATAAATGAATGAAATGTGAAGGACTAAGCAAGGATGATCAATCAACGTCCTCCGAGATAAAATGACGACGCGTCACTGCCATTAGATTTATTGTCTTAGGTTAACTGGAGTGTTTCATGCGTTGCTGATTCACTTTTTAAGATTGTTATTGTTTTAATTATACAATAACATTTTGCAAAAACAAAACAATATATCGCTGCCCCCGACGAACATTGTGGTAATCGCGATTACGATAGAATCGGGTTTATTAAAGATTCGTCATCTACGCACACTATTACATCATTTAGATATTTTTTATGTTTTTGATCAACGGTAGCATAAGTGAATTTACACGATCAATAACTCGAAAACTTATTACCAAATCTCAAAAGTCAACATTTTAGAGTAAGTGGATATTACCATCATAACACCTAAAATATGATCATCAAATAAGCATGTAAGCAAATCTACTGTAATATTAAACTCAGTTATATCATCGAATACGATTGCAATGAAATTTTACGAATAAAAAGTATATTTTAAGAAAAACATTTATTCAAATAAACTTACATTGAAGCACTTTTGAATAGTCATTACATTTTTTTAATCTACCGCTCATTCGGAAAGCTGTCTCATCACACGAAGAACGAGGAAGAAACTTGCGTGTTGCTCTTTTAAATAATTTTATTATTACTTTACATTTTTAAGTTTAAGTGTGTGAATACAAACCACCAATTAGCACTAATTCAATTAAATACTCAAATAGAAAAAATATTGAATATATAACCAACTGGTTAAACAATTAATAAGAGGAAATCAGTCATAGTAATAAGAGCAGACCAGTCCCTACAAGCAGCACCCGTTCACGAGTATGACGGATGAGCCAGCCATCACTGCGCTCGACCATATTTTAGGGAGCCCAATGTCCCCCCACCACGCCGCCACAAGTCTGGACATTTTAGTGAGCATGACTACTCAAAACACTAGACCACGTCAAAGCTACTTACAATTGCCATCTGATAGTTATAGTATTCACAGTTTACATAAGAATGCATGCGGCAATCAATACAAAAACCGCTACGCTTTCATATTTCTAAAATAATTAAATCAAGAAAGCAATGAGATAAATAAATTATAACGTTGTATGCTAATAAACTAATTATTTACTTGATATGTTGTCATCTATGAATTCGTCTATCCTGTAATAGGCTTTCTTACACAAAAATTGTTTAATATAAGATTTGAATTGCCTCTCTGTCAGATTTAGCGCAGATTCTGGCAGTTTATTATAAAATTTTACGCAATAACCATAGAATGAATTACTGATTTTATGATTTTATATTTTACATATTTATCATGAAACAATATCATAATGAACCATTACTATGGCAACACCGATTTGTGATTACAGTCGGACACTATCGTAAAGTTAGTTACCGTTAATTTTTTCCATAGCTTATTTCAGTAATGGACATTTTCACAATGTTCTTAGTGATAAAGAAAATTTATAATAAAAATTTAGCAAAAAACTCGTTAAAAAAAGATTCCCTATTTTTGATAAAAGAATCATCTTTTTAGTATTGATAGTTTCAAGATACACAGTTTTTATTTGCTCCTGTAAAATAGACATTTTCCTATTACGATTTTGTTCGTTGCGGATGGCGATATATATATTTTTTTATTTTAATGCGAAATCTTTGTAATATTTGGACATATTTTGATAATTAAAATTCAAATCGAAATATCTTTATTCGTGTAGGATTAAAAGTTTAAACCTACAGTTAATTCGAAGTTCTTTCGAGCTAAAAAGAACTAACAAGAAACTAAACTCGTATTCTTTTCTAATGAGTTTACACTTCTTTATATGGTAGAAATTAAAATCGCCACAACTGCCTGTTCGTTTATATATATTACTAGCTACTCGCCCCGGATTCGCCTTGGTGTACATATATTATATATATAAACCTTCCTCTAAAATAACTCTATGTGTTAAAGAAAACCGCTTCAAAATCCGTTGCGTAGTTTGAAATATTTAAGCATATATAGGGATGGACAGACAGCGACAGCGACTTTGTTTTATACTATGTATGTAATGGAATTACGCCATGAATTCTCATGAAGTTTTCACCAATCGATAGAGTGATTCAACACTAAAGATTTTTTATTATGATATACTAGCTGTACAAGCAACTTCGTCCGTGTGGAAATTAACTTTATTTTCTAAAATAAAAGTAACCTAAGTTACTACTTATTACATCAGTTACCTGCCAAAAAAAAGTCCCGTCAAAATCGGTCCAGCAATAAACAGACAGACTGTAATGGATCGATGTACTGTATGGGTGTCTAAATGATGAAAACACGTAATTTATATAACAACAGTATATTATTGTACAGATGCGAAATTATGAAAAGACAATAATAGAATAACTGAAATATATCAAAAAACATGGCGTATAAACAGAACTGTTCTAAAAATAATAAAAGTATCAAAAGAGGTTGCGGCGGCCGGTCGCCAACACAGACAGAAAGAAAAAAATAGTAAGAAATGTTATTTTGGTGTATTTATATTCATATGCATGTAGTAAAAAACGGTTATTTCAATGTTACAAACAGACACTCCAATTTCATTTCTATGTATAGATATATATAAATCGAGAAATTCAAAGCTTCGAGAAGTGCGAAGTCTGTACAATGCTAAAATATATCCAATTTTTTCTTATAGGAAAAAAAATTACAACGGTCTATTCAAAATTTCCCTATTACAAATACAAACTCCCATAGATTTAATTGCATGAATATTGCTTTTCAAGCTGCCGGCGCAGACCGAAAGTTTTGGCATGTATGTATGCACGCCACACCGAAACTAGTTTTGGAGTTTTTAAAATTGTAGCACGGTACGTGTTAAAGTGGTCGAGGCCGGCTCTCATCCGTTGTGCTGCAGAATATTCCAAAATTTATTTTACAATGTGGACTGTCGCTATTGTATTTAAATTTTCTAGTCGATAAATTGGATACATACTCGTGTAACTACAAACAATTACTTACAATTATATACAATTTCAAATTATTAACTATTATTACTATTTTTATTATTATTATTATATATTGACGACCTCGGTGGGCGGTCTAGCACACCGCTTTACGTCCGATGGTCGCGGGTTCGATTCCTCGCACGGCACAAACATTTGAATTCATGAGTATGATTGTTTGTATCGTTCTGGGTGTTTTCTATGTATGATATGTATGTATTTACGAAAAAAAATAATATCTATGTACTTGTATCAGTTGTCTAGTACCCATAACACAAGCTTTAGATAGCTTAACTTGGGTCTAGATGGCGCTGTGTGAATTGTCCTGAGATTATTATTATTATTATTATTATATTATATAAAAAATAACTCGTCCTCCTCTCTTCTCTTCCGCGTGCTGCCCACCAGGGTCCATAATTAACCTACTTTGAAATGTACCTGTCTATCTATCTACTGTAAAATTATGGAATGCAAAGCTTAAATAAATAAATAAATTAATAAATAACTAAATTTGGGACCTGATGTCTGGTCACTGCAATTGATTAAGATAATATTAACCACTAGCTGTGCCCGCGACTTCGTCCGCGTGGAATTTAACTTTATTTTTCTAAAATCAAAGTAGCGTAAGTATAAATAAAATTGGAGTGTCTGTTTGTAATATTAAAATAACCGTTTTTTACTACATGCATATGAATATAAAGTAAATATATATATTTTTTATTGCACTTTGAAATACAATAGTAAACTTTCTTATATACAACTAGCTTTTGCCCGCGGCTTCGCTTGCGTTAATTTATCTCCTTAGGAGTGGAATTTATCAAAATCCTTTCTTAGGGGATGCCTACGTCATAGTAGCTTTATTCATGCAAAGTCTCAGCCTGATCGATTTAAAATTGACAAAGTTTCATACAAACTTTCATCTCCTATTTCATCCCCTTGGGGGTAGAATTAATCAAAATCCTTTCTTAGCGGATGCCTACGTCATAACATCTACCTGCATGCCAAATTTCAGCCCGATCCGACCAGTGGTTTGGGCTGTGCGTTGATAGATCACTATGTCAGTCACCTTTGAGTTATATATATTTAGAAGTGAGCAAAGGTACACATACCTCTAAAAGAAGTATCTCTAATCTCTACCAGTCAACCTAAGAGTGAGGTATAGCTATTAGTAAATGGGTGACACTAGTGTAACTAACAATACAATATTGAAATATTCAAAATTTTAAAATAAACATATTTTTCACTGGTCGTACATCGAATTACTTGAACATTTGACTTGTCCAGAATATTTCCACTTTAATGAAGCATCAAATTTATAATTCCCGTTTGCTTCGAGCACTCCCGGTACTCAGCACTCTGGAGATTAGTTCGCGAGTCAGTAATAGCTGACTGTGCGGCCGTCTTCGATGCTTATAACCCACAAATCAATTCAAGGGTCGACGTCACTCAGCGTCAACAGATTCTTCTGCATTTTTTTATAAGACAACGGACAGACGAGCATGCGACTCACCTGATGGTAAATGATTTCCGCCGCCCATGAGCAACCCACAACATCAGCCTTTTAAAAAGGAATAAGCTCTATTCTTTAAGGTTCAAATATCGTATCAGTTCGGAAATACCATTGCTGGGAGGTGATTCCACAATGTGGTTGTGCGTGGCAAAAAAATTCTGAGAAGACCAGTCAATTTATCTGTATAGGTACTAATGCAAACAAATATTATTATTATATATCTTATATACAGTATGTATTACTAGTCACATTAAAATAAGTAACTATATTGAAAGAATTATGATCACCATCCTTATTGGTCGTGCATCGCATTACTTGAACATTTGACTTGTCCAGAATATTTCCACTTTAATGAAGCATCAAATTTATAATTCCCGTTTGCTTCGAGCACTCCCGGTACTCAGCACTCTGGAGATTAGTTCGCGAGTCAGTAATAGCTGGCTGTGTCCATTCAAAACCCGACGTCACTCAGCGTCAACAGATTCTTCCGCATTTTTTTATAAGACAACGGACAGACGAGCATGCGACTCACCTGATGGTAAATGATTTCCGCCACCCATGAGCAACCCACAACATCAGCCTTTTAAAAAGGAATAAGCTCTATTCTTGAAGGTTCAAATATCGTATCAGTTCAGAAATACCATTGCTGGGAGGTGATTCCACAATGTGGTTGTGCGTGGCGAAAAATTTCTGAGAAGACCAGTCAATTTATCTGTATAGATACTAATGCAAATAATATTATTATTATATATCTTATATACAGTATGTATTACTAATCACTTTAAAATAAGTAACTATATTGAAAGAATTATGATCAACATCCTTATTGATCGTGCATGGCATTACTTGAACATTTGACTTGTCCAGAATATTTCCACTTTAATGAAGCATCAAATTTATAATTCCCGTTTGCTTCGAGCACTCCCGGTACTCAGCACTCTGGAGATTAGTTCGCGAGTCAGTAATAGCTGACTGTGCGGCCGTCTTCGATGCAAATGACCCACGAATCAATTCAAGGGCCGACGCCAATCAGCTTCAACAGATTCTTCCGCATTTTTAAGTGAATCTTCTGATGGAAAACTTTTAATAGCACTTAAAATGGAGAGCGTCGCCGTAAAGGTGACATCGGGAATGAATATGTAAGACTAGGCATTGCCTGCGAATTTGTATGGATTAAGTTGGAAAATAGAAAATTGAAAAGAATTGGACCGACGATCTGGTCAAGATCGCTGGAAGGCATTTAGATGCGAGCAGCGCAGGACTGATCATCGTGGAGATCGTTTGAGAGGCCTATGTCCAGCAGTGGACGTCTTCTGGGCTGCGATGATGATGATGGAGTTGGAAAATGTCACGTTTAGAAAGATATGTAAGGTTGAAAGGATTTTTAGATATTTATTAGGTTTTCAAATTTAAAAAAAAAAATATTTTGCTAATGCTTTCTCGTTTTGAAAGACCCATTTTTTAATAATCATGTAAAATCTTTAATTCTCCTGTCTATTCGCTTAGATTTTTTAAACTATAATCTAGTTCTTAGCAGTAGATAGAGTAATTCAAGAGGAACGTTTATATGTAAAATATACATATGTACACCCGCGTGAAGCGGGGGTGGGTTGCTGTTAATATATAAAATGAGTTTCTTATGATACGATTTTGTCTGTCCGTCTATCGTACATATTTTTTTACTACATGCATAGGAATATAAATATAGTATATAGACCAAAATAACATTTTTCTACAATTTTTGTCTATCTGTCTGTTTGTTGCGGCTAATCTCTGAAATGGCTGGACCGATTTTGACGGGACTTTTATTGGCAGATAGCTGATGTAATAAGGAGTAACTTAGGCTACTTTTATTTTAGAAAAATGAAGTTAAATTTCACGCGGACCAAGTCGCGGGTAAATCTAGTGTAATAATGTAAAAATACATGCATATGTAAATCCAACGTAACGAGAAGTCTACTAGGTAATAATTTCGAATTGTTAATGATGTTTCGGTGAGGTACATAAGTTGACGCATAAATGTTTTTTTTTCAAACTTAGATCCAAGTCGAGTTAGCATACCCGTAAGCTAAGACGCTTTCAGACATTCCAGATCACAGATATAACCAACGACATATATCGAACGACACGACATATATCGAAGTTGTTATAAATGACCTTAACAAAAATTATTACAATAATAATTGTGTTAAATAATTAAAATTCAGAATGTACCCCGAGAGGGCCAGTCACGCACCAGATGGGGTTAAAACTCACCAACAGCAACATTGGTATTCTGTAAGCGTTTTATCAACTTATATCACTCATCGCTTCACTCGAGGCACTCATTTCCATTTGAAAATATAAAGTTCCTATTGAGCTATCGAGTTTGTCTATCTAATATATAAAATTCTCGTGGCACAGGATTCGTGTTTATACTTTTCCGAAAAGGCTCGACCAATTTTGTAACTAATTTTTATACCCCTAAATTATAAAGGTGGTTTACTCCAAAATTTTTAACTTTTTTTTTTATGTAACACAGGGGACAAACGAGCATGCGGCTCACCTGATGGCAAGTAATTACCGCCGCCCATGAGCACCCGCAACACCAGGGGAATTGCAAGTACGTTGTCGGCCTTTTAAAAAGGAATAAGCTCTTTTCTTGAAGGTTTCAATATCGTATCGGTTCGGAAATACCATTGCTGGAAGGTGATTCCACAATGTGGTTGTACGAGGCAAAAAGTTTCTAGACAACCGCACTGTGGAAGACCGCCATTCATCAAGATGATCAGGATGGTATTTCAGTTTCTGGCGGGTGGTACGGTGGTGACACTCAGCAGCTGGTATTAATCCGAACAATTCCTCAGAACACTCCCCGTGATATATGCGGTAGATTATGATTTAGGATTGAAAATTTAATACAACTCTAAATTTTCACCCTTCTATCACCTACCCCTATTTTTAATACTGTTTTTGGTTTTTAAGGCAAAACAACGTTTACCGGGTTAGCTAGTATTTCTAAAAAAATCACTAGTGCCTGTGTAGAATACAGGCCACTTATTTAGTCTATTATCTATATATGTTTTATATTTCAAATACCAAATTCTATTCTAAACTGACACTTTTTTCTATTTACTTTTCGTTTTTTCCTTCCTGGTCTTATTTCGTAGTGTTTCTTTGTGTAATATATAATTATATATACATCTTACAATTCCCTGTTTCCTTTATCACCCACGGCCTGTTTTAGCTCTATCCCGCTCTCGAGCGTGTGGCGCTGCAGTCGCTGTTGAGTTACAGAATACCAATGTAGAATCTCACCGCGGATTACACTTTCGAATTCGTAAGTGATGCTTACAGAATAGCTACAGTCTCACCAGTTTGCTTTTCATGTAATTTATTCAGCGGACATGCGACGAGTAGAGTTTGTTCGTCTGTCGAGTCACGTAAGTAGAGCCTACATTTTATATTAGGATAATGGTATAATGTATATTTTAATTCGCAATTCGTTTGACTTTGACTTCGCCTTTTTGCGGAGCTATTTTTAATTGATGAAAGAGAATTTGGAGGAATTTTAACTCGAACGATTTTAAAAATGCAAGAGGGTTACGATTTGACTGTTTGTGATTTTTTTGTAATTAAAATTCAAAAAAAGAATTTTAGAATTATTTTTTGTTTTTTGTGATATAATATAGGTAGAGTTTATGTCGTTAATAATTCAGCAATATTTCATTATAAAGCATTGATGGAGAAGCAACGAATTTTAAAAAGGGCTTAATAAATTGATAATCCTGACAAGTCATTATTATCTAGACCCAAATTTAGTACAGGAGTCAATAACTGATAGATAAAACACATGTACGCGCAATTTTCATAAAAAGGAGTACAAAGTTTATAAATCTGCCTGAAAAAAGATTTAAATACCATATAAAACACTTCCTTTGTAAAAAAAAGCTAACTATAAAATTGAAGAGTTCGTTAACGATATTAATGTTTTTATAAAAAAATTATATATAATCATAGCGCTGACAATATTATCTGATTACACTAAGAATGAGAACGTAGCGGTTTCTATGTTGTTTATCGTATGCCTCTTAGTTGTTATTTATACTGTAATTATTTATACATAAAAAAAACATCTATTAAAAAGAGCAACACACAAGTTTCTTGCTCATTATTCTTGTGATGGATCTACGTTCCGAATGAGTCATAGAATCAAAAATATGACTATTCAAAAGTAAGCACTTTTGAATAGTCATATTTTTGATTCTAAGTTCTTCTAATTAAGTAATCTTTATCCAAATAAACTCATTATAAGCTATAATGAGTTTATTTGGATAAAGATTACTTATATTTCTATTTATGCTCACGTATTAATATAATGATTAAAAAAATCTATTCTATTCTATTATTTATATAACTGACCGAGCATTGAAAAGTTGTGAAAATCGAAGACAAAAATGTCTCGGTCACAAGTTTAGCGGTTTTCAATCGCGTATATTAATTTAATTTCAGGGACCCCACGCCGGCCTTTGACGCAGATTTGCCAGTCAAATGGACACCCAATGGCAAGGAGAGTAAACAGTTCTTGTTTATTGAGGACCAATTAGGATTGGGTTCTATACCAAATGCAGGGGCTTATAAACTCTGAAGCAATGTATATGGTAAATATAGAAGAAAAAATATTTGAAGGTATTCATGAGAAGCCGTTGTATTTGTTTTGAATTGTTTTAATTTTATTTCACAATATACAATTCATTAATAGCGATAAGATGTCTTTTTTAGAAGTTTTTGGACGTTCTAACAATATTTTTAGGGATGATAATGGAATGGTGCACCCGCCTGCGTTAACGGTTTACGCTGGCGGGGCACCAGTGAAGGATGACTTCCGGTCAGTTAGCCCATCATCACAAATTCACCAAGACTCTATCACGATGGTTTCTAGGGAGAACCGCGTGGAGGTCAATGATGCATTGCTAGCAATAAGATCATCAATCCACATTACTAATAATACCCTTTCCCCAACAATATTTATTTTCCAGTTACCGCTGGTCGAGTGTTGTCTACGCTTACAGTTTACGGCGGGACACCAGTGGATTATAATATGAGCATGAGGTCAGCTCAGTTAGCCTATTGTGGTAAATAAATTTACAAGAAACTTATAACAATGTAAATGAATTGCCATGTAGAACTGCAATGATGCTAATTCTTCTGAATTGAATCTATAGGTATACTGAACTGGACGGTAGTGAAAAATATATTAATACAAAAAAAATTACCTTCATAAGCGGCTAAAATGTCCTACATGAGTAAATGATTTTTGATTTAATTTGATTTGATGGTTTCCAGGTGGAAGTTAACCTGACATGGTACAGAGCTAGCAACAAAGTTCTCAGTCTTCATTACTAGCAATCCCATTCCTCCAGCAACTATAATATCATTGTGGATTAGAAAAAGTACTAGTTTCCAATGATAAAGTAAAATAATTCGTCTAAGCTATTTATTTATTTATTTATTTATTTATTTATTAGAAAACCAACAGCTTACAATCTAATACATTAATCAACAGCACATATCTAGAGAAAGCCAATAACAGGATTTCAATGACTTAGCAAAAGAAAATAAAACAGAATGTGGCAAACAGAATAAGGATTAATTTAAAAGTACAAATCAAATCAGAATAGAATAGAATAGAATAGAAAATCATTTATTCAAATAAACTTAATTTAAGCACTTTTGAATAGTCATAACAATTTGTTTTTTATCTACCACTCGTTCGGAAAGCTGTCTCATCACAAGAAGAACGAGCAAGAAACTTGTGTGTTGCTCTTTTAAATAATCTTTGTAAGTTTACATTTACAAGTCGAAACGTGTGAATACAAACTACCAACAAGCACTAATTTTTTGGGTCAAATATAATCATGCAATAAGATTAAATCAGTCGTAGTGATAAGAGCAGAATCAAATATTATAAGCTAGTTTTACAATTAAGGGAATGTTCGATATTATGGAAGTAAGTGTCAATTTTAGATCTGGTCTTTTCTGCTATCTATGTCTAGATAATAAACCAAGTCCATCGTGATTATGTCGATTACATTCAGCTGGATGATAGTCATGAACTACAAATATCGTATACAATCTACTTAACGGGTCTATATTCAATATCTAGGTATTGAACGGTATATCATTTATATACTATTGAATTTTTAACATTAATAATAATAATAACAATAATAAGTAAAATAATAATAATAATCTCAGGACACAGCGCCATCAAGACCTAACTTAAGCTAGCTAAAGTTTGTGTTATGGGTACTAGATAACTGATACATATACATAGTTTGTGTTTTGTAAATACACACATATTATACATAGAAAACACCCAGACCGATACAAACAATGCATAGATTGTGTATTAACAATCGATGGGCTGACCCATCTTGAGGAAAGCTAGTATAGTGCTAAATTGGTCGATATTAGCAGGCCGTCATCATTGGCCACTGATTCTTGTCGGTTCTTCTCATATTTGACATATCATAAGAGTCTGTAATACACCTACACGAATAAAGATATTTTGATTTGATTTCATCAGATGAGTCAGTAATCCAAGTAAATGATAAATCAACTGTGCTAAATACGATCGTACATAATATAGTACTGAAACATATAACACGTAGTTTCGATACTCGTTACTCAATACCAATATATCGATACGATCCGATACCTGCTAAAAGTACTTTTGTCCATACCTATAGAATCATGCGCAACTTAACATTCATCCGCACAGTTACCGCGGATATATCTATCTCTGTCACACGATACACCGCTACTCCCTATTTAGTAATCAGTTGAAGGCCAGACTAGTTACGTCGCGGTTGTTAACTCGAAACGACAGACCGGTTCGCAATGAAAATAAACAAAACCGTTGCAGTGAGATCGCCTTGGAATATTCATAGTGCACTAGTGGATAGGATATTTTAGTATCCTGTGGCATTTGAAAGGACTTGGGGGAAGCAGGATATGTCAGTGTGAAAATATGTGGACACGGAAGTGAATAGATACGATATATTTAAGAATCTAACCTCAAAATTTTAAATACAATTGATTCATCATTCAAGATCACACCTAATACTTATCTAATAAGGTTGATAATATGAATTTGAATTATTATTATAGATTATATATATAATAATATTCTATAAGTATCATTATTATTATTGTATATTAAAAAAAAAAAAAACTAAAACTGCTTATAAAATTATTTAACTATGGTTATTTATTGTAGAATGTTTTGTTTTGAAATTGGATATTTCTTCTTTATAAAATAACTTATTCATCTTCTTCCTCGTCTCTTCCCGTTACTCGGGGTCGGCTTTTGTAATCCTGGGGCGCCAAACATTTCGCTGGTAAGCATCGTCACTTGACAGGCCCAACTCCTTCATGTCCCTATGGGCATTAGTCAACCAGGTAGTTGGTGGCCTGCCTCGTCCTTTTTGTTGTAGCCATGGAAAGGCTCTCACAATGTGGTTTTCAGGTTTACGCAGAATAATTTATCAAATAAGAAAAATGACCTTTTAATTATTTTCCATTAAATTACGAGTATATCGAGTATATGTCTCGTAGAAAATAACATTACTAACGTAAATAAAGTATTTTTAAATAGCAAGATTTAGTTGCTTTAAAAAGTAACCACATTAGTACCTATTGGTACTTCACTCTCTCCAATGAACACTAAATATTGTATAACTGTTATAAAAAAAAATAAGGTAGAAATTCTATACCATTGTTATAAGACTTCCTTTTAATTTTTTAGATTTGACAATATAATGATAGAGTCTTTATAATCAATTAATTAAAAAACTACATATTTAGGAAAATCTACTCCATAATTTTACCTTTAAAGTCTAATTCTCAATTTTTGACTGAATCCGGTATTGCATTATAATAAACTGGCTATTCGCCCCGGCTTCGATCGGGTGTGTATTATATATATAAACCTTCCTCTTGAATCACTCTATCTATAAAATAACTGCTTTAAAATCCGTTGCGTAGTTTTAAAGATTTAAGCACACATACGGACAGACAGCGACGTTGTTTTATACTAAGTAATGATAGTAAATTAACTTGTATATATTAAGTACCAATTACCGTATCCGTTAGACAGGAGCTGACCTTCAGCCACTGCATAAGTCCTACCGCTGGTTTGGAGTGCCATCTGCACTCCCTATCGTCCGGTGAAGCTGTAAAGGCCAGCTGCGGCCAATATTTGAATAATATGAAAAAAACTACTAATTAGGCTACCCTGTTTCTTCTCCGTCGTTTTACGGCAAGAATATTCCCTACCTATTATGCCTAATAGGTAGGGAATATTCAGTAAGTAAGAGAAGTATAATGTTGCCACATTATACTTCTCTGTCCTTTACGGCCATGATTTTCCCGGTAAAACTACTAGTATAAAACTACTAAATTTAAAATTACTTGACAACAATATATTTTCGCAAAAAACAGCGTGTACTGTAATAAAACCTTATCAAATATCTATTGATTACAACCGATATGTCCCATAAATACTGATATAATTTACAATTCATGTGCTTGTAAAAATATATTGGTTAATCATATATACTTAACTAGCTGTGCCTGCGACTTTGTACGCCTGTTATACTGACCTTGACGAAAAGAAGAAAGATATTCAATAATCCAACACAAATAAAGCAGATAAAAAAGTTTCATCACTCTAGCTTCAAAAATGACGATTTTCTAAACAAATTATCATCACCTATTTTGTGTAGCCTTTAATGATAATTTTAAACAACTTTGAATGTTATATTTATTTGTATTTAATCAAAATCTTTAAAAACGAAGTTTCAAGCTTCTAGCTTTATAAATGACGATACCGCCATATAATTTTCATCTCCCCTTTGAACCCCTTACAACCCTTTTTTCGCATTAAAAAGTGGCGTATGTCCTTTCTCAGGGTCTAGACTATCTGTGTTCCAAATTTTATTTAAATCAGTTCAGTAGTTTTCATCGTAAAAGAGAGAGAGACAGACAGACAGAGTTACTTTCGCATTTATAATATTAGTAAGAATTACATTATAATATTCTTTTTTTTTTTAAATACATTTTTCCACAGATATATTCGTCCGTGCCTTTTTTAATTTACTTTAATATTATAATATTTATTTAATTTCCACTTTTGTACAACTCCAGCCGAGATGTTACAATTTGCCTAACAGTGACACAGAGGCAGACCTTATCCGTCTGACCCAGAACCACCGCAGGCCGGCCGGGTGAGTTGACAACATGCAGTGTCACCCATCTTTATTTGGAGGATTAGATTTACCAATATGCATATACAATTATATAAATTACACTACTACATTATAATATTCATAGTAATATAATATAATAATTTCAAAGGACAATTCACACAGCGCCATCTAGTCTAGTACTAATAGTAGTGCATATACTGTCCGTGGGCTCATCAACTTCTCAGGTTTTGTTTACTTTTATATTCCCTATCACACTATCATTAAAGGTATACTGTCAAATAATGAAATAATATCTGAAATCAGAGCAATAGTCTCTCTCTCTCTCTTTATAATAAAGGTTCTAACATTTCTTCTATACTATTCATGGGTGATCTTTTGTCTGGTATCTTTTACCCGAAAATTTTCTGGAAAAGATTGCTTGAGTAAAGATACTGTCCTTTTTACCTCTTTAAATGATATTTCATATATACACATGTACGTAATCTTATATATAAAATTCTCGTGTCACAGTTTTCGTTCCCATACTCCTCCGAAACGGCTTGACCGATTCTCATGAAATTTTGTGAGCGTATTGAGTAGGTCTGAGAATCGGCCAACATCTATTTTTCATCCCCATAAATGTTAAGGGGATGAAACCCCTAATTTTTTTTTTATTTTAAGGCAAAACAACGTTTGCCAGGACTGCTAGAATGCTATATAATTTTGGTAACAAAATTCGTTCTCTCTCTCATCATAATTTTAATAAATATCTAACATTTCTTCTATACTATTCAAGCGTTATCTTTTCTATCCGTTACTCTAAGAATATCTCTAAAAGATTTAGAGAAAATAGTGCTTTTTTACTTTTTTTACTTAACTGATATTTCAAGTGTTATAAATACTTCAAAAATAAATGAGTAAGTTGTACCGCAGGATTTTTTTTATACCACATAGGTGGCAAACAAGCATACGGCCCATCTGATGGTAAAAGGTTAATGGTAATATGGACGCCTGAAACACCAGGGGTGTCACATGCGCGTTGCCGACCCTTAAGAAACCTTAATATACCCTTCTTGAAAAACCCCATGCTGTAGTCTCTCGAGAAAACCTCGGCAGGTAGTTCATTCCACAATCTAAGTGTACGCGGAGGAAGCTCCTCTGAAACCGCACTGTCCGAGACCACTTGGGTTCCAGCGTGTGGGTATGAATTTCCTGTCGATGGCGAGGGTACTAAAATAATTCTAAAACCATATTAATCGTATTTGAAATAGTAATTATTGTAATGCAATAGAATATTAGAATCATCTTCTGTTTTCTAAAGATTACTCTTAGAATATCTTGTATGTATATATGTAGGTTTATATATTTATCCCTAATGTAAGTATGTATATCTAGCAGTATAATAAATAGTATCTGTGTGAATGTGTGCCACCTACCCTATTCTATGTACATAAGTCCTCTCTTCTAGGTTGTCAGTAAGAGATTGCATTTAGCGATAAGACCGCCTTTTGTTATTATTTTACTATTTACTGTATTTTCTTATTATTTTATGTGTACACAATAAAGAGTTTTATTATTATTATTATTATTAATATCTGTAAAAGATTTAGAGAAAAATGCCTTCTTTACTATATATACTACTATATACTTTTACCTTACTAAGTGGTGTAATGATAATAAAATGTATCTCAATATTTCAAAATGTTACCATATTAAATTTACCAGAAAACACAGACCTTTCAAATCAGGTTATTTTATAAACGGTACCAAACTACAAGAAGTCACCACATTACTCTTGGTATATGGCCAACTAAGATTTTCTGATCACATCGATAAAATTGTGGCCGAAGCTAACAAGTCACTGGGTTTTATCTTAAGGAACTCAAAAAGTTTTAAAAAACCAACCACTATTATTCTGCTTTATAACAGCTATGTGAGGAGTAGGTTGGAATATTGCAGCATGGTTTGGTCTCCTACCTACAAAGTACACATAAACAGAATAGAAAGAGTACAAAAAAAATTTGTTCGTAGTTTGTCATATCGTTTCAAAACACCAAGCAATATTAAAACTTACAAAGACAGAACTAATCATTTTCTCCTTGAACAACTGTCCTTGCGTAGATCTTACCTTGACATGTCTTTTCTGTACAAGTTGGTAAATGGTCTCATAGATTGTCCTCCCCTACTAAATAAAATTAATTTTATGTACCCACAAGAATACCACGTCATCCTTGCAACTTATTCAAAAGTAAAGTTTGCAGAACTAATTTGGGTCGTGTTTATGTATTTTATCGCGCCTGTACAACGATTTTGCAGAGGAAAAACCTGAAATTGATATTCTTTTTATCATCCGAGTTCATAGCTCAAAATGACGTTCCTTGTCACATATGTTTTATTGTATTGTTGTTAGGAGCATTCTAGTTTAAATTTAATTTATTAATTAATTTTATTGACATTGTAATAGTAGTGACATAATCTTGTAACTTAAAGCATGCTGTGGTTACCTATAATTATGAGAACAGTTAGTTTAAGAACATTAGAATTGTATAGAATGATAACAATTTTTCTATTGCTGTATCTTATGTTGGTAATCCTTAAAAATAAATAAATAAATAAATAAATACTAAAACTAATACTTCAAGTGCTATAAATACTTAAAAAATAAATAAGTAAGTCGTGCCACAGGATACTAAAATCATTTGAAGTGTATTTGAAATAGTAATTATTGTGATGTAACAGAATTTTATCTGTATATATATAGGTATCAAGATAATATATCTTTCAGTTAATACAAGATAATGAATTGAGTTAATGTGACGTCGAGACTAGTACAATGTTACGCGTAAAGAAGTTGGTTTTATTCACACTATTTGCAATGAATCTGATTGATCAGCCAGCTCCGGAGATTACCATCGAGCAAGGCACTTTGATCGGTAAAGTCAACTCAGATGGAACTATTTTTGAATACATGGGCGTACCGTATGCGTCATTTAACAGTACAACTCGTTTTCAAGTAAGTTTGTTTAGTTTTTTTACGTTTAGTAATATTGTTATCACTTGTCAAATGTTGATAAAGTAATCTTTATTGCTGTTGGGTTAAGAATGTTAGGTATAACTAATATTAACCGATGTTGTGAGATGATGTATTTTCTTTTATATGTGATAATGAAGAGGTACAACCGCCTGCGCTAACGGTTTACACTGGTGGGGCACCAGTGGAGGATGATAGCACGAGGTCAGGTCAGTTAGCACATCGTAATAAATTCACCTGTAATTTTTTACGACGGTTTCGAGGGGAAACCGCATGGAAGTCAACCTGACATGGTACATTGCTAGCAATGGGATCAAAGGTCCATATTAACAATCCCCTTCCCTTTGATTATATATTACATATGATATTGGACTGACAAAATGTGTATTAAAATAATCTTATATACTAAATAACAATAGGAAAATGTAAGGTGATACAGTTTAGACACGGCAATGCTTAGTAGACAATATTGAGTTTGTCTTATGGCTAGCATAATTAATTGCAAATATTATATTCATGTATCTAGGTAACTGTGTCCCATAAGTGACAATAATGAATAGTGTAATACACTTTATAAGAGATCACTTCTTTATTAATCATATTATTAAAGGAGCTCGGAAAATCATAACCTGGTAATGTAAAAAATGATATGCAAATTTTGCTGCTTCGTGATGTTCAAATTTGTAGATATATAGGTAATGTTGATGTTAGATATATAATGATGTAGTCATAATACATCGTGGTCATGCCAGTCAGTAATGACAATAATGATATAGTATTGACGGCATATATGACAGAACTTCATAGTAAAACAGTTACTATACTGTATACATATATTGCACTACTATTAGCGAATTGTGCCTTGGGTTGCAGATATTAGAGTCAAACCTTCAAATGCTTAACAATATGAAGGAGATGTTCAAATAACTAAAGGTTGACTTCCATATTTGTTAGCATATAAATTTGGCTATATAAAGATGAAACAAGACATACTTTTTTGATATCTTATCTAATGACAATGATTTTATACATAATTAACAAAAAATATCTAACACTGATTAGTAGAAGTTCTTATGAAGGATATTATTCAATAATTTCTACTTAATATTACGTGTATTTATACAACTTACATCATTTAATGCTACATATATTATTGTATACAATTTCCAGGGTCCTCTGCCTCCACCATCATGGGAAGGTGTTTACCGAGCAGTAGATGAGATGTACTCATGTCCACAAGTCACAAGATATGGAGTAGTAGGATCAGAAGACTGCTTGAAGGCTAATATTTACGTACCTGTTAAAGCAACAGGACCACTGCCAGTTATGGTCTTCATACACGGTGGAGCATTTGTTTTTGGGAGTGGTGGAAAACTTCTACTGGGACCAGAGTTCCTCGTAAAGCACAATGTGATTTTAGTCACTATTAACTATAGACTTGGTGCTCTTGGCTTTCTTTGTTTGGGTATTGAAGAAGCTCCTGGCAACGCTGGACTTAAAGATCAAATAGCAGCGTTAAGATGGATAAAGAAGAATATAGCTGCTTTTGGCGGAGATCCCGACAATATAACAGTTTTCGGTGAAAGTGCTGGTGCAACTTCTACGTCTATATTAATAGCTAGTGAAGCTACAAATGGTTTATTTAATCGAGCTATTATACAAAGTGGTTCATCGATTACTAATTGGTCGTTAAATAAAAAACCTATTTGGGTTGCTAGTCTCCTAACTAAAGAATTAGGCTATAATACAGAAGATCCCTACGAAATATATGATATATTATCAAAGCTGCCATACAATAAACTTATAAGTTTAAAACCTCCAAAACCTTTAGGATTATATTTTGATACGCAACTATTGCATATTCCATGTATCGAAAAACCATTACCAGGGATAGAACCTGTACTGACTGATTTACCTTATAACTTATTATTAAAGAAACCTAAGAATATATCTGTGATATATGGATCAAATAGTAAAGAAGGTTATTTCTTAGTTGCGAGGGAATCGCCTGAAACATTACAAGTAAGAAATACGCATTACTTGTTTGCTTCTGATCTGACATTTGAAAATGAAGACATAGCTGCGAAGGAGGCAATAAAAGTGAAAGAATTTTATTTTGGAAATGAACTTATCAGTCAAGATACTATTTCGAAGCTGGTTGACATTTATACAGAACTTTACTTCGAGATTCCAACTATACTAGAAACTGATATAATGATCGCTGCAAATAATACATCAGTTTACAATTATTATTTCGATTACAGTGGAAAACGAAACCTACTGAAATACGCAACGCCTTTTAAAAATCATGACGGTGCATGTCATGCTGACGAATTGTTTTATTTATTTAATTCGAGGATATGGCCGTTTCCAATCAGTCAGAGGGATCAAAAGATAGTTAACTGGCTTACGAAATTATGGACAAATTTTGCTAAATACGGGTATTATTATTTTTTTATACATTTTTTATATTTGACGACCTCGGTGGTCTAGCGGTCTAGCACACCGCTTTATGTCCGATGGTCGCGGGTTCGATTCCTCGCATGGCACAAACATTTGTATTCATGAGTATGGTTGTTTGTATCGGTCTGGGTGTTTTCTTTATATAATATGTATGTATTTACAAAAAATATATATCTATGTATATGTACAGCTATCTAGTACCCATAACACAAGCTTTAGTTAGCTTAACTTGGGTCTAGATGGCGCTGTATGAATTGTCCTGAGATTATTATTATTATTATAAATTATAATTAATATTATCTTATACTACTTTATACTTGAACTATAACAATAATGATTTCTGGGACTAACTTTTTGAGCATGCAATATGTAGGAATGAAAATAATATTTTAAAGAAAGTGTTATGTATGAGTATAATAATAATAATCTCAGGACAATTCATACAGCGCCATCTAGACCCAAGTTAAGCTAGCTAAAACATGTGTTATAGGTACTAGATAACTGATACAAATACATAGATATTTTTTTTTCGTAAATACATACCTATTATACATAGAAAACACCCGATACAAACAATCATACTCATAAATACAAATGTTTGTGCCATGCAAGGAATCGAACCCGCGACCATCGGAAATAAAGCGGTGTGCTAAACCACTAGACCATAGAGGCCGTCAATATGGATGGTAAGGGCAGAGAAATGCCGAAAAAGAGATGGATGGGAAGGAAGAGTGAATAACAACTACTGAATAACAGGGGTGAATGGGAGAGAAAAACATATTACACTCCGAAAAACAGACGGATGGACTGTGTGAAAGATGATATGGCAAGGAAGGGCGTGATTAACGAGATGACTGTAAACAGGGATGAATGGAAGAGAAAAATATATTACACTCTGCTATCTGCTACTTCCTTTTCCCTTTCTTTTGACGAACCCAAAAGAATAGAAAGAAATAAGGAAGAAGCAGATGATGATAAACATTTTATAACTTATTGAATTAATTGTTAGGAGTTGCGATACTTATACTTATACAAGGATATAAGAAACATAAGTAATATAAAAATATCTTTATTACAGAGACCCTACACCGAATTTCAAGTCAGATTTACCCGTCAGATGGACACCCAGCAATAAAGAAAGTAAAAAGTTTTTATACATCAATGATGAACTGAATATGGGCCCTTTGCCGAATGCAGATTCATATCATTTATGGAACTACATATACAATAATTATAGGATAACTGATAAAAGACATTATTTAGAATAAATTTCTTCTTATTCGATCAAAGTTATGTCAATTATTGTTTACATCCTGTTATTTATAAAATTATTTATTTAAAAAAGGCGTTTTATTTTAAACTAGCTGTACTCGCGACTTGGCCGTGTGGCATTTAACTTTATTTTTCTAAAATAAAAGTAGCCTAAGTTACTCTTTATTACATCAGCTACCTGCCAATAATAGTCCCGTCAAAATCGGTCCAGCCATTTCAGAGATTAGCCAGAACAAACAGACAGACATAAAATGTAAACAAAAAAATATTTTGGTGTATGTACCTATTACGGCTGGCAACGGCAGTGAATTAGGGTAAAATAAATAAGACAACTTACCAAATTTGAGCGATGTATTTAGTGGTAGAATATATGACACAATGTAGCAAAACAATATAATAAAAAATATATGGTTTAATAATGGAAATATCTATAAAAACGAGTCTGTCGCCAACAGTACAGTAATTCATATGCGTATAGTTAAAAACGTTTATTTCAGTATTACAAACAGATACTCCAATTTTATTTATATGTATAGATTATTTTATTAACATACCATTTACATGATTCTGAACTAATATTGTACTTGACATAATTTTATATTCATTTAACTCTTATCAGTCCATTAAATGTAACATAAAACATGCAAATTAACTGAACTTTAACCTTATCTATATATGATAATATAATCAGGAATTGATTCGCGTTACAGAAAATCTAAACATCATTATATTCCACGTAGATGCTAAATTAAATACAATTTACTCTAATGAAGCAGAATATAATGTCTTTCATTTCTATATCTGAATATACTCGTATGTAACTCAAAGGTGACTTACGTAGTGATCTATCAACGCACAGTCCAAACCACTGGACGGATCGGGCTGAAATTTGGCATACAGTTAGATGTTATGACGTAGACATCCGCTAAGAAAGGATTTTGATTAATTCTACCCCCAAAGGGATAAAATAGGGGATGAAAGTTTATATGAAACTTTGTCAATTTTAAACCGATCGGGCTGAGACTTTGCATGCATAAAGCTATTATGACGTAGGCATCCCCTAAGAAAGGATTTTGATAAATTTCACCTCTAAGGGATAAATTAACGCGAACGAAGCCGCGCGCAAAAGCTAGTCTAAATATATATAACTCAAAGGTGACTGACGTAGTGATCTATCAACGCACAGCCCAAACCACTGGACCGATCGGGCTGAAGTTTGGCATACAGTTAGATGTTATGACATAGGTATCCGCTAAGAAAAGATTTTGATTAATTCTACTCCCAAAGGGATAAAATAGGGGATGAAAGTTTATATGAAACTTTGTCAATTTTAAACCGTACGGGCTGAGACTTTGCATGCATAAAGCTATTATTACGTAGGCATCCCCTTTTCTAATAACCAAACGAGAAGCACTGAATCACTGGCAAGAAATGCCAGGATTAATACATTCAAAAGACCTTATATCGGGCTTCTCGACCAAGTACTCCAATAGATTACTGCAATTGAGTAAAAACAACATATGCATGATGACTAGGGCCCTCACAGGACACTGCAAATTGAACAAGCATATGGCTAAGCTAGGCCTATGCACGACAAGTATCTGCAGATTCTGCCAAACTGAAGAGGAAACGCCGCTTCACATCCTATGTGGTTGTAGCCCACTCATGCATAAACGAAATATCTCCTTTGGAAAGTTTACACTCTTTCCCGAGGAGATAAAAACGATCGCTCCTAAGAATATCCTTCAATTCTTGTCCCTGACGGGTCTAGGTAGCGAACTCTGAAAAGGGCGAGCACAATAGATCTATGTAGGTCGCAGTGCTACAGGTGCTACACATCTGACAATAGCCCAAACAACCCAATAAAAAAAAAAAAAAAAATCCCCTAAGAAAGGATTTTAATAAATTTCACCTCTAAGGGATAAACGCGAGCAAAGCCGCGGGCAAAAGCTAGTCTTATATATAAAATTCTTGTATCACAATGTTAGTTACATTACTCCTCCGAAAGGACTTGATCAATTTTTATGAAATTTTATATGCACTTTCAGTATATCTGAGAATCGGCTACTATCTATTTTTCATACCCCTAAGTGTTAATTTTTTATCATTAAAAAATACATATAACCCTAAATTTTCGCCCTTCTAGCATCAACTCTAATTTTTAATAGCGATATTAATTTATATGGTACAACAACGTTCGCCAGGTCAACTAGTAATATATAGTAATTATAATAATCTCGGGACTATTGACACAGCGCCATCTAGACCCAAGTTAAGCTAGCTAAAGCTTGTGTTATGGGTACTATATAACTGATACAAATACATAGATATATTTTTTTCGTAAATACATACATATTATACATAGAAAATACCCAGACCGTTACAAACAGTCATACTCATGAATACAAATGTTTGTGCCGTGCGGGGAATCGAAGCCGCGACCATCGGACGTAAAGCGGTGTGCTAGACCGCTAGACCACCGAGGTCGTCATATAATATACAACAACTTCAACCAGGAATGAGTAATGAGTTCATATTCAACACTATATAATTCAAACACAATACATGAAACAACTAACTGGCGACACATAACATACTTAAGCCGTTTTTTAACCAATAATAAGTACATACAAATTCTCCATGCGTTTGTAATTACATTTATAAGAAATAAAAAATTTACTGTAGGGTTACTAAATCCTGGTTCTCTCGGTACACGACATGACGAGTTCCTTGTGGCTATGGCGCGACATCAAGTTGACGTGATGGCCATTAACGAGACATGGCTTAGAACTGGAGAAGAGGCACGGGCTCCCATTGTTCCCGGATACCATCTCCGTCACATACCTCGTCCTGTTGATATTCGTACGCGCGGCGGAGGCGTAGGCTTTTACATAAGAACTGGACTAAATACTCGTGTTCTTAAACACCCACACACACCATCGGTAGAACAAATGTGGATAAGTATTAACATCAACACTAAAAAACTAGTAATTGGTACTGCATACCGTCCTCCATGGCTAGATCTTGACATATTCATTGATGCTCTTACTAATTCTCTAACTACATTTTCAGGATTCGATCATACCATTTTACTCGGAGATTTCAATACCAACCTTCTAAATGATCAAAATTCTCAAACAAAAAAACTTAGAGAATTTTTAGACTGCATAAACTTATCACAACATGTTACTGAGCCAACACATTATACTGAACACAGTACTACGTTAATAGATCTTATATGTTCTAATGTAAGAACAACGCATGTATGTATCGATTATATACGTGAACTCAGCAATCATGCTTTCTTAACCTGTACTTTTGATGTAAGAAAAGATAAACCGAAACCAAATTGGATACATTATAGACCATTACAGGATATCGATATGATTGAATTTAATACAGCTATTAATTCTATTGCATGGGAATCACTCTTAACTGAAGACGTTAACGAATGTGTAAATAATTTTAATCATGAAATAATTAAATTATTTGATAGATATGCTCCTATTAAGACAATTTTTGTTAAGGACTATACATACCCCTGGATAACTGATACAATTAAACTAATGATGAAGTTACGTGATAGGGCTTATGTTAGAAGTTGTAAAACTAAATTGAGTTCACATAAAGAATACTATAAACAGTTAAAACGTACAGTTAATATTGCCTTACATCGTGAAAAATCTGTGTACTTTAATCAATATATAAATAAAAACATAAACGATCCTAAAACTTTATGGAAAAATGTTAAAAATAATGTTGGTAATTTTAAAACTAAAGTTAAAGAACTGCCACCTCATTTACGTGATCCAGATGCCATAAATGCCTTTTTTCTTGACCTACCTAATAATAATGTTCCTGATATTTCTGATTTATTACACTTTGCTTTAAATCGTTTCAATTCCTCTGTGTTTAAATTCAAATTAGTGGAACCAAATATCATATTAAAAATGATTAAATCTATGAAATCAAACGCGATAGGATCAGATGGTATTTCCCTAAACATGATATTGTTAACTTTACCTAGAACTTTACAAGTAATAACTGACATAGTTAACTTATCTTTTAAAACTAGTACTTTCCCTAATGCCTGGAAAATGGCCATAGTTAAACCTATACCCAAAAATACAAATCCCACAGAGTTAAAAGACTTACGACCCATTAATATATTACCATTTTTGTCCAAAATAGTTGAAAAAACAATCTGTATTCAAATTACGGAATACTTAGAGTCTAATCACATACTGCCTGAGCTACAGTCTGGTTTTAGAAAGGGCCGCAGCACATGTAGTGCACTTACACAAGTAGTAAATGATATTTTAACAAATCAAGATTTAGGCAAGGTTACTATTCTTGTACTATTAGATTTTTCTCGTGCATTCGATACCATTAATATATCACTGCTATTAGCCAAACTGACTTTTTATGGGTTCGATAACGTTACAGTAAAGTGGTTCTCTAGCTATCTAAGTAATCGCTATCAAAAAGTACAATTGACCACAACAAATTCTCCCACTTTAACATCATCATCTGCTCAAGTTGTAAAAGGTATTCCGCAAGGATCTATTCTAGGGCCGATATTGTTCATACTCTTCACAGCTGACATCATTAAGTCTATGAAAATTTGTAAATATCATTTATTCGCAGATGATCTTCAAATGTATAAATCTATAAATCCCTATAATCCTAATCCAGATATAGCAGTGTTAAATAATGATTTGAACAATATAGCGAAATGGTCGATATCAAATGGTCTTACTTTAAATCCAACAAAATCAAAATTACTAGTACTTGGTACTAAAAATAAAATAAATCAGATCATGGCACAAAATCCTACTCTGTCAATTTCAGAAAATCCTCTAATATTTGTTGATCAAGTTCGAAATCTTGGTGTCATTATGGATAGCTCTTTACACTTCGAGAGTCATATCCATGAAACCATAAGAAACTGTTACTATAGACTAGGAGTACTGTATAAAGTACGTGATTTTCTAAGTGAGAAAATGCGTATCACTCTATGTGATTTATTAGTTCTGTCTAAACTCAACTATGCGGACACAGTCTACGGAGGCTGTCTATTAAATCGTACAAAAAAAATAATACAGCGCGTGCAGAATGCATGCGCACGCTTCTGCTTTTCTATACCCCCCCGTGCTCATGTTACTCCCTATATAAATCAATGCAACTGGCTAAAAATGGAACACAGACGATCTCTACATTTTGCAGTATTGCTTTTTGGAGTGGTGAAGTATAAGAAACCAATATATTTATTTGAAAAACTTTCATTTTCTATGCGAAATCATCGATTGTCACATCCCTACATGATCTATCCTCAATATAAAACTGCAGCATTTCGTGGAAGTTTTAAATATACTGCCACGAAATGCTGGAACAATTTACCACCCCCGCTTCAAAATACTATTCAGTCAGTTTCGTCTTTTAAACATAATTTTAAAAAATATTTACTCAAAGTACAAAAATTTTAAACGTGGCAGATAAATACAGTATTTTTATATACATATATATATTGATTAAATAAATAAATATATTCAAGCTATACTATATTACACAAGTCTTTCTATCAACACTTTTTTATCCTTATATATTTTTCTTCTATTTATCACACATATAATTCATCCATTTAACTGATTCTTCATTTTAGATATTTGATTTGAATTTATCACGAATGCTATTTCTTTTTTTCTTTTTTTCAAGTGGCTCCACTGAAAATCAGCGCTGTAGTGATACGCTGCGGCACCAGCTGAGTGGAAGCCTTTTCAGCATAGCGAATTATTAGTTTTTAAATTTTCTTTTTTATCTGTACGCTTTTTTATGCTGAATAAATGATTATTATTATTATTATTATTATTATCATTATTACATAGTATAAAACAAAGTCGCTGTCGCTGTCTGTCCGTCCCTACGTATGCTTAAATCTTTAAAACTACGCAACGGATTTTGAAGCGTTTTTTTTAATAGATAGAGTGATTCTAGAGGAAGGTGTATATATATATATAATACAGTAAACAGAGTACTGTAGTAGAGTAGAGACTGTAGTAAACAGAGTAGCTAGTTTTTAAATAAACTAAATTAATAATTGATCCCGGAAGATCTGTCCGATCCGGAACCATGATATCGCTATAGCAACGTTAACAAAATTAAACTCACAATTTGGAGTATCATCCGGTAAATAAATAATAGAATAAAAACTACCTCACCAATCTAATAGCATTTACTAATTCGATTTGCCCTAAAGCTCCACCCGAGCCAACTAATGGCAGTGGAGCAATCACAATGAACGGTAGTTTATTTGATAACTTTTGTTGTAATTTGACAAGCAACGTCTTTGATTCAGCTCAGACCGAGAAATGTACACGTATATCACGGTTATGGAATGAAATTTAATGTTACATATATAAACTGGAATATGTACCTCGACCTAATGTTAGCAGATTGGTTTTAAAAAGAACAACAGTAGGAAAATATGGTATAGAACCATAATTATTAATGAAATAAAATAAAATTAAACTTGTGTCGCGCATGAAGAACACTGATTATTTAAAAAAATAACTTAATTTAAATAATTCCTATATGAATAAATTATTTTATGTTCGAATTTTAATTTTAAATTAGGTATTACATATTCCAACTGTTTGTGAAATGTTTTGAATGAAATGAGGTAGTCTGATTTTAAAAAGTCAAAAGTTAAGTTTCTAGCCAGTTCATCTCAAGTGAATTAATTAATTAATAAATAACTTGTATAAGTGGCTTAGATTTCCTACCTGAATAAATAATTTGATGTTCGAATTTTAAATTTAAAATATGTATTACATATTCGAACTGGTAGATGTTTTGAATGAAAAGAGGTAGTCTGATTTTAAAAAGTTAAGAGTTGAGTTTCTAGCCAGTTCGTCTCGAGTGAAATAATTAATCAACACATAACCTGTATGTGGCTGTAAGTGGGTTAAATTTAAAATTCGAACACAAAATAATTTATTCAGGTAGGACATGCTTGTTTTAATTTTTTGTGTTCGAATTTTAAATTTAAAATATGTATTACATATTCGAACTGACAGAAGTTTTGAATCACAAGTGTTAGTGTGATTTTAAAAAGAGCAATGATTGAGTTTGTAACCAGTTCATCCCAAGTGAAATAATTATTAAAAAAATAACTTGTATATGTAGCTTAAATATTCTACTTGAATAAATTATTTTATGTTCGAATTTTAAATTTAAAATATGTATATTACATATTCGAACTGACAGAGGTTTTGAATCAGTAGTCTAATTTAAAAAGAGTTACAGTTCTAGCCAGTTCATCTCAACTGAAATAATTATTAAAAAAATAACTTGTATAAGTGGCTTAGATGTCCTACTTGAATAAATAATTTTATGTTCGAATTTTAAATTAAGAATGTGTATATGTTCGAAGTGGCAGAACTTTTTAATCAGTCTGGTTAGTTAAGGCTTTCTGAATTGCCAGTATTATGGTGAATGCAACACTAAAGGGGCCTACCTTTCAGTCATCATCATCATCATCGTTTCAGCCCAGAATACGACTGTGGTTAACGGTAAAATAACAGTCTGATAGTTTTAAGATGTATATTAGCAATTAGATAAAGTACATAGATCACTGAAGAACATCACTACTCGGTACTCTACACGTCCACTGTTAAACAAAGTTCTCCCCCAAAAATCTCCACCACGATCAGTTCTGCGCTGCTCGCATCCAACGTTTTCCAGCGATCTTGACCAGATTGTCGGACCAAATTGTCACATATATCAAATATCTCCCAGTCAGCGGCTGCTAATCGGGGACTTTACTGCCCTAATTACTTAACGTTCATCTGTCATATGAGCTATGTCCTTGCACATGCCACTTCAGTTTCGCAATTCTTCCTTTCACTCAGTATATTTGAGTATAACTATTTTCGAGAGTTTGCCGCTACTGTGCTGTCTGATATATTAATTTTGTTATCGATGTTTTCATCAGTCGAGAGTTGATCAGAAATATAAATTGCCACACTCTTTTGTCTAAGTCAGGGCATCGTCCAATAGTCCCCCTTACTAGCAAACCGCTCCTCTGCCTGATATTAGTCATTGGGGTAGTATCATATGTATGAAGTACAGATTTATCAGGCTTCAATTTCTGAGACACACACTTTAAATACGATCCAATTATAGATTATTCTGTACACGTGCTATCTATCATAGAACTGCATCCAAAGCTGCTGTGTATACAGCAGTAGTTTACTTTTTACTAGTTTCATGCAGAATATTTATTCTTGTATACGAATTCTTTGGATAAAGTTTAAATTTTTATAAAATATGATAAAGTATGCCTGAGGGTACAAAGTGGATGTGTGTGGTACAAGTTACAAGAGATTTGAAAATGTAATTTCTTTTTCTTCAAATTTTATCTGGATGTAGTGTTTTTACTTCTCCTATCGTGAAGGTGTACTTTTAAAGCAACAGCGAGTGTACAACTGTCTGGAAGGGGATTGTCAGTAATGTGAACTCATAACTCTATCGCTAGCAATGTACCATGTCAGATTGACCTCCACGCGGTTCCCCCTGGAAACTATCGTGATAAATTCCTGGTAAATTTGTCACGATGGGCTAACTGACCTGACCTCATGCTCATCTTATCATCCTCCACTGGTGCTCCGCCAGCGTAAACCGTTAGCGCAGGCGGATGCTCCATTCCATTATCATCCATAAAGAAAACTGTCTTGGTTCAAGAATAATCACTATGACTTATTTTCTCTTATTAATTATTTAACCAGTTGTTGTATATTGAATTTTTTTTCTATTTTATTATTTCATTGAATTAATGCTAATCGGTGGTTTGTATTCACACACTTAAACTTAAATTGTAAGTAAGAATAAATTATTTAAAAGAGCTTTTAAAAGATCTTGCTTGTTCTTCTTGTGATGAGACAGCATTCCGAATGAGTAGATTAAAAAAAAATGTTATGACTATTCAAAAGTGCTTCAATGTAAGTTTGTTTGAATAAATGATTTTCTATTCTATTCTAATAGATTTGGAACACAGACACCGCTACTCTCCTATAACTTGCACCATTGTCAATATTTAGATTTTACAAGTTCGAAACTACATTGTCTTAAGGTTATGAATATTATAGAGGGGTTGGCGACGGTTACCACGTCGTATTTTCGATCGGTTTGCTTCAGACGACTTTATGTCAATTGGGTATTTGAGCTTGAAATATGACTGAAGGTCTAAATTGCATTTTATACCCTAAAAAAACATTATTTTATTCATTTATTTTTAGCTACTTATAGCCTACAAAACTTAAGAAAATGTTTGAACACTTGATACGGCCTGATGTGTTTATGAAACTTATTGTTAAGGGAAAAAAAAGAAGGAAAAAGGAAAGAGAGGGAAAGGAAGATCAAGGTACTGCTACATCAAGCAAATTAAAGACACAATTGGAATTGTTGCAAACTCTTTGCGCCTTTTTATATGTTTTATTTTTCTATCAATTTTAAATGTACTTTATTTATTTATTTATTCTTTTACACACAAAAATGTATACATAGTGGACTTAATGATGGCATTCTCTACCAGCCAACCGTCACATTGATCAGAGATGATAAGGTGGTGCACTTTAATAGAAATAGAAATAATCTTTATTCAAATAAACTCATTACAAGCACTTTTGAATAGTGATATTTTGATTCTACCACTCATTCGGAATGCAGATTCATCACAAGAAGAATGAGCAAGAAACTTGTGTGTTGCTCTTTTTAATAGATGTTTTTTTTTATATAAATAATTACAGTGTAACAAGTAAGAGGCATGCGATAATCAACATAGAAATCGCTACGCACTCATTATTAGTGTAATCAGATAATATTGTTAGTGCTATGTATTTAAAATTTTTCTACAAAAACATTATTATCGTTAACGAATTCTTCAATTTTATAGTAAGCTTTTTTGCAAAGGAAGTGTTTTATTTGACATTTAAATCTATTATAAAATATATATTGTAAAACCTTACGCAATTGCCATAAAACGAATTACTAACTTTAGCCAAACGACATTTAGGTAAAATCAGTTTATTATTGTTACGTTAATAATTAATTAAAAAGAAAAGAAAGAAAAATTGTAATACCATATTGTAAATAATTTATATGTAGAAATATGTAATAATAATAAAAATAAATATAAATCGTCTCTCTGGTCATTGGTCATTTGTGTTCGCATTTAAGTTACGGTGAAAAGGCCTATGCACGACAAGTATCTGCAGATTCTGCCAAACTGAAGAGGAAACGCCGCTTCACATCCTATGTGGTTGTAGCCCACTCATGCATAAACTAAATATCTCCTTTGAAAAGTTTACACTCTTTCCCGAGGAGATAAAAACGATCGCTCCTAAGAATATCCTTCAATTCTTGTCCCTGACGGGTCTAGGTAGCGAACTCTGAAAAGGGCGAGCACAATAGATCTATGTAGGTCGCAGTGCTACAGGTGCTACACATCTGACAATAGCCCAAACAATCCAATAAAAAAAAAATACGATGAAAAAGAAAGCAATGTACACAGAAACTCTTTCAACATCGTTATATGGATGATATTGCACCAAACCCAAATCATGAGACAAAAGCAGCATAATGATAATGTTGTATGGGTATCAAATTTACGTACTAAAATCTTAAATAAAATTTAAGTACATTAAAGATCAACAGAAGGAAACATGATAGGACTATGAGAGAGAATAAATTATGATAGAAATAAAGAAGTAAGAAAAGTTAATGAAAGACATGTAATATTCTTCTTGTTTTGTATATTATAATATAGGACTCTTTTATTCTATTTTATTTAAGGTAGAGCACCTCAGACATCTCATGAAATAAAAATAAGTTACCTTGTTAACTGTGCTCTTCATAAGAAATAGAAATAGGAATTGCATCAAAGAAATGTGTCGACGAGATTTGAATTCAAGACCATTCGGATGTATATAAACCGAAGTAGCCTTTGTATGTCATCTGAATGGATACCTCAAGGTCCTCTCCACTTCAGCCGCATAGAAGCTTGGTGTGATTACCCAGTGAAATTATAGGTTATGAAGCCAGAAGCTTGACATCATAGTCCTTCAGAATGGCACGCTTGAGTGGTATCACTGAGGTCACATAACGTACGTGTTACTGTTCATCTATTTGACGGCCTCGGTGGTCTAGCGGGTAAACACACCGCTTTACTTCGTATGGTCGCGGGTTCAATTCCTTGCACGACACAAACTTGTATTCATGAGTATGATTGTTTGTGTCGGTCTGGCTGTTTTCTATGTATAATATGTATGTATTTACGAAAAAACTATATCTACGTATTTGTATCAGTTGTGTAGTATCCTTAAAGCTTTAGCTAGCTTAACTTGGGTCTAGATAGCGCTGTGTCAATTGTACTGATATTATTATTATTATTATATACTTTTACCACTTACCATCAGGTAGGCCTATAACTTGTTTGACGTTCCAATCTAAATATATGTAACTCAAAGGTGACTGACATAGTGATCTATCAACGCACAGCCCAAACCACTGGATGGATCGAGCTGAAATTTGGCATGCAGGTAGATGTTGTGACGTAGGCAATAAAGGATTTTGATTAATTCTTCCAAGGGGATAAAATAGGGGATGACAGTTTGTATGCAACTTTGTCAATTTTAAACCGATCGGGCTGAGACTTTGCATACATAAAGCTACTATGACGGTTTCAAGGATGCCTAATCCTTCCATGGATTTTGATGAATTCCACCTCTGAGGGGTTAAAAAACGCGAGCGAAGCCGCGGGCAAAAGCTAGTTTAGTATAAACGTGAACAAGTCGAGATAACTTTGATACTTGTACTTATTATTATAGTTCATATAAATACAATACAAACATAATGAATACAAAAACCAACGGAACAGAAAATATTGTGCAATAATTTTACGATTGTACTAGAGATCCGTCCCGACTTTGCTCGGAAACATAACATATCTTTGAATTTCTCGGCTTGTTCTGTACTATAACACGCATGTATTATACATATAAACCTTCCTCTTGAATCACTCTATCTATCGCTGAAAATTGAATTAAAATCACTTGCGTAATTTAAAATTCTTTATCATTACATATGTAGTATAAAACAAAGCGGTGAGGCAGACGTAAAGCGATGGGCAGATGCCTTTCAATAATATAATCATATTAATTGCAATATACCTTCAGGGAGAAGTTATTTAGCACACCGCTTTACGTCCAATAGTCGCAGGTTCGATTCCTCGCACGGTAGTCGGTACAAACATTTGTATTCATGAGTCTGATTAGTTGTATCGGTCTGGGTGTTTACTATGTATGTATTTACAAAAAAAAAAGTATGTATGTATTTATATTAGGAGTTTAGTACCCATAACACAAACTCAGCTTAACTTGGGACTAGATGGCGCTGTATCAATTGTCCATGGACATTATTATTATTATTTACACTATCGTCGCATTTTCTCAGCTTTTGCTGGTTTCCTACAACACTTATAGTTCGAAACCAAGTAAGTGAAGTATATGTGTGTATGTAAGAGTCTGTGTTTGTGTGAGTGTGCGTGTGTATGTGTGTGTATGAGTGTGTGTGTAGTTATTGTACGATATTGATTTATTTATTAGCATACAAAACAGATTACAGTCAATATAATAATATAACTAGGAGCGTGTAGTTCAGTACAAAACTGGATTGCAATCCAACACTATGTATGCCTAAGAGCTAAATTATATAGACGCATTCAATATACGCTAGATAAGGTTATATAATAAAAAGTAAACTAAATAGAAAATGATATATAACTACGTAATGCAATGAATTATCATGTTAACAGAATTTTATTTATATTAAAGAAAAGAAAATTGGTACAATGTTAAATATAATTTGTCTCTTTACGGTGGAAATTTAATTGTCTCCGGAACTGGACCTGGATATATTGTTATTATTATTATTCTCATTATCGTCTCCCTCTCACAGCTTTTGCATTATTATTATTATAAAGGGACAATAATAAATTATCACAAAAAAGTGTAATAGATATATTAGATTCTAATAGATATATTAGACAATGTGGCGTAAGACTTGATGAATTTTATGTTGTTTTTAAATTTTTATAATCATATTTTGTGACATACACTTTTTTGTGATAATTTATTATTAAAACTAACAAATAAAATAGATTCTAATAGATATATTAGACGATGTGGCGTAAGACTTGATGAATTTTATGTTGTTTTTAAATTTTTGTAATCATATTTTGTGACATACACTTTTTTGTGATAATTTATTATTAAAACTAACAAATAAAATAGATTCTAATAGATATATTAGACGATGTGGCGTAAGACTTGATGAATTTTATGTTGTTTTTGAATTTTTATAATCATATTTTGTGACATACACTTTTTTGTGATAATTTATTATTAAAACTAACAAATAAAATAGATTCTAATAGATATATTAGACGATGTGGCGTAAGACTTGATGAATTTTATGTTGTTTTTGAATTTTTACAATCATATTTTGTGACATACACTTTTTTGTGATAATTTATTATTAAAACTAACAAATAAAATAGATTCTAATAGATATATTAGACGATGTGGCGTAAGACTTGATGAATTTTATGTTGTTTTTGAATTTTTATAATCATATTTTGTGACATACACTTTTTTGTGATAATTTATTATTAAAACCAACAAATAAAAGATGATAATTCCGTTGATATTACGGAAACTATGAGCGCACCACCTACAAAATATTTAGCTACCATTAAACGCAAACAAGCCCCAATCACCATCCACCTCACCCCAATCACCATCCACCTCACGTAAAGACGATAACTTAACCGTTGCTTGAAATATTAAATACACTCACCTCAATTGATGTTGCACAGGGTACCGATAAAAATAACATACTGTCTATTTTACACGGGTTTTTTTATTCACATTTTGTTGCTGTAGTTATGCTAGAACGGTTGGGGAATATAAAAGTTTATGTTGCATCAACGGGCGTTAGTAAATATACTAAATGCCAGATAGGTTTAATCGAGCAATTTTTTTGCGGAATATAATCTTTGCTTTTATATTGGTAATGCATACATTTATATGTAAAATTAAATTTAATAGCGTGATCACATGTCGAGATTACAGATAAAACGTATATATATATATATACAATAATAATAATCTCAGGACAATTCACACAACGCCATCTAGATTCAAGTTAAGCTAGCTAAAGCTTATGTATGTTATGGGTACTAGATAACTGATACATATATATAGATATATTTTTTAGAAGAAAACACCCAGACCGATAAAACAATCATACTCGTGAATACAAATGTTTGTGCCGTGCGAGGAATCGAACCCGCGACCATCGGAAGTAAAGCGGTGTGCTAGACCGCTACGCCACCGAGGTCGTCTAATATATACAATACATTTAAATTATTTTCTCATTTGGTTTGCGTTAACCATTCATTATTGTTAAAAAAATGAATGATATGTTAAAAATGAGCTATGCGAAATAGGTTTTCAAAAGTGTAACAAACAATTTTCTAAGTAGTTTGCGGTATATTTAACCTAAAAATCTGAATTATAAGGTACAAAGTTCCTAAATTTAAAAAGAAATAAAATATATATACATATATTTATTTTTTTATTTGATTTAAGCCGCAAATGACTCGACTTCGCAGCCTGTTTTGGTAATGACTTAATTCGACGCAGATACTGTTGGATGGTAGAAATTTCACCAAATCGGTTCCTTCTTATCTTGTCCTATGTTTTCATTACCGTGCTACCCCAGAGAGCCGCAATTGCTTAATTTTATAAGTATGAAGCAATAAAATTAAATTTACAACACTTCTTAACAACGGCGCTGTTCACTCTAAAAAGATAACCCAGGGAAGACTTAAAGGTTATTTATTGCCAACTTTCAGTCTCTATTCATAAGATTGCGGTTTAAAATTTATATTTTCGTGGCAAATTAAATTTTGTTTGGCTGCGCTTTCTGTGTATCTTTTTATATTGTTGTTTGCTCGCGGCTTTTCAATGGGGGAAAAAAGTTTTGCTATTACTTTTGATTAAAATCCATGTTTAAAGTTCTATTGAAAAAATTGCACGCATCATTTTTCTATTTCTTGTTTTCTATTGTTTTATCATTTATTTCTATTTATTTGTTAAAATCTTTAATGCTTACATATACATATAAATTTATTAGTATTGGATTATTATTGTCCTGAGATATTATTATTATAAGGGTCCAAATTTTTAACTTTACTAATAGAGCAAAAATATATTTATATGGATGGTGCTCTTCTTAAAATATCACAATTAAAAGCATCTACACTAATATTACGCATGCAAAAGTGTATGTCTGTCTGTTTATTTGTTACCTTATCGTTGCAGCAACTAATAGTTAAAACAGCTAATAGTTAATAAACGTATTTTTTTTATAACACAAACAGATCAACGACAAAGACAAAAAAAAGACACACGATCATGCGGCTCACCTGATGGTAAGTGATTACCGCCGCCCATGAGCACCCGCTACACCAGGGGAATTGCAAGTATCGGCCTTTTAAATAGGAATAAGCTCTATTCATGAAGGTTTCAATATCGTATCGGTTCGGAAATACCATTGCGGGAATGTGATTCCACAATGTTGTGCGTGGCAAAAAGTTTCTAGTCCTCCGCACTGTGGAGGACCGCCATTCATCCAGATGATCAGGATGATATTTTAGTTTCTGGCGGGTGGTATGGTGGTGAAACTGGGTAACCGTGATATATACAGTATAAAATGTACAGAGATGCAATGTCTCGCCGCAAAGCCAATGGCTCGATTCTGTCACATAGACGCTGACTACCAATGATTCTGGCTTCTCGGTTCTGAAAGCGGTCAGATGGAAGTAGCTGGTATTGTGGTGCTCCCGCCCAGAGATGAGAACAGTATTCCATGTGCGACCGGATTTGCGCCTTGTGTAATTGCAAGCGGCGCGCCGCCGTGAAATACCGTCTCACTCTACTGAGCACACCAAGCTTTTTTGAGGCTATTTTAGCCTTGTCCTCCAAATGACTGCTAAACTGTACGTCACTGGAAATACCAACGCCAAGGACCTCGAGATTTGGCTTCACATCAAGGAGAGTGTCTTGAAACTGAGGAGATACGATAAATGGATTCTTAGTATTACTTACGTATTAGTTTGTATTATTAATCAATAGAATTGACAAAAACAAATGACATATTGTAAATTAAATAATGTAAATTTAATATTGTAATGGGTGAAAACTGTGATCGGTACAGCCTATGCTGTAAATAATATAATTGACGTAGTGGAGTAACCTGAAACAGTCATGCTCGCTATAAAGTTCAAACTTGTGGCGGCGTGGTGGGCCGGGTCGATGTGCTCCCTCAAATATGGTTGAGTACAATGATGGCTGGCTCATACGTCATACTTGTGAACGGGTGCTGCTTGTGGGGACTGGACTGTTCAGGTTGTGAACACTGATTAAATTTTTTGTTCTTTGCGATAGCATATGCTGGTGGTCACTCTATTCTCCCAAATTTGAATTTTAATGACTGTATTTATTATACACATGTTTCACTATTATTTGAAAAAAATACGAGCTGAGTTTCTTGTCAGTTCTTCTCATCTCGATATCATTCCGAACTGACGGTAGATTTGACATATCATAAGAGTCTGTAATAGACCTATATGAATAAAGATATTTTGAATTTGAATTTGAATTAACAATATTAAAAAATGATGATGAGTGATGAATACAAATATTTGTATCACAGTTGTATTAATACTGTTCCGTATTCCGAACCTCCTTAGTTTAAGCAGGTTGTATCACCGGCTTGCTTACTGAAGCAAAGGGCCCTTGGTAATACTGGCCACATATAAAAACATGTGGCCACTTAAATTTCAAAAAAAGAAAAAAAAAACAATTGAAAATAAGAACTGGAATTAAAAGGACGCTCCGTATTTTTATCTATATAAAACAAGATAATTAAGTAATTATTTAACACAATATAATTGTTTTTGATGAAAATATACACTCTAGAGTGCGTGGCCACTAAACAGTACTACACATCGGGACGTTCCTGAGCAAAGGTGAGTAAGTTTGGTGTTACATTGCTTACTTTGGGGTGTTCGGAGTGTGGAAGACGTTCTTCCAGGTCGAAACTGTATTTTTACTTCCTTTTCCATTAATTATTTTCTTTTCAATAAATACAGTCCACTCTCTCTTTTATATATTAATTTATAAGGATTCGTAATCCAACATTTTTTGGCCCAATCGAACCGGATGAAATACATCCTATTAGTTATAATATTCATTTATCCAGTAATTCGGATAATTATATATATTATATTATTTACATTTGTTGTGTTTTTCCTAAAATTATAGCATCGCATTTCATTCAATAATAGCTGAAATTAGTTGCAAGGACGCATATTATATTGGGCGATATCATTTTTTCATATACGTAGTTAATATCAATAAAACAAATGACGACCAATTCTGAAATGGATTCTAAACAAAAGATTTTAAATTTTCGAAAGGAATATTTATATTCCAAATTACAAAAGGTTTATGATATGTCACTGTCTGTGACTAAAAGTAATTTTCAATTGTATTTAGCTGAATTTTCGGATTTAGATAATGTTAGAACACGTTTTGAAGAGACAATTATGGAAATATTACAACTCGAAATTCAGTTAAATCCTAATACTAAATATTCTACTAGCGAATTGGATTCATTTGATACATTATACTCTGCCTGTAGATCAGTAGTAGTGAAATATCAAACGTTAGAGAGTACCTCAACGAATAAACATTGTGATCAGGTTCGGCCGTCTTTGCCCAAACTAAAGTTATTTGAGTTTGACAGCCAATTAGAAAACTGGACAACCTTTCATGATACTTTCTTATCATTGGTCCATGAACGTAATTTTGAAAATATTGATAAATTTCATTACTTGTTATCTTGTGTAAAAGGTCCAGCACTTAACATAATTAAGAAAATTCCTATCACTGCCAATAACTATCCACTTGCCTGGCAATGTTTAGTAGACAAGTATCAAGACCACAGAATATTAGTTGGTAGGTATTTAGATAAAATGATTAACTTCACTCCGATAGGAAAGAACTCTGCGGCAAACCTAAGTTCATTCATAGATACTTTTGATAATTCATGGAAGGCAATCGAAGCGTTAAAAGTGGATAATTTAAGTGATTATTTAATTTGTCATTTAGCGTTACGTGGATTAGATACAACCACTAGAAAATTATTTGAAGATAGTCGCGATCAAAAGATACTTCCGTCATTCACTGAATTAATGAGTTTCGTAAACAATCAAATTAAGGTACTCGAACACACATTTCCTAATTCGTACTCCAGTCCCGTGGTACTGGAACGTAAACCCATAACAAAAAATCAAACTATATACAATAATTATAAACCGCGTTCTTTATCGGAGAAGCAAACTCTTACTACTTCATCGGTGTTGTCGAATAATAATATTAAACCGAATAATATTAATTCTAAATTTATTTGTCTTCATTGTAATCAAAATCATATGATTTATAGGTGTGAACAGTTTCGTAAACTGTCACCGGATGCCAGAATTGACCGTGTCAAGGCATTAAAATTATGTACTAATTGCCTAAAGGCAAATCATGATAATTTGTCTTGTAAAAGTGTAATGAATTGTGGTGTGTGTGCGTCACCACATCACTACTTATTACACAAGGATAGGTGGCATGTGTCGACCGTGTCGACGGCGTCCACTCCTTCTAATCTCGACTCTTCTTCGACTAGTTTAGAGTCACAGCAAGTGCTAGTCGCCGCTCGTTCCGTGAGCGAGTCGGAAGCTGGTGCACAAGTACTACAAAGTACTGATAATAAACATAACTACAGCGTCGTGTTAGGTACAGCGCGATTGCATGTTAGAGATATGTATGGTGGAAGTCAGGACTGCCGTACAGTGCTAGACTCTGGAGCTCAGTGCTCTTTTATAACAATGGATTGTGCTCAACGTTTGGGTCTTCCGCTTAAACAGTGTCCTTTTTCAATATATGGACTTGGTGGTGAGTACTTGAAGAATTACGGAATGGTCACATGTACATTTTCATCGCGAAGTGTACATGAGCCTTATTTTACAGTAGATATGGTTGTAGTTAGTAAAGTATCGACTGATATGCCTAATGTTTCGTTCCCGTCCACCGTGATTGACGAATATAAGAATTTTAGTTTAGCGGATCCGTTTTATTATAAACGTTCCCGTGTAGATATCTTACTTGGTAATGACATAATGTCGGAACTTATTAAAGATAAACCTTTATTGATTAAACCTAATATTCCTCAAGTGATTGAAACAGTATTTGGTTTTATTGTTAGTGGTAAATTGTGGGCTACTGATACTGATAATATTTTGAATTGGCATTTATCTTCCTTAACTAATGAGCAAACGTCAGTAGACATGACCTTACGTAAATTTTCGAAAATAGAGTTAGTTCCCGTGGAACATAGACAATGTCCTGTTGATTTTATTAAGAATGACAATAAATGCACTGTAAAAGTTTTAGATCTATATTGGGTTCCGATATCAGGCAGGTTCAATATTACTCAAAATATCAAACATTATATAAACACAAAGCGATCTGTATTAAAATTGTTAGCATTGATATATAATCCCGTGGGTTTTATATCGCCTTATTTATTTATGGCTGAAGAAATGATGAAAAATCTGTGGAAGTTAAGAATAGGATGGGATGAACAGATGCATACACATATATGTAAACGATGTCCAGATGTTAATAATGAATTATCGTGTTTATCTGACATTCTTATTGAACGATACCTGTTACTACCTAATCAAGTAAAATATGAATCAGTGGGATTTTGCGAGGTATCTTCTCGGGATTATACCGCGTGTATTTATACTGTAAGTCGAGATGATCAAGGGCGTGTTAAAGTACGAATAAGTCTAATGATGGCGAAATCTAAAGTGGCACCGATCAAGCCGTTGACTACTCCTCGTCTTCAGTTGATGGACGCCCTACAACTATATAAATTAATTAAATATATAAATAGTAACTTAAGTAGGATTAAAATCACTCGTATGACTGCTCTAACTGATTTGACAATCGTATTGTCATGTCTTCAAATTAAAACCTATAAATTAAAATTATATTCTTGTAACCGTGTTACACAAAAAATAAAAACTATACCGCCACATTGTTGGAGATTTATCAACAGTGCCTATAACATGGCTGACATTAGTTTTCGCGGCGCTATTCCGTTTCAGCTGGTAAACTATAGTACTAAATGGTTATCAGGTCCACATTGGTTTCGCGAAAATATTAGTAAATGGTCTGTTACATTGTTCGTGAACATTGACAAGTCAATTTTACTCAAATTAAACCTAGATCTTAAAATTATACATCTTATCGGTACTAACTCTAATAAAGTAGCACAATATAAACTAGAATTCTTCATGGAAGAAAGTTTGTGTTGCAACGCAAAATCATACCGTGCAGACATTGCTTTATTTGTATGCTTTTCGACAAAAGCGGTTTACCATGAAACTCTATCTTCTTTATCAACGGAATATTTCTTTTCTATGTTAAATAATTATGTCTCTCGTAGAGACTTATGTGTTGTTATTTATTCCGACAGTAGTACAAATTTTATAGCTGGTAGTAAATATTTAAATGAAATTCAGAAATTTGTATCTGACCGTCAAACTCAAAATAAACTTATAGAGAGCTGTTCTAATCGATCTTTAATTTGGAAGTTTAATTCTCCTAATGCAGTAAATATGAATGGATTAGCCGAAGCTGATATTAAATCAGTAAAATACCATTTTCTTAGAACTATAGGAGAAAAATCTTTAACGTTTGAGGAATTTTTCATAATATATTGTAAAATAGAGACTATATTAAAGTCTACGACGCTATGTCCACTACCAGCGAATTATGATCCAGACGATTATAACGTTTTAACCGCGGGTTACTTTCTTAGAGATAAAAGTTTCGTTGTTATGTCAGAGTATACTGTTGAGGATGTTCCAATTAACAGATTGTCACGTTGGCAATATATACAGAAACGTACGCAACTATTTAGGAAAAGATGGAAAGATTTAAATACTTTACAACGGGGAAAACGGTTCAAATCTAAAGCTAATATTAAAATAGGAGAAAATATATTACTTAAAACAGATAACGTGTCTCCTTGCAACTGGTTAGCTCATATTGAATTACTTCGTCCTGGAGATGAGGGAATTATTAGATGTGTTACAATCCATACACAAAACCTCAATAAAAGACCAGTTAATAATAAACTGAGCCCCCTTCCCTGTATTAATTAATTTTCCATTTCTTTTTCCTTATTATTATTGTACAGTTCCCTTTGCATTACTTCTTTAGTTAATGAATTTTATTTTACCTTTATACTAACTTGAAACCGTCAAGACGGTTTCGGCCGGGGGTATGTTCCGTATTCCGAACCTCCTTAGTTTAAGCAGGTTGTATCACCGGCTTGCTTACTGAAGCAAAAGGCCCTTGGTAATACTGGCCACATATAAAAACATGTGGCCACTTAAATTTCAAAAAAAGAAAAAAAAACAATTGAAAATAAGAACTGGAATTAAAAGGACGCTCCGTATTTTTATCTATATAAAACAAGATAATTAAGTAATTATTTAACACAATATAATTGTTTTTGATGAAAATATACACTCTAGAGTGCGTGGCCACTAAACAGTACTACACATCGGGACGTTCCTGAGCAAAGGTGAGTAAGTTTGGTGTTACATTGCTTACTTTGGGGTGTTCGGAGTGTGGAAGACGTTCTTCCAGGTCGAAACTGTATTTTTACTTCCTTTTCCATTAATTATTTTCTTTTCAATAAATACAGTCCACTCTCTCTTTTATATATTAATTTATAAGGATTCGTAATCCAACAAATACATTCGAAGCTCTACTTTAAATTGTAATTTACATCTCAGTGCCAGTAAGTAGTAACTATTTATAAATAAGAACAGCATATTCTTAGGACTCCCCCGTTACCACTCCTGCCTTGGACGACTAAGGTTTCCTGCCTCTTATCCCGTAATTTATAAAAAATAATAGATAAAGTAAGTACATTTAAACATGACATCAATAAACATGGCTAACACAATTTCGAAGCAATGGCAAAATAATCATCATCATCATCATCATCAACCCACTGCAGTCCACTGCTGGACATAAGCCTCTCCCAAGGCACGCCACTGGGCACGATCTTCAGCCCTTCTCATCTAGTTACTACCCGCAACCCTGCGTATGTCGTCGCTCCACCTAGCTGTGGGGCGTCCTACACTACGTTTGCCAATTCGCGGTCTCCACTCTAGAACACGCCTACTCCAGCGAGCATCGGTTCTGCGACAGATATGACCAGCCCACTGCCACTTCAACTTACAGAAGATGGCAAGATGGCAAAATAATAAGAAGATGGCAAAATAATATAATATTAAAATATGCAAACAATTGTACTGTGTTTGTTCAATGTAAACCCACGTACAAATAGAACTCTCAATATAAATTCAACCAAGTTATCTTGCGTGTGAAATAATCCAACGATGCATTTGCCATTCATTGCGCTTTAGATAAAGCACACCCGTTTTTATTTTACCAATGCGAAACGCTATTTTCAACACCCGACGCTTGTAACACAAAATCGACTTTATACACACGTCTTTAAATTTTCATATCGCGTGAACATCATTCTATATAGCTCCTTGAATTTCGGTAAAATCAAACTGTTATGATTTAAATGTTTAAACATTTATTTATTGGGTATACGAAAGTTTATTTATTTAAAGAAATATTGATATAGCATCAACGCTTTTGCTTTTTTGTTAGCAGCGTTTATCGAGTTTTTAAATAGAGTTTGCATGTTTAACGAAAAACGAAATGTAAAACTATTCGTGTATGAATTTATTATTTATATTTAAACGTTTATATAAACGCGACGATGATGGCTTCGTTGTGGTACAAAAGAAGAGGCGCACAAACAGGGTCAATAGGTGTTAAAGTAGATTATAATCCATAAAATAGCATTGTTTGCATGCAGCGCCAATAGATGGCGCTGTAACAAAATTGAAACTCGCTAACGTTTCGTTTTGTAGAAAGTCCATATGTATTTTACTTTATAACATTTTTTGTACCTGTATTTGAAACGGACCAATAAACCATATATATACGAATGTAGTGTGTTGGTTTATAGTACCCTTAGGACGTTGTGATTTTAACAATAGGAACCATTGTGGCACTGCACTCACTGGTACCAACTTCCTGCTGTACCTGTCTAGTCTACATTACGCCACTAAGGAGCAGGACATTGTCGTACCTACCAAGAGTAACCTGACATTGAGGGTGACGCAGCTGAAGTCGAGCTACAACGCGAGTTTTAAGTCATTTGTGGCCCGGGTCCCTACCAACATGCTGCCCACCTTCATGAAGGAGGACTACTGAAGGGTGTGGTGTACCGGCGTTAACGTGGCAGATTGCCGCCGTTAGTGATCACACAGACAATTTCAATATCTTAATTTTATATTATTCCATATGTATGTTAGTCTATAAGGTATTTATAATATGAGCTTAGTAGCCTGAAATAAATAAATAAAATAAAATAAAAACATAATGTGACGGTTCACCTATACCCATAAGTATATTATAAATATTTAGTTCAAAAATTGTATTAGATTTTAAAAACAATTCATTTTAGGACTTTAATTCACTAACTAAACATTGATTTAATTTCTATAAACTAGATTATTTAAAAAATAAAATAATTATAAATAGAAACATCATATGGTTTAATAAATAATATATATTAAATAATTTTACGTAAAAACAATACAAAAATAATATTAAATAAAAAAATGTTTCAATCTTATTTCATAGAATTCATCAGCTCAAAACGATAGCTTTGATTTACGCACACTAATAGGTATATCATTATTAACACATACACATTGGTAAACAAAAATGTCTATAAATAGCCAATATGGGTGTTAGAAGAGATTAGTCGGGAGTGACCGTGAGGTGAGCAAGTGTTTAATTAATTATTTTATTAGTGGTTCCTGTCGAGCATCTCGGTAAGTGATTTAATTCTTTTACTTTAAATGAGGCAGTCTGAAATTTATTGAGAAGATAATATTTAGAATGTGTTGATCCAGCTAAATTTATAATTGCAAATAATAGGATTATTAAACTCGTTTAGATGTATGTTAAGTCGACTTATGGCCATAATCTAAGCCTTGTTTAAATGTTAGATATTAAAGTTATAATAAGATTGAGAGCCTCTATGGTTTGGTGGCTTAATGTACGCTGTTTCCTGAAGTCGCGGGTTCGAGTTACATGCGTAGCGCATGTAAATTATTATGCAGACATACATGTGTATAATTTTGTTATTTTCTATTATTGAGTTATTGTGTGCATGTTAGTATTATAAAATCATTTTCTCTAGGTATTACATATGTTTATTTACTTTTTTATAATTTGTGTGATTTTATTATTTTTATATTATTGTTTTATTTTGTGCATGTTAGTATTATAAAATTATTTTCTTTAGGTTCTACATGTGTTTATTTCCTTTTCTATAAATTGTGTGTTTTACTATGTGCTTAAATCCTATGTAATTGTACATCATACAATGGGTAAAATATATATTAGAATAATTGAATCTTTACGTACGTTATAGTCTCTAGAAATTCGTGTATCGGTTTATATTAATTTATTTATTTCTTAGGCATATACGTTATACAGCGTTTGGTACTTTCTTGTTAGATGTTAAGGAATTTCCTCGTGTTAAAATCTTCAACGGTTATAGGTAATTTAATATTTACAATAAGAATTCAGATAATAGCAAATTTACTTTAAATAAATAAAAGTAATCTAATGGAGTTATAATAGAACTTTGTTGCACTTGTGTAGCTATTAATAATTCAATTACTTGCCAACGGTAAATATTTCCCTTACTAAATTCATCTATTAATTATTTATTTCAAATATTTTATTACTCACACTGAATAACTAGCTTTGTAGTGTTCTTTGTTTGTGATAGTAATGCAAGGTTGCTATTTCAAATAGAGGGATACTGCCTGGTTGGGATTTAGTACTTACCCATACTACAATTATATACATTCTACAAAAGGTGTCGCATGGGGAGTTCTTGGTTACTGAAGGCTTCACTAGAAGGAGGAAAATACTTGTATCGATGATTGAACTATTGAAGTGACATTTTCCAAGAGTTTTTGATGATATTTTATGATCCGTAAATCTCTATGGAGGCTTTAGTAAGGAAGTATAATTTCTGTAATAGTTGTGGAAGTTTTCATCAGGAGGAGAGAGAGGCTCAGATCGATGAATCTATGATGAAGTCACATGTTCCATCATTTGAGGAGAGATGGGTCAAAGCTCGCAATGAAGGTTTTAGACCACGATCCCTGTGGAAATTTCTACAACCAATAGGGACTTCAGTTTAGTTGATAACTATGTGGTTATCTAGGTCTCACACCCTGAACTTTACTATATGTGCGTTATATGTGTGGTGTATCAATATAGAGATATGTTGCTACCTTGGACATATGGTGTTATGTAGGTAAAGATTTAGGACACATATCACATTTATTATATAATACAAATTATTACACTGCACAAATATGTATATAATAGATGAATTAATCCGTAATCAATATTATCTATATTAATCAGCTGAAGCAATAGCAATGCTGTTCAATATGACTCCCTTATAGATATAGAGACGTATTATGCTTTCCGTAAATAGTGGAATTGCCTAATTATAATATATAGTTGTGAAAATTGTAGACATTGGGGGGATTTATTAGATGAGATCTGGGAGTTTACCAGAAGTAGTGAAGGTGAGTGTTAGTGCATTTTAAAAGGGTCCTTTAAACCTACACCCGTGTCACAAGTCTCGGGCACCACTTGTGGTTCTCTCCCTGAACCATCAGTGGCCAGTATGAGGGCCTAAATCGTCATCATAATTAGTGGGTTTAATAAACGTATACATATAAAAGTATAATTACTAATTAAACCGGTATCTATTAATTCTTATTGGACTTCGGTTCTTTATTAATTAAGATATTTATTATTATTTTCTTTGTTCCAGTCAATTCAATAAAATAAGTTTATTTTAAGGTCCTTGGCCTTAATAACAAATACTAATTACTTTAGTGTATATGCTCAACTTAATCATAAGGACTCTTATTCCTTTAATTTATATATACATATTATATATATATGTTTATGTATACATAAATATAATCACTTCTATGGGCTTCGGTCCTCAATCTATATATATTTATGATTATCCATTTTATGGCTAATCATTTCATCAATTATCTTAGGCTTTGGCCTTTACATCTAAGGACTCCGGTCCTGTATCACATCGACTGTCTACCTAGTGGATGTTCATACATCACAATAATCCATGTCATAGACCTTTGACATTATTATCTATATTATTCTGATTATTTCACTATGTGATTAATCAAATCTTACTGATATATATTTGGACGTGCAGTCCTTCTATAAACTAAACATTATCTTCTGGTTGGTTCATCATGTGGATCATTCAGATATCTCTATTTAGATTTGGGACTTATAGTCCTCGCTTATAATATCTCACTAATATAATGATTACTTTGCTATGTAAGTAATCTTATTTAAATATAAACAATCATAACAGAGTCTAGCTCTGATTAACGAATACACAATCCTTATTTCCTAGAGTATTCTTGGTATTAAGGAAATTTATAAATTATACATGCTATGTTTGTAATATAGCAATTATCAACATTATATATTGGATTGACCAATATTGTGGTGTTGATGGCATCGGGCTATCATACCACTCTACTATTTATCGTACTGCAATTACGGGTGATCTCCAATGTCACATTATAGGGCTGAAAGGATACTGGGATCCATTAGTAAGTTCTGGCTTTTGAGTGACCTCCTAGTTTCTGTTACGACTCGTATCTTCAGTCTGATCTCCACTGTCACACTGGGGCCGGGGTGTTCCCCATTAGGTGGGCTCTGTGACTGAGTGATGCTGGGATTTAGTTTCGAGGTCGGCAGTCTATTTGACGGTCTCTCTATCGCCTCATGGAACTGAAGGGGTCAATATCCATAAGTAAGCTTCTGTGTCGTGAGTGATCCTGAATTCAGTTCGATTTGCCTTTGGCAACTATATCTTTATTTATTTACTTGAAGCATCACAAGCTTGGTGAAGCCACTTGTAATGTTGATTTAATAATATAAACTAAACTTGTTTTGGTGCTGAGAATACTCATCCCATCTCACCTTCAAATGGTGTATATCGCAATCCTATTTTGCATATCCCATATTCAAGGGGGAAGGAACAAGTTAGTTGGTGAGTCTTCCACTTGAGGCTTGGCGTGTGGATGGAGCCAGTCTCCTCTGCCCCTTAGGGGGCCCTCTTAATTATTAAAACCATAATGATTTCACTTTAAATTATTTACTGTATAATTATTATTCATAACATATACTTTGTATCATAATTTGTATTATCGAGATATGTATTTATCTCGTAGTTATTACTCCATCATATACCAATCAAAGAATCTATAGTTACTACACATACACAACAGGTCCTCCGATACTAGACGATCACATATTATTATTTATATGGCCAAATGATTGAGTGTTCTCGTTTCTGATCTATATATTTAAATAATTATTATATTATCCAATTAATTAGAAGAAGAGGTTAAAATATTATCCAAAAATTTTATTAGGGAAAGGGGCGATCGTTACAATTGGTGCCGTGACCAGGATACCATCGTGACCAGGATACCAGAATTTCAGGATTTCACGTGACTAGGAGACCAGGATACCATCGTGACCAGGATATCAGGATACTACGTGACCAGGATACCAGAATTTCAGGATATCATAGTGAAAGGATAGAAGCTTACCAGGATATCAGGATTTCAGGATAGGGTTATGGCTAATTTTTATTAAAATAGATCATTGCGAACACTTGATCACAATTGGCGTCTGTGACTGAGTGAATTGGTTTTAAAATATGATGAGAGTAGCAATAATATGTAATTTAAATGTAATAGTATTATGAAAATAAATTTACGAATAAATTAGGTAATTAGTGGAATATTAGGTTTGTTAAACTATTGAAAATTAACTGACTATTAAAAACTAAATTTTTTAAATATTATGTATCTAATTCTCAGTTGTCATTTTATTCCGAATTTTAAGAGGTAATCATGTAAAACTACATAATCTCGTTCTGTTAAAGTTGTAAGTCAACACAAAATCATTTCAATTTATAGATTCAGCGGTACAACAGCCAAACCAATTTAGGAAGAATAAAAAGTAACATAAATAAATATAAACATTGAATATAAATATACAACTAGTCATTGTGCTCTTTGTTCTATATAAAATACTTCGGAACAGTATTAGTTATGTGCCTGTTGATTGTTTAATTGCATCGTAATATAATTTGAATCCTTGTTATGTGGCCATCGAATAAACTAAGAACAGAGGTACTTTTGTTTATCACGTCTGTTATTGTTCTCAACTATAATCAAACAAAATATAATGTGTACCATTCTGTACCTTTTAGTTAGCACTTCGCAACATAATCTTTGATTGTTGTAGACAGTTGAACTTATTGTTAGACATTATACTGTTTATGAATTCATTGTTAGAAAGTATCGGATTAACTACGCGGCTATGTTAAATAAATAAACGCTAAACATAATAAACAGTTTCACTATAACAGTGGTCAATTGTATTACCGATCGGCTGCTTATATAAATAAATAATCAACGCTAAGCATAATAAACAAAGTTTCATGATAACAGTGGTCAATTGTATTACCAATCAGCTACCTATACTCAATAATTAAATGTGTAATAAGTCATAATTAGTTCATGTTTAATTGACTTATCGCTTGCAGATCTTCACTGTCCGGTGAGATGGAATTTAGGTATTAGGAATTAATTGTTCCCTTATTTCTCTCCATACAGTCCACTTACCTTATCTCTCAGTACTTCATGGTGGAAACACTAATATGAACTTTCATGAAAAAGATTACTGAACCGATCATCTTCAAATTTTGTACACATGGAGATATTAGAATGAACATACACTTTCACGAGAAAGATTACTGAACCGATTATCATGACATTTTGTACACATGTAGATATTAGAATGAACATAGGAGATTTTACTTATAAAGAAAAACTATTATTTTTATAAAATAAATAAATAAGATATCAACATTTAGCGCCATTTAGCAGCTGTATTTTAAATTATTGGATTAATCAAACAGACTTCATTGCGTTCAAACAAGTAAAAAGAGAAATGTATTATAACTATATTTAATATTATTGAATATACATATACAGGCATAGTTTATATGAATCATTTGTTTTATATCAATTTCTTCCTCCCTCAATAGATATCAAGGTAGTTACGAAGGTATTCCGAATCTAATTGTTTAGCAACGAGTTTATTAATTCGATATTCGATAGAAATATTTTTTATATCAATTTGTAAGTTGCATTTATGTTGTAAAATGATAGTTGACAGTGTCAATAGAATTGCTGACAGATGACGTCATTACATACGGAAATCGTTACTACTATATTTTATTGTTTTCAGAATTACTAAAGGTTTGGGGGTCGCTTATAAATTAAGATTGTTGGGGGTCGATAGAATAATTACAACAAATATACTATATGTGTCAAATTAGTTACTATGTTATTGTTTTCGAAATTACTAAATGGTTGGGGTCGTGTTTATATTAAAATTTTTGGGGTGGATAAAATAAATAATTTTATAATATATAAATATATAGTAAACTAGTTATTACGTTATAGTTTGGAGGGTCGTTTATAAATTAGAACCTGTCGGGGGTCGATAGAAATACTGACAACAAATAATTAATTATATATATAATAGTTGTTTCAAGTTAATTATTATATCATTGTTTTTCGGAATTACTAAAAGTTGGTCCTCGATAGAGAACAATTATTACAAATTAATATTTATTTAAATAATCAGAGTTTAGTAATTATATTATCATATGTATGTAGTAAGTAAACGTGAGTTTAGGGGTTGATTAAAAATAAATTTAAAATTATTCAGGATCGATAGAAATATTATTACAACATATGTATTATCATATAGGCGGAGACAACGTGAATTTAATTAATAATACAATAGGCATATGTGTTATTAAATTGTCAAACATTTGTAATGTGTTGCATATAGAACAATATTTGATCTGATTGGTTTCAGATAGTCCAGACATAAAAATAGTTAAAAATAGAAACCAAATATTACGATGCCTAAGGATACTGAAATTAAAGGGAGGAAAATTAGGGAACGACGAAAAGCTGTTAGCAGTCCAAATATTGATAGTACACCAGTAGTAAAGAAGAAGACCTCAAAATTATTACTTACACAAATAATACATAGAGCCATGATTCCTTTGTACTCAAAATTAAATGAGTTAGATAAGAAAGTAAATACAGTTAGCATAAGCAGTGAAACGGATAATGTAAGAGAGGTCGATAGTGATACGATAATTGATAATATTTAATACGGAGAATATACCGGAGATAAAACTGTAAATACAGATTATATGAACCTACATATTCAGGATAGTAATATAACAAATATAGAGAAAGATAAATGTAATTGTCATATTAGCACGATTACTCCTAATATAGGAACTTATCATACAAATTTAATTAAGCCTAAATATTCTATTAAGGACAAACATCCGGTTTCTTTTATAGAAGATTTAAACACATATTTAAGAAAGCTACGTTTTGGAAATGAAGATGTAGTAGAATTAATTATAGAATGTCTGGAAGGAGAGGCAAGAGATTGGGCAAGAGTATACCGTCAACGTTGGTCAAATTTCGATATTTAAAAGACTTTTTAGAGACATAAAACAAGGCGAGCTTAGGAGAAATATAGTGTGTAATAAATGGGACAGTAACAAAACCACAATGCTAGGACATTTTATTTCGTTATGTGGACAAGCGAAAATGTTAACATACCCAATACAAGAAAGTCAATTGGTTAATGATATAATACATCATTTCCCTAAAGAAGTACAGTATGCGTGGATTACAAAACATTAAGGCGTATCGATAATATGTAAAACAAATATATTCACTAATAGATTTACATACGGTTATTAGAAAGGAGTTGAAACTGAAGTCCAAGAAACTTCTACTACTGGACAAATAGAAGAAACTATGAATTTAAACTAGGCCAGGTTGGTGACATAGGTTCCGGTGCACGATATTAAAATGATGTTGAAAATGGGATGGATACCGGGAGATAAATTAGGAATACGTAATTCTGGTTTAAGTAGGCCTATTCAAGTTATAGGACAAACAAGTACAACAGGTATAGGAAATAATATTGAAGATGTAAAAATAAATAGGTTACAATCAGGACTAGTACGGTTATTTAGTAATCAAGCTGAAAGAAAATTACAAAATTTAAATACTATGACTAGTTTAGTAGGATCATTATTTGAGGAAGAAGATAGTGAGTAAAATGATCAAATCTGAAATAATTATAAAAATATTTAATGGAATTAAAATGTTTAGTCGATTAGTGATATTATTATTTCTGAGGTCTTTTTAGATTGCGTGCTGAACCTAATTTTAAATCACATATATTGCCAATAAAACCTATCCAGGTACAATTGATTATGTTGCCTATTAAATTTGATACCATGGTTTTTGATATTGGATTTTTGGTAGTACCAAATTTGATACACTGTATTATTTTGGGATTTGATTGGTTGTCTAAAATGAAGGTAAATATTGAATTTGATAAGACCCCTGCGGGAATAAGGTTGGGAGATTCTAGTAGTATAGTATTTTTACCTTTTATAAAAGATAATAGTATAAATGTATTGCAATTAGAAAAATCATATACAGATTCTAATTGGATGGAAAAAATACATACAGGAATATATTTAGATGAATACCAAATAAGGAATTTGAAAACGATGTTACTAAAACATAATGAAGTATTCACAAAAAGGTTAGGCAGAGCTAATTGTTATGAACAATATTAAAATGATTTCAGGTACCAGGATCTTATCCAATTCCGTATGCATATAGAGAAAAGGTAGGAGAAAAATTGAGTGAAATGGAAGAGATGGGAATTATTTCTAGAGGAAATACGTCATACAGTAGTCCGCTTACTTTTACAATTAAACCTGATGGATCATTAAGAATATTATTGGACGCTCGAGAAATAAATAAATTCTTTTTGTGGTGTAAAATTTATTAGTATTATTGATTTAAATAATGCGTATTTTCAAATACCTATATCTAAAAATAGTAGAAAGTACACTGGTTTTACCTTTAATGGTAAGAGTTATGTGTACAATGTTCTTCCTCAAGGACTTAAAACCTCTGTAGGCTGTTTTAGTAGAGCTATGGATCTTATTTTAGGATCTGATGTCAGACAATTTTGTGTGAATTATTTGGATGATCTAGTTGTATTAACAAATGGTACATTAGAACTACATCTAAATCATATTAATATAGTATTAAATAAATTGAAAATTGCCGGTCTTACTTGTAATATTAATAAATGTAAATTCATATGTAAGGAAGTTAAAATGTTAGGACATATAATCACTACTAATGGAATTAAGACTGATCCTGAAAAGATACAGTCAATTCATAAATTCCCTGTTCCTAGAAAAATAAAACATCTTAGAGCGTTTTTAGGATTATGTAATTATTATAGACGATTTATACCAGATTATAGCAATGCTATTCAGCCTTTATGTAAGTTATTAAAAAAAAAAAAAAAATCAAAGATTTATATGGAATTCAGAAGCACAAACTACGTTTGAACAATTAAAAAATAAATTCATTGACACTTTTATACTGCACTATCCTGATGTGTCTAAACCTTATTATTTACAAACAGATAGTTCAGGAATAGGATTGGCAGGAGTATTATATCAAATAGATGAAAAGAATAACATGAAAGTATTAGCATTTTGCAGTAGAGCTTTAAAAGGAGCTGAATTACGATGGACAGTTACTGAACAAGAATTTTGTGCAGTTATATACTGTTTGAGAAAGTTTGAGACATATTTAAGAGGCGCTAAAGTAAACATTAAAACCGATCATAAAGCTTTATCATTTGTGCAAACTTGGAGGTTATACAATAGTCGGATCATACGATGGATCTTGTATTTAGAACAATTTGATTATTCTGTTGAACATATTAAGGCAAAAGATAACGTAGTAGTAGACGTACTTTTTAGATTCCCGCCAGATGTAGAATTTATTCACGAGGATAAAACCTTTTGTCCAGAAATTTATTATATGGGAGTAGGGAAAAATGAAGATTTACTAGATAAATTAAATAATATACAAAATATACAAGCTAAAGATACAGAAGTTGGAATAATTAGAAATAACTTATCGATAACAAGTCAGGGATGCAAACTCGGCAGAATAGTTCAGCGTTGTTCAAAATAATATTTTGTATGTAGATATAGGAACTGGACAAAGAGTAATATATTTGCCTGCAGAATTAAGAGAAACTGAAATTTTTGCATACAGAGGGAAAGGATAATATTAAACAAGTCATACTATAATGAAATATTCATAAACTAACGTTTTCTTACTTTGGAATTAGTAGTTTTATATTACACAAATGTCGTACTTGTTAGATTGTCAATAGTAACGAATTTCAATGCGTAGGAGAATATATAATAAATTATTACAGAGCAAATAGATATATATGGTCCTTTATCAAGTGGTATGTTACTTATATAATATATTTTCTATATATGTATAAAATGTTATGTTCGGTCATTCTTCTATTAAAGGTAAATAATTCTATTATTACATACAATATACAAATGCTTAAATTATATCAAAAGATTAGGTAAGACATATTTTGGTAATAAAACAAATTATCAATTTAGATAATAGTGGGTGAACCTGATATAAAATTTCTGTAATTATCACTCTGGTGGAACTTCTTGATAATTAGGGGGTCGGCTGTGACGGTTCACCTATACCCATAAGTATATTATAAATATTTAGTTCAAAAATTGTATTAGATTTTAAAAACAATTCATTTTAGGACTTTAATTCACTAACTAAACATTGATTTAATTTCTATAAACTAGATTATTTAAAAAATAAAATAATTATAAATAGAAACATCATATGGTTTAATAAATAATATATATTAAATAATTTTACGTAAAAACAATACAAAAATAATATTAAATAAAAAATGTTTCAATCTTATTTCATAGAATTCATCAGCTCAAAACGATAGCTTTGATTTACGCACACTAATGTATATCATTATTAACACATACACATTGGTAAACAAAAATGTCTATAAATAGCCAATATGGGTGTTAGAAGGGATTAGTCGGGAGTGACCGTGAGGTGAGCAAGTGTTTAATTAATTATTTTATTAGTGGTTCCTGTCGAGCATCTCGGTAAGTGATTTAATTCTTTTACTTTAAATGAGGCAGTCTGAAATATATTGAGAAGATAATATTTAGGATGTGTTGTTCCAGATAAATTTATAATTGCAAATAATAGGATTATTAAACTCGGTTAGATGTATGTTAAGTCGACTTATGGCCATAATCTAAGCCTTGTTTAAATGTTAGATATTAAAGTTATAATAAGATTGAGAGCCTCTATGGTTTGGTGGCTTAATGTACGCTGTTTCCTGAAGTCGCGGGTTCGAGTTACATGCGTAGCGCATGTAAATTATTATGCAGACATACATGTGTATAATTTTGTTATTTTCTATTATTGAGTTATTGTGTGCATGTTAGTATTATAAAATCATTTTCTCTAGGTATTACATATGTTTATTTACTTTTTTATAATTTGTGTGATTTTATTATTTTTATATTATTGTTTTATTTTGTGCATGTTAGTATTATAAAATTATTTTCTTTAGGTTCTACATGTGTTTATTTCCTTTTCTATAAATTGTGTGTTTTACTATGTGCTTAAATCCTATGTAATTGTACATCATACAATGGGTAAAATATATATTAGAATAATTGAATCTTTACGTACGTTATAGTCTCTAGAAATTCGTGTATCGGTTTATATTAATTTATTTATTTCTTAGGCATATACGTTATACAGCGTTTGGTACTTTCTTGTTAGATGTTAAGGAATTTCCTCATGTTAAAATCTTCAACGTTTATAGGTAATTTAATATTTACAATAAGAATTCAGATAATAGCAAATTTACTTTAAATAAATAAAAGTAATCTAATGGAGTTATAATAGAACTTTGTTGCACTTGTGTAGCTATTAATAATTCAATTACTTGCCAACGGTAAATATTTCCCTTACTAAATTCATCTATTAATTATTTATTTCAAATATTTTATTACTCACACTGAATAACTAGCTTTGTAGTGTTCTTTGTTTGTGATAGTAATGCAAGGTTGCTATTTCAAATAGAGGGATACTGCCTGGTTGGGATTTAGTACTTACCCATACTACAATTATATACATTCTACAAAAGGTGTCGCATGGGGAGTTCTTGGTTACTGAAGGCTTCACTAGAAGGAGGAAAATATTTGTATCGATGATTGAACTATTGAAGTGACATTTTCCAAGAGTTTTTGATGATATATTATGATCCGTAAATCTCTATGGAGGCTTTAGTAAGGAAGTATAATTTCTGAATTAGTTGTGGAAGTTTTCATCAGGAGGAGAGAGAGGCTCAGATCGATGAATCTATGATGAAGTCACATGTTCCATCATTTGAGGAGAGATGGGTCAAAGCTCGTAATGAAGGTTTTAGACCACGATCCCTGTGGAAATTTCTACAACCAATAGGGACTTCAGTTTAGTTGATAACTATGTGGTTATCTAGGTCTCACACCCTGAACTTTACTATATGTGCGTTATATGTGTGGTGTATCAATATAGAGATATGTTGCTACCTTGGACATATGGTGTTATGTAGGTAAAGATTTAGGACACATATCACATTTATTATATAATACAAATTATTACACTGCACAAATATGTATATAATAGATGAATTAATCCGTAATCAATATTATCTATATTAATCAGCTGAAGCAATAGCAATGCTGTTCAATATGACTCCCTTATAGATATAGAGACGTATTATGCTTTCCGTAAATAGTGGAATTGCCTAATTATAATATATAGTTGTGAAAATTGTAGACATTGGGGGGATTTATTAGATGAGATCTGGGAGTTTACCAGAAGTAGTGAAGGTGAGTGTTAGTGCATTTTAAAAGGGTCCTTTAAACCTACACCCGTGTCACAAGTCTCGGGCACCACTTGTGGTTCTCTCCCTGAACCATCAGTGGCCAGTATGAGGGCCTAAATCGTCATCATAATTAGTGGGTTTAATAAACGTATACATATAAAAGTATAATTACTAATTAAACCGGTATCTATTAATTCTTATTGGACTTCGGTTCTTTATTAATTAAGATATTTATTATTACTTTCCTTGTTCCAGTCAATTCAATAAAATAAGTTTATTTTAAGGTCCTTGGCCTTAATAACAAATACTTATTACTTTAGTGTATATGCTCAACTTAATCATAAGGACTCTTATTCCTTTAATTTATATATACATATTATATATATATATATATGTATACATAAATATAATCACATCTATGGGCTTCGGTCCTCAATCTATATATATTTATGAGTATCCATTTTATGGCTAATCATTTCATCAATTATCTTAGGCTTTGGCCTTTACATCTAAGGACTCCGGTCCTGTATCACATCGACTGTCTACCTAGTGGATGTTCATACATCACAATAATCCATGTCATAGACCTTTGACATTATTATCTATATTATTCTGATTATTTCACTATGTGATTAATCAAATCTTACTGATATATATTTGGACGTGCAGTCCTTCTATAAACTAAACATTATCTTCTGGTTGGTTCATCATGTGGATCATTCAGATATCTCTATTTAGATTTGGGACTTATAGTCCTCGCTTATAATATCTCACTAATATAATGATTACTTTGCTATGTAAGTAATCTTATTTAAATATAAACAATCATAACAGAGTCTAGCTCTGATTAACGAATACACAATCCTTATTTCCTCGAGTATTCTTGGTATTAAGGAAATTTATAAATTATACATGCTATGTTTGTAATATAGCAATTATCAACATTATATATTGGATTGACCAATATTGTGGTGTTGATGGCATCGGGCTATCATACCACTCTACTATTTATCGTACTGCAATTACGGGTGATCTCCAATGTCACATTATAGGGCTGAAAGGATACTGGGATCCATTAGTAAGTTCTGGCTTTTGAGTGACCTCCTAGTTTCTGTTACGACTCGTATCTTCAGTCTGATCTCCACTGTCACACTGGGGCCGGGGTGTTCCCCATTAGGTGGGCTCTGTGACTGAGTGATGCTGGGATTTAGTTTCGAGGTCGGCAGTCTATTTGACGGTCTCTCTATCGCCTCATGGAACTGAAGGGGTCAATATCCATAAGTAAGCTTCTGTGTCGTGAGTGATCCTGAATTCAGTTCGATTTGCCTTTGGCAACTATATCTTTATTTATTTACTTGAAGCATCACAAGCTTGGTGAAGCCACTTGTAATGTTGATTTAATAATATAAACTAAACTTGTTTTGGTGCTGAGAATACTCATCCCATCTCACCTTCAAATGGTGTATATCGCAATCCTATTTTGCATATCCCATATTCAAGGGGGAAGGAACAAGTTAGTTGGTGAGTCTTCCACTTGAGGCTTGGCGTGTGGATGGAGCCAGTCTCCTCTGCCCCTTAGGGGGCCTTCTTAATTATTAAAACCATAAAGATTTCACTTTAAATTATTTACTGTATAATTATTATTCATAACATATACTTTGTATCATAATTTGTATTATCGAGATATGTATTTATCTTGTAGTTATTACTCCATCATATACCAATCAAAGAATCTATAGTTACTACACATACACAACAGGTCCTCCGATACTAGACGATCACATATTATTATTTATATGGCCATTAATGATTGAGTGTTCTCGTTTCTGATCTATATATTTAAATAATTATTATATTATCCAATTAATTAGAAGAAGAGGTTAAAATATTATCCAAAAGAATATCTAAATAATATAATAGAAATACGTAATAAAAAGTATATCAGTAATATTATATTAGTTGTCTAGTACACATAACACAAGCTCTGCTTACCGCGGGACTAGATGGCGCTGTTAATTATCCAGCGTTATTTATTTATTTATAATAAGGCAATTTCTACTTTAACAATTTCCTTCCCAACTACAAGAACGGATAATAAACTCCTTGTAGGGGATGGGGGAGTTCTATGGGTATAACAAAGATCAAAGCTAATCCCCTCATTAAAACCAACACTACACGATATAAAGGAAAAGCAACATGCCAGCATCTGTATTCATTAACAAAATATTATTGTCAGAACATAAGCTTTGTAATTAGGGTCGCTAAGGCTTCCGGCCTATTGCCCAAGCCCGGACTTAAGGCAATTTTGTATCGCCCCCAAACAACAAGGGATATTGCGACCACAAATTTAAATTATTGGAATAAATATTTTGCTTAACTGGAAATTTCAGTTTCAGACATCGTAACAATACTTGTTTCAGTATTTCAAACGGTATACTCAATTTATTTACTTTATTAATGTAGTTCAATAATATTTATTGCAAAATGCAGGCGGCTAATCAAAATTGATGATCAATTTCGAATGGTAAACAAATTGTCAGTCGGAGCGACTTGATTGAGAATATTGATTGGTAAACTTAATTTAATATTATTAATGTGAAAGTTTGTAATAATTTTAACAATCCTTTAGCAACTGAATGTTGTTAAATAAATTAAGTTGAAAAATAAATTATAAAAGTAAGACTCGCTGGTCTCAATCTTGTTCAATTTAGTTCAGATAAGAAGAACTGACAAGAAACTCAGCTCGTATTCTTTTCAAATGAATGTTGTACATGTTTACAATAATACAGAGTCATTAAAATTCAAATTTGGGAGAATAGAGTGACTACTAGCATATGCTATTGCATAAAACAAAAAATCTAATCAGTGTTCGCAACCTGAACAGACCAGTCCCCACCGACCCGTTCACGAGTATGACGGATACTATTAGAATACTGTTTTGAAAAAAAAACAACTGACAAACAGACAATGAACATCAGACAATAACCAGAACACAGATCCAATTTAGAAAAGTACAACTATTCTCGAGAATCAAATCCTATACTTTCTTGAAAGCGTGTAACCTGGAAACAAAACTTAGATATCAGCACAAAAATGATGGAGATGTTCAGTGGATTATATACAGCAGCAAATATAATTTATTCAAATTCAAATTCAAAATATCTTTATTCATGTAGATCTATTACAGACACTTATGATATGTCAAATGATTTCGAGGTGAGAAGAACTGACAAGTAACTCAGCTCGTATTCTTCTCAAATGAATGTTGTACATGTTTACAATAATACACAGTCATTAAAATTCGAATTTGGTACAATAAAGTGACCACCAGCATATGCTATTGCAAAGAACAAAAAATCTAATCAGTGTTCGCAACCTGAACAGACCAGTTCCCACAAGCAGCACCCGTTCTCCAGTCGACCATATTTTAGGGAGCCCAATGACCCGGCCCACCACGCCGCCACATGTCTGGACATTTTAGTGAGCATGACTACTCATTCCACTTGACCACGTCACAGCTACTTAAAATTACTATATGGTAGTTTATTATTCGCACTTTACATGAGGATGCATGCGGCAATCAATACAAAAGTCGCTACGCTATCATATATCAAGAAAGCAGTATGAAAAACAAATTATAACGTTGTCCGCAAATAAAGTTATTGCTAGATATTGCTATCATCTATAAATTCATCTATCCTATAATAGGCTTTTTTACATAACATTTGTTTAAGTATATATATAATAATATGAGAAATGTATAATAATATATATGTCAGTATTTGCACTAATTTTAGCATATATTTACCCGCGGCTTTGCTCGCATAACTTTTTTACTGGGTGCTAGATGGCGCTGAAGTAGCATAATGTTAGTGAAGCGGAGGTATCTAATGTGTCTGATGAGTTAGAGGTGCTGAGGATTTTAAATAAAAAATAATATAAAGCGTTACGCTACAGTTGTGTCATTTATTTTTTATTTTTATAAAAAATATTTTTTTACATAAAAAGGATCTCATGTTCATTCTATTAGCTCCAACAAGATGTGTACAAAATTTCATGATGAGCGGTTCAGTAGTTTTTGCATGAAAGCGTAACATACATCCGTATTTTCACATTTATAATATTAGCACAGATAATATAATATTACATAAAGGATGTAATTAACAGCACAGGGCCCTGTGTGTGCAGAATATTATACTGCTCCAATGTATGTATGTGTAATATAGTAATTAATAAGTTGTAAATATTTTTCTGATGTTGTTTATTTATATATATATATATATATATATATATATATATATATATATATATCTATATATCTATATAAACACCTCTTTGGGCACTTTGTTGATCACGCCACAACCTACACACTTGCTGATTCCACCTTTTGCACTGAATAACTTGACTCCTATCGCGTATATCTCAGGCGGTATGGCAACGTCGCATTCTATTTTGCGATGCGGCCATATATATTCGTCGATAGTACGATATACTCGACACTTTTTTTACTAATAATTCGTGACTGAATGGCTCCGAACGGCTAAATTTTTGGTATACACAAAGACTTTTTGGCTCTGAATATATTCCAAAAATCAATTAATTATGTTGATCACTTTATATACTCGTCCTTACTGCGATACTTACTTTCATCCGAATATATATAGATACCGTAACGGTCTATCAATTATGACTTTATTAATTTACTAATGTAGATATTTTATATTCGCAATGCTCCATACATGCAAGCTCCAGCAACGGTGGAGGCAGGGTCCCCCTGAACCGTACACCACACCCCGCGCACACAAACAAATTAGATATTTTTTGAATACACAAAGACTTTTTGGCTCTGTATATATATTTCAAAAATCAGTTAATTGTGTTGATCACTTTATATACTGGTCCTTACTGCGATACTTATTTTAATCCGAATATATATAGATACCGTAACGGTCTATCAATTATGAATTTACTAATCTAGATATTTTATATTCGCAATGCTCCATACATGCAAGCTCCAGCAACGGTGGAGGCAGGGGGAGCACCGTACACCGCACCCCGCGCACATAAACAAATTAGAATAAATTAAATTCATAAGATTATTTATATATTTCGACTGCCTCGGTGGTCACACCGCTTTACATCCGATGGCCGCGGGTTCGATTTCTCGCACGATGCAAACATTTGTACTCATCGGTCATCGATTGTTTTCATCGGTCTGGGTGTTTTATATATGTATTTACAAAATAAAAATATCTATTTATATCAGTTCAGTATCAGTCTGTGTTAATTGTCCAGGGTTATTTATTATATTTTTATAAACGGTTATCTTTTTCCATCGCACCACTCGCTATCGACAGTGAATTCATAGAAATGTCACTCTAAAAACAAAAATAGTTTTGTGTTTTGTATTTTAAATACTAAATGCAAAATAGGTATTTTCAAAATACTTTTTCAAAATAAAGTACCTTTTGAATTTTTGTCCAAACCTCAGATATTTTATTTATTTTAGGTATATCAATCATTACATAGTAATATAAAAACAAAGTCGCTGTCGCATCTAACAGTACATAAACAAAGAAAGAAGACTTTGGCTCTGATACCGTAACGGCCTATGAATTATGAATTTATTATACCTAATCTAGATATTTTATATTCGCAATGCTACGTACATTGTAATATCCGCCTCCATTCATTGTAACGGTGGAGGGACTAAATAGTTGAATAAAACTGAATAAGCAGTTGCTCCACTCTATAGGTACTGCGTCGTCGTCGTATGCTGTTCATTTTTTCACTCGTTTTGGCGCCAAGAGAGGGTCACATAGTCAAGTTAAGAACTTATAATTTAATTTTGATAACAATAGATACAAGTAAAAAGTAGGCATTATATTAATGTACGTAAGTACTGTACTTAAAAATATTTATTCTTTATTGTACATTTGAAAAACTTAACACTTAACACTAGTACACGTACATACTGCCATTTTCTCTTAAAGACATCCAGAGAAGCACTATTTATCAAATACGCGGGGTGCACCGACCTTTGACCTTATAACACCTGATTCGCGCGTAACGAATTACATTGCTACTTTTTGGTATTTTATAGTGGATATGTCACTATAAAATATTATTATTTCTTTAGATTATGACATAATAACATAGTTTACATGATTTTAAGGGAAACATACGATAAAAAAAAATCCCGTAAAATGTAAAAGATAAAAAATGGTTATTGTTGGTTATCCTTAAGAGATAGACATATACCATCACGGACTTTTTTGTTGACCTTATTTTGATACATCTCAAAGCACTAGACAACACGCATTTTCATTAAACAGTATTGTATTTTTTTATTTCTTTAACTTTAATGCACAAAAAAATTTGTACATGTGGCGGACTTAATATTTTGCCGCGTTATTTACCAGGCAACCATGAGTGGTGCAGCGAAAGATTATTGGCGGTGCACTAATATAAATAAGAAATGTCAAAAAAAGATTTATAAAGATAATAAAGATAAGCAAAATATACATTTCTATAAAAAAATAACAATATACATACATAAATATATATCTAAATATAACCCATAAATGTATAAATATTATATATAAGTAAATACATAATGATCCGATAATCAAATTATAAGTACAGTCTCAAATTGAAAGTAAGAAAATCAGAAAATATAGAGAGAACTATATGGATATAACAGAAAGATGTGAAAAAAGGAGAAGGACAGTAAAAAAGTTACAAATTTAAATAATGTTCCCGCAATTTCTGTTTTAATGAATTTATTACATTATTATATATATTAGGCATACGACTAGCCTTATGACTGTTACTTTTTTTTTAATCTATACATCTATACATGTAAATAAAATTGGAGTGTCTGTTTGTAATATTGAAATAACCGTTTTTTACTACTTGCATATGAATATAAATACGGTACATACACCAAAATAACATATTTTACAAGTTTTGTCTGTCTGTCTGTCTGTTTGTTCCGGCTAATCTCTGAAATAGCCGGACCGATTTTGACGGGACTTTTTTTGGCAAGTAGCTGATGTAATAAGGAGTAACTTACGCTACTGTTATTTTAGAAAAATAAAATAAAATTTCACGCGGACGAAGTCGCTGGGGCCAGTTAGTCTATAGATATACCGAGATTTAATGTTTAAGTTGCTATTATGTTGTTGACAAAATTTTACTGTAATGTTACTATTACGTTATCCTACACAATTTGTATTATTTTGGATGAATAAATAAATAAATAAATAATAATCTATACATCTATACATTTAATAAAAATTGGAGTGTCTGTTTGTAATATAGAAAAAACCGTTTTTTACTACATGCATATGAATATAAATACGGTACATACACCAAAATAAAATATTTTACAATTTTTGTCTGTCTGTCTGTTTGTTCCGGCTAATCTCTGAAATGGCTGGACCGATTTTGACGGGACTTTTTTTGGCAGGTAGCTGATGTAATAAGGAGTAACTTAGGCTACTTTTATTTTAGAAAAATAAAGTTAAAAACCACGTGGACGAAGTCGCGGGAACAGCTAGTGTATAATATATTAGAGATACCTACGTGTTTTTTTATTGATGACTAGCTGTACACGGGATTTCGTCCGTGTTGAATTTAACTTTATTTTTCTAAAATATAAGAAGTTAAATTCCACGCGGACGAAGTCGGGTGTACAGCTAGTTGTCGGTAGTCTAGCGATTTAGCTAGCACACTGCTTTGATTCCTGCTTGGTGGTCGAGGGTTCGATTCCTCGCACGCTGCAAACATTTGTATTCATGAGTATGATTGTTTGTAACGGTCTGGGTGTTTTCTATGTATAGATAATATATATGTATTTACGAAAAAAAATCTTTGTATTTATATCAGTACCCATAACATAATCTTCAGCTAGCTTAACTTGGGTCTAGATGAAGCTGTGTGAATTGTCCTGAGATTACTATTATTACTATAATAAATCTTTTCAAATCAGCCGATGTTTATTTTTGCCATAATACGTGCTGTTACCATGTGATAATATTACGTACGTACTTATTAAACTATTAACTTATCATTAAATTGTTTGTAACGGTCTGGGTGTTTTCTATGTATAGATAATATGTATGTATTTACGAAAAAAATCTTTGTATTTATATCAGTACCCATAACATAATCTTCAGCTAGCTTAACTTGGGTCTAGATGAAGCTGTATGAATTGTCCTGAGATTACTATTATTATTAATTGGTACACAGGTAAACTACTAACTAGGCCATATGGGTGTTGTTTGTTATGGTGAAAAAACTAGTAGGTATATATATAAGTTACACGTACAATTTCAAAGACTTATTTCTTGAAAACTACTGGCTATTCTGAAATAAAACTTTAGTGTTTGTATATGTAATGTTTGCATATAAAATATGATTAAAGGTTACCAGTGTATTTACACTTTTACTGAACAAACAGAGTTGTTTAATACTGAAAATATTGTGTGGAAGGCATCAATTACTTTCAGTGCATGTATAGCTTTTCTCTTTTCCTAATTATTATTATTATTAAGTTTAAAGTGGTTGAATTTTACGTAAGGGGTTTTTATACATTATTTCTAATGTACCATTTATTTAACTCTATTCATCGAGACCTATCTAATGAGTCCAAACACGATATTTCTGCTGTAAGTTTTTGAAGAGTATGTTCATCATCTGATAATACTGGTGCCAGCATGAAGTCAAGGTTAACAGATAACTAATTACTTTTATTTCGTCAAAATCTTTAGATTACGTATAATAAATTCATAATATCGCTACCTATTCAAATCAAAACAAGTATTAGGTACTTCATGTACTAGTATATAAATTCATCAACACACAAGTAAATGATTTTTAAATATATTCAGAGCCAAAAAATCTTTGTGCATTTAAAAAAAATGCCGATAAGGATTCACTATTGCAGGAAATTGTTGAAAAAATATATATCGAGTATAAGTATCTACTACTATCGACGAATACATTTGGCAACAACGCATGGTCTCGGTCGGAACGGCAACATCGCATATTAGAATACAAAGATAGTGGTAGAACGCGGAACGGCAACATGTTGCCTTTCCGCCACGCTACCGTTATAGTGGTAGAAAGAGAGAGACAGTGGAATCAGCAATATCTACGGATCGTGGCTGGATCAACTAAGTGTGCAAATGTAAGTATATACATATATACTTACATTTGTCTTTAATTCAAAGGAAATATAAATAATGAACGCATCACATTTAAAACAGTAATAAGTACGTACGTAATATTATCACATGGTAACAGCACGTATTATGGCAAAAATAAACATCGGCTGATTTGAAAAGATTTATTATAGTAATAATAGTAATCTCAGGACAATTCACACAGCTTCATCTAGACCCAAGTTAAGCTAGCTGAAGATTATGTTATGGGTACTAGACAACTGATATAAATACAAAGTTTTTTTTCGTAAATACATATATATTATCTATACATAGAAAACACCCAGACCGTTACAAACAATCATACTCATGAATACAAATGTTTGCAGCGTCCGAGGAATCGAACCCTCGACCACCAAGCAGGAATCAAAGCGGTGTGCTAGATAAATCGCTAGACTACCGACAACTAGCTGTACACGCGACTTCGTCCGCGTGGAATTTAACTTCTTATATTTTAGAAAAATAAAGTTAAATTCAACACGGACGAAATCCCGTGTACAGCTAGTCATCAATAAAAAAACACGTAGGTATCTCTAATATATTATACACTAGCTGTTCCCGCGACTTCGTCCACGTGGTTTTTAACTTTATTTTTCTAAAATAAAAGTAGCCTAAGTTACTCCTTATTACATCAGCTACCTGCCAAAAAAAGTCCCGTCAAAATCGGTCCAGCCATTTCAGAGATTAGCCGGAACAAACAGACAGACAGACAAAAATTGTAAAATATGTTATTTTGGTGTATGTACCGTATTTATATTCATATGCAAGTAGTAAAAAACGGTTATTTCAATATTACAAACAACAGGCTTCAACATTCTCAAGTACCACAAAAAAGATGTTTTTATTAAAAACAAGGTGTTCCCGCGACTTCGTCCGCGTGGAATTTAACTTTATTTTTCTAAAATAAAAGTAACCTAAGTTACTCCTTATAAATCAGCTACCTGCCAAAAAAAAGTACCGTCAAAATCGGTCCAGCCATTTCAGAGATTAGCCGGAACAAACAGACAGACAGACAGACAGACTAAAATTATAAAAATAGGTATTTTGGTATATGTACCTTATATATATTTATATGCATGTAGTAAAAAACGGTTTTTTCAATATTACAAACAGACACTCCAATTTTTATTAAATGTATAGATGTATAGATTATTATTTATTTATTTATTTATTTATTTATTCATCCAAAATAATACAAATTGTGTAGGATAACGTAATAGTAACATTACAGTAAAATTTTGTCAATAACATAATAGCAACTTAAACATTAAATCTCGGTATATCTATAGACTAGCTGGCCCCAGCGACTTCGTCCGCGTGAAATTTTATTTTATTTTTCTAAAATAACAGTAGCGTAAGTTACTCCTTATTACATCAGCTACTTGCCAAAAAAAGTCCCGTCAAAATCGGTCCAGCTATTTCAGAGATTAGCCGGAACAAACAGACAGACAGACAGACTGTACTATGCTATACTATGTATTGATTGATATACCTAAAATAAATATAATATCTGAGGTTTGAACAAAAACTCAAAGGGTAATTTATTTTGAAAAAGTATTTTGAAAATACCTATTTTGCTTTTAGTGTTATAGTACTTTAACTGTTATGTTTTAAGTAACAATGTTTAATTATAATTAATACTACTGCACCAACACTCCGATCGTGCAAAAAAATTTGCTGTTTCATTATTTTTTAGTTCAATTAGTGGTCTACCTAAGTTCTGGGCTAAGGGGGGGGGAGAGTCATGACGCCCCCATGACTCTCATGACCTCCATGACGCTCCCCCCTGGATCCGCCGTTGCGTCTTCTCTTTATTCGCTCAGTAACGTTGTTACAAAAGAAAAGATTCCCATCCAAAAAATAACAAGTATTGAGGTTTGATCTGGAGTCACGTTACTCCAGACTGATTTCTATAAATATTTAGATTAGGTAGACTATTATTTTTGAAATACTAGCTAGACATTATTAAGTTACTGTAGCCATAATGTAGTAGCCCAAACGTGCCAATGAGGAAGCCCTTGGCAAATGCTGCACCCTGATTGGCCTGTTTGAATTGGATCAAGAACTGCTCGTATGCCAAAAAGGTGGATTTGTATAAAATCGTGTATAAATCGCTTAATTATTATTATTACTCGTCGTGACAGTTGTGGCTCAAAACGGATCAACATTTATATATGGTCATCTGGCATTAGATCAACAAAAGGCCTCCGGATCAACAAGTGAAAAAGGATCAACAAAAAACTACCTATACGGCACGTCTGAGCCACAAAGTGCCCAAGGGGATATTTATATATATATATATATATATATATATATATCGCTATATCGCTATTTAGATCAAATTTGATAATTAAAAGCCGTAAGTATTTCATTGTATATCTCTCCGAACACAACTTACAAGGGGTATTATAGAAGCACAATTTTACTTGTTAATTCTGTCGTATCGGCAAAACCTAACAAAATAGATATAGTCATTTAATGAAAATTCTGCATATTTTTGCCAAAATGACATGATTCCGTTCACACAAACGACTTTCTAAAAATTCATTAGTTGTGTAAAGATAATTTTGTGTATATTTACCAAAATGTTTCGACACGACTTTTTTCAAAGTCTACTTTGGTGTTTAAATAATTCAAAAACAGTTTCGACATCCATCGGAGTGCGAGTTCTCATTCGCTGCTATAACTAAAGTCCATAAATTAGAATCATTACGCTGTATTAAGGAACGGAAATATTACAAAATATCTGCGAGCATCCGCCCCCGAGTGGGAGATCTTAAGATAAATTAGTGTAACTGAAACGAATTTCCAGTGAAAGCAATCTACGATAGAATTGAGTTCGCGGATCAGAACTGTGACCATTTCTCAGGCTGCCTGATTGCGGATCTGGGAACACCTGGGTGTTTTTATGCATTGAAAAATATGAGTTCGCTAATGAAATGCTTAGTAGGATTTACATCTGTCGTCTGCGTGATTGATGTTGACAAAACTTCCAGGTCGTCACGGATGGGAATAATGAGATTTCCTCGTGTAAAATTGTTCGTATTCATTTTCACATATTATAACAAGGACTTGTAATTTATATGCATTCAGTTTTATATCATTAACGACCTAGGTCTTTACCGAGGTACTTCGACAAGACGTAGATACACTTCTTCAAGGTTATGACATAAATACTGCCTCCGTCAGTCAACGCTTTCACACACATACGACACCGTCCTCGCCGGCGAAGACGATGACCTCAACTACACCATACCGCGCAATCAACCAGGCACCAGGAGGGGGAAGTGGATTGTTAGTAATATGGACTAATGATCCCATTACTAGCAATGCACCATGTCAGGTTGACTTCCACGTGGTCCCTGGAAACTATCATGATCAATTCTTGGTGAATTTGTCACGATGGGCTAACTGACCTGACCTCATCTTATCATCCTCCACTGGTGCCCCGCCAGCGTAAACCGTTAGCGCAGGCGGATGCATCATTCCATTATTGACCTTAAAAAAAACCATGCCCCATGCGCCAGGGCGTTCCCGGGTGCTCCACATAGGGGCCAGGGGGGCACCGCGATCAATCCCTGTTGTTCGTACAACAGCGTGTGTCCACGCAGTTGATTTTGTATTCATATTTTGTCGTTCTTTTTTTTTCATTGTCATTCATTTTGCTTTATTAGATGTTGTTTATTAGTACTACTTCTATACTAACAATGAAAACTGTAATCACTAAACATATATCTTTTGTTTTGTTTCCTTAAATATATTTGTACTGTACTTCCAATCATTACATCACTTTGAAAACTGTTATAATGTATTTAAGTAATAAATATGACAATATATGTATTTTCTCTACAGTTCCCTTCTGATCTGTATAAAATTATGTTTTTTAAAAATTTTATTTTTTACTTTTTGGCGCCAAATATTTTTTACTTTTTTTTTATGGATTTATCCATACTAAGGAACATCCTATGCAGCTATATTGGTATTATAGACTCTTATTATTTTTATTTATCAACATATAAATCATAGGATTTTTAACAGATGTACTTTAGTAGAAAGGTAATGTAAGGCAATAAAATACAGCATTTGGAGGTATAAGATCTTAGTCCTCAAGAATGAAAAACTAATAAGTGATGTCACGAACGTTACATGATAACGTGATGTCAGTAGTGATGTACCAGTTACCATCAGGTGAACCGTTCTTCAGTTTCACTTATATAAAAAAATGGGTAATTTTTGTGTATCAGTAACGACCTAAGACCTTTACAAAGTCATTTGCGTGGGCACATCGTTCAAGCCTATTTCAGTCACCAAGGATTTTGCTTTATTAGATGTACTTTAGTTGGAAGATACGGTGAGGCAATAAAATACAGCATTTGGAGGCGTAAGATCTTAGTCCTCCATAATGTAATATCATTAAGTGATGTCAAGATCGTAACATGATGGTATTTCCGAACCGATACGATATTGAAATCTTCAATAAAAGAGCTTATCTCTTTTCTTGAAGATTTCAATATCGTACATTCGTATTCCGAGCGGTTTTCTAGAAACTTTTTGCCTCGCACAACCACATTGTGGAATCACCTCCCAGCAATGGTATTTCCGAACCGATACGATATTGAAACCTTCAAGAAAAGAGCTAATACCTTTTTAAAAGACTGACAACGTACTTGCAATTCTCCTGGTGTTGCGGGTGCTCATGGGCGGCGGTAATCACTTACCATCAGGTGAGCTGCATTGTTTGTTCCGTGTGTTATAAAAAAAAGCTGCTTTGCGGCTGAAATAGCTTAGGTCCACGGAAATTCAAATTCAAAATTCAAAATATCTTTATTCATACAGGTCTATTACAGACTCTTATGATCAAATCTACCGTCAGTACGGAATGATTTCGAGATGAGAAGAACTGATAAGAAGCTCAGCTCGTATTCTTTTCAAATAAATGTTGTGCATGTTTACAATAATACAGAGTCATTTACATTCAAATTTGGTACAATAAAGTGACCAGCAGCATATGCTATTGCAAAAAACAAAAAGCTAATCAGTCTTCGCAACCTGAACAGACAAGTCCCCACAAGCAGCACCCGTTCACGAGTATGACGGATGAGCCAGCCATCATTGCACTCAACCATATTAGAGAGAGCACATCGACCCGGCCCACCACGCCGCCACAAGTTTGAACTTTATAAATGACTATCTAAATCTGTATATTGAACTGGACGGTAAGGAAAAAAATATAATATAAAAAAATTTCGTTTATAACCGGCTAAACTGTTCTACATGAATAAATGATTTTTGAATTTTGTATTTTGAAAAGGTCTAACTCGATAAATTATACTCCCTGCAACCTAAGTGGTCTCGGATGGTGCGGTTTTGAAGGAGCTTCCTCCCGTGTACACTTACATTGTGGAATCAGCTACCTGCCGGTTTTCTCGCGAGACTACAGCATGGAGTTTTTTTAACGTGTACGTGACATCCCTAGTGTTTCAGGGGTCCATAGGCTACGGTAACCGTTTATTATTAAATAGGCTGTATGCTTGGTTGCCACCGTCGTATATATATATCGCGCATTAAACCGGTCGCCTGCGCGCGCCTGGGTGCTCTCCACCGGTGCCCCGGTCGCCCCTCCGATCGATCCTCCGTCCAATTCAAACGCGGATCGATTTTACGACGGCCTGGTTTGAACCCCTAGCGGTGCCCTTAGACTAAAATCGTATCCATCAGGTGGGAGGCCTTCAGCCGCTCCATAAGTCCTTCCGCGAGTTTGGAGTGCCATCTGCACTCGCCCTCTATCGTCCGGTGAAGCTGTAAAGGCCAGCTACGGACAACAGCATTAGAGTAGCCCGAAAAAAAACTGATATACATTCTTTTTTAAAGAGTCACAACAATTTATCTAAATAATAAGGAAACCTCATGCAAGTCCATAGCACGTATGTTTTTAAATCTTTGAAAACACGATTCGCCTTTCCTTATGTAACCTAAATACATCTTTACTTAGTTATTACGTTAAAATTATGCTTCCCTAACCCCGTTCATTAGTTAACAGACGTCTCTTACGGCTCTCTGTGTCTCCGAGAGAATCCCAGCTTATGTAAATTATATTGTCATCTTCAAGAATAGGCATTAACCCGTAGCGCGTAATAGTCCTGGTATATATTATAGGCGATAAGCGATTTATTAAAAGCGATAAATTATTACATTTTCGACGACCTCGGTGGTCTAGTGGTCTAGCGGTCGCTCGCACGGCACAAACATTTGTATTCATGAGTATGATTGTTTGTATCGGTCTGGATGTTTTCTATGTATAATATGTATGTATATAAAAAAAAAGAAATATCTATGTATATGTATCAGTTATCAGTACCCATAACACAAGCTTTACATTTTTTTTTTTTTTAACGAGGGGAAAGGTTTCAATACCGAAACGTCCGCCTTTATGAAGGGGAGCGGACGAATACTGTGGGACTGGACGAATCCGACCCACCAAAACCCCTCGGTGTTCCTCCATGAACCACGAAAGATGCCTTCGTGCGGGTTCGCATTTGCATTCGACCGCACTCCGGCCGCGGGTCTCCGGTGAAGGAGCCGCCGAAGTTGGGCGCGGGGACCACTCCACGCCCACACTCCACGGATCACTCGCCTCCTGGGAACTTCGGATGCCCCTACATCCTCCGCTCCGAGTGTCCAAGTTGGGGCTTCGGGTGAAAAATACACCTTCCGCCCCCACGCAAAGGCCGCGATCGCCGCTGCGTTGCGCTAGAAGCGCACCGCAGCCGCGACCGCGTATAGCCTTCCCGCCGGACGGAAGCGGTCCTGAAGGCACCGCTCCGCCCGGCGCCCCGACGGGTCGGGGCGACACACGCATACTTACCTTCGGCGACGTACTCCCTGCGCCGTCAGCAGTCTGCCCACCAAGCCGCACCAAGGCGCAGCCCGGGGATGTCCTCCGCAGATAGGACTCCCGATCTTAACATGTTAAAATCGGGAGCTGCCTACTCGTGAATACTTACCCAGATTCGCGATGCGCCTCCGGGACCGTATCCTCCATAAGCACTACCGCGCCACACGGTTAAACCGTAGGCGCCGGTAGTGTTGCCTCCTCGAGTGTTGCCCAGCGTCCGAAGACGCCTAGCAACGATCCTCCCGCTGTCTTCTCACGCCGCGTCGACTCCGTCGTCTGCGGGCGCTCCTCGCCCGGACGACGTCCTCCTCGTCGACAGCCGCGCCGACCGCCAGAGGTTTTTTATAGAGGTTGTCTCCTCGCAGCCCCGAGCGAACCCAGCGCCCCCGTTCTCACACTGGGCGGACGACCACTGTCATCACACCCAGTGCAAGTTTACGGTATGAAGATACACTCGCAGTCTTCGCCAGAGACAACTCCGTCGTCTACGGGCACTCCTGCCCGCAACTCCGTCCTCCTCATGACTCTGACTCCGACCGCGAGAGGTTTTTTATAGAGGTTGTCTCCTCGCAGCCCCGAGCGAACCCAGGGCCCCCGCTCCCACACTGGGCGGACGACTCCTGTCATCACCCCCAGTGCAAGTTTACGGTATGAAGGTACACTCGCAGTCTTGGCCAGAGATAACTCCGTCGTCTACGGGCACTCCTGCCCGCAACTCCGTCCTCCTCATCAACTCTGACGCCGACCGCGAGCGGTTTTTTATAGAGGTTGGCTCCTCGCAGCCCTGGGCGAACCCAGGGCCCCCGCTCTCACACTAGGTGGACGACCTCCTGTCATCAACACCCAGTGCAAGTTTGCGGTGTGAGTCATACCCGATGCGCAAAGCACCACCGGACCCGACCCGAATTCTTCGCTCACGGCCTGGACGGGTCCCGGTTGGGGTCAGGACCCATTGTCCTAGCCGCTCGCGTCGCCCTCTCGCCGAAATCGGCCTAGGTGGCACGCCACCATAATTGGACGGGCGCCGTTAAACAGCGTCCACCCCCTACTCGCCGGGCTACTGGCCGACATAGTAGCAGTATCCCGAAGGAACGTCTACTATCCCGCCCGGGGCGTACCAGAACCAAACCATTGCTCGGCCACCGTTCCCCGCGGACGTATCCACGAGGATGGGGAAGCCTCCCAATGGCAGGCCCATACTAGGAGGTTGCCCGACCACACGCCCCAACACAAGCTTTACCTTTTTTTTTTTTTTTTTAACGTGTGGAAAATCTTCAAAAGACCGTCACCTCGCCGGAGGGAGGGCGAGGTGGTGTGTGAGACTTGACTCACCAAAAACCACACGGTGTACCTACGAGCGCCTATGCCGGAGCCAGGGGATTCGCAAGTGCATTCTACCCCAGCTCCGACGGCGACGGCCCGCCCTGTAGATGTTGTAGGGCAGGCCCCATCTCGTTTTGTGGTTAGGGCGACCTATTTCGCCCTACTCCATTGTGGAGGCGTGTGGGTACACGCGCACACCTCCGGGGCCTTTGGATTGGGGGACTGCCTCCCTCAAGGCAGTCACCCCGGCCCCAGTGGGGGATAGAGGGGGGCGGAGTTGGATACGCTCCCACCTCTAGGCCTGGCTCTTCTGCGGCGGAGGGAAGCGGGACGAGCTGACTCCCGCTCCCTTTCCGCCGCCTCCTTCCGCGAGATAACTTCCTCGCAGAAGGAGCTCACCGCCAGCCACGATCTCTCGCTACTGACCATCCTCCGAACTAAATTCGGCAGCGAGAGATCGTCCCCCACTATTCGTGTGAGGACACGGCGCTCACTCTCAAACGCTGGACATATTTCCAGCGTGTGTTGCGCCGTGTCCTCTACACCTCCGCATTCGTGGCAGCCGGTCGTCGGCTCCTTCCTCGCCACATGACACAGATACCGCCCAAAGCAGCCGTGCCCGGACAGTATCTGTGTCATGCGGTACGTCAGTGGCCATCTCCTATTCATCCACCTTTTGAGGGTGGGACGGACAGCCTCGATGGTCCTCAGGCCGGCTGACGGGCTCATCAACCTCGCCCGCCATTCGATCCTGAGGATCCGCCGAGAGTCGGACCTCCGCGCTTCAATCTCGTGACCAGCGGGTGCCTCACCCATGGAACGTCGCTCCGCGCGCCAGTGATACACTGACGCGTGGAGCTCCGCTACCAAGTCCCACGGAGGAGACCCCGCCAGCAGACCCGCCGCTTCCCCGGATATGGTGCGGTAGCCTCTTATGGCCCGAATGGCCATGACCCTGTGTGGCCTGTTGAGGCAGGCCACATTTTCCCTACCTAGGGCCCCCACCCAGATGGGGGCCCCGTACAGGGCCATGGACCGCACCACGCCGAGGTATAGGCGGCGGGAACCTTCTCCCGGGCCCCTCACGTTTGGCAGCAGCCAGCTAAGAGCGCCGGCGGCTGCCATAAGGCGAGGGACCAGGTTCCGGAAATGAGCGCGGAAGCTCCAACGGCTGTCCAGGTCAAGCCCCAAATACCTAATACAGGGCTTGACCCCCACCCTCTGGCCACTGACGACCAGCTGGGCATCCGGAGGTGGCGCGCGCCGAGGCCCATGAAAACATAGGACCTCGGTCTTCTCCAGCGCCACCTGGAGCCCAAGCCTCCTTATTCGGCCGACGATCAGTGCCACGCTTGCCGTGGCAAAGCGGGTAGCTTCCCGTAGGTCCCGCCCCCGGGCAGTGACCAAGGTGTCATCCGCGTAACACACGAGGTCAGTGCCCGTAAAAAGGGCGCCCCGCAGGTTCCAATCATACCCGATGTTCCACAGGATCGGGCCCAGAACCGATCCCTGTGGAACACCGCGTTGCATTTCCCTCGACACTACAACGCTGTTCCGCCCCGTGCATAGCACAGACCTGTCTTCGAGATAGGCCCCGATCACGTCCCGAATGTAGGGAGGCGCGCGATGGTACTGCAGCGCCTCCCTAATAGTCGCAAAGGGCAGGGTGTTGAAGGCGTTCTTAATGTCTAGAGAGACCGCCAACAACACCCCACCCTGGGACGTCGCCTCTTCCGAGAGGGAGCGCACACGCGAGATCGCGTCGATCGTCGAGCGCCCCTCTCGGAACCCGAACTGCTTCGGGCTGAGATCGGGACCTACCTGGGACAGGTGTTGGACGAGTCGGCCCGCCAAGATTCGCTCGAAGAGCTTGCCGATCTCGTCTAACAGCACTATGGGGCGGAACGCCGAGGGAACCACCGAACCTGCAGGGTGCTCCGCTTTGCGGAGCAGGACCACTCTACCCGCTTTCCACTGATTGGGAAACCGTCCCGACTCCAGACACGCGTTAAACAAGCGCCGGAGTCGGTCCCCTAGGGTGTTTAGGGCCAAGGCCAGGACGCGGCCGTGGATACCATCCGGACCCGGGGCGACATTCTTGCCCCGGAGTTTATCCACGGCCGCGGCGAACTCCTCCTCGGTGATGATAGGAACCGCAGCAGCGCTGACGCCGCTGGCCTCTCCATCACTGCCACGCGGCATCATCGGAGGAGGTGTGAAGGGAGGCTGTCTCGGGAACAGCTCCTCCAACACCCCCTCCAGCTGCTGCGGCTGGAGACCCTCTGCCACGGGGGGCGCCCAGGGGCGTAATTTGCCCCTGACGAACCTATAAGGGCGCCCCCATGGATCCCTGTCCAGGGTCTCCAGGAGTTCTTCCCTGGCTGTCTCCTTGGCCCTGCTGATGGACAGCTGCAGAGCTTTCTTCCTCTCTTTGTACTGCTCGTACAGCTGTGCTTCCTCGTCGGCGTCGCGGCCCCGCCTGAGTCGGCGGTGCCTGGTGTACCGGCGGCGGGCGGCGGAGCACTCCTCTCTCAACGCCGCTATCTCCTCCGACCACCAGTACACCTGACGCCTAGGAGGTCGAGGGCCGGCTCGGGGCATCGCCGCGTCGCAGATGTGCGACAGAGCCTCGCCGAACCAGCCCACCTCTGTGTCGACCTCCACAGGCCCCTCCGGTATGGGAACCCAGGCCTGGACGATGGAAGCCTCCATCAGCACGTCTTTATTCAGACGTTTCAACACCCATCTGGGGAGTTGTGGGACATTCCTCTCCTGGCGACCGGGGTGCGGAGCTACGGGTGAGGGGAGAACATCTATCCGGATATACCGATGATCGGATAGAGTCTCCACCTCATCCAACACCTGCCAGCTCCGCACCCTCTGTGCGATCGCTGGACTGCAGAGGGATACGTCGACATGCGACTCCCCCTGCTGTCTCACGCACGTGGCGGCCGACCCTCGGTTCAACACCACCAGGCCGGCCGCGGCCGCCCAGTCTTCCAGGACCCTGCCTCGAGAGTCGGTGATGGGGAGCCCCATGCCGTGGATTTGGCATTGAAGTCCCCCATCACCATCATTGGACGGGCCGAGTATAGCTCAAGAGCGGCCCCCAGCCCGTCCATGAACTGCTCGAACTCGGCGAGAGTCCTGTTCGGAGAGAAGTATGTCCCGACAACGACGGTTTCCCCCCAACTCACACCTATGTACCCCGCTCCGCCGAATAGGCGGCTGACGAGCGGGGTCGCGGGGTTGCCCGCGCCGACAATGGCCACCAGGCCAGAGGGGTCGCCGAACCAATGGTCACTACGTGGGACACGATATGGTTCAGCGACCACTGCAAGGTCAACTCCCCACTGCGCCGCGCTCTGCAGAAGCAGATCTTGGGCGCGCGCGCAGTGGTTGAGATTCCCCTGCAGGAGGCGATGGACTGCCATTATTGACCGGTGTCCATCACCTCAGCCTCTCCCCGGCGGCCATTGCCGCGGGCCGACGACAGTGCGGATCCCCTCAGTCTTTTGGACCGGGACTGGGGGCACTTTTTGGCCCCCACCCGGTGGTCGGCTGGGCGACCCGCCGCTGCGCAAACCACGCAGTGTGGGGTCGCCGAACATCCGGCCGCTTTATGGCCGGGAACCCCACACCGGTAGCACAAGCCACTCCGGTCCTCCTCGTGCGAGCACCTCGCCACCACGTGCCCGCTCTCCAGGCACCTGAAGCACCGGAGCGGCTTCTGCCGCAACAGTTCCGCAGCGGCTGATACCCAGCCGACACGAATCCGCCCTGCCGTCGTCACTTTCTTAACCGCGGCTAATGGGGCCCGCACCCAGCAGGTGCCCAGGCCCGATGCGCCGCGCCGAATTTCTCCGACATTGACGGCGTCCGCCGTGCACTCGCCGTGTTGTGCCACGGCGGCCGCCACCTCTTCCCGGTCGGTACTGTCGTCCAGGCCCATCAGCCTCATCTCGGCCGTTTTGGTGGGCCTGGCGACGCGAACCGTACCGTCCGGGAAGACGTCCCGAAACTTGGACGCGAGCGCGTCAGCCTGGTCTCCCGTCTGGGACCCCGGGATCTCTAAGATCCGGGCCCCAGTAGCCGCGGTCTTGAAGCGCAGACTTCCAATACCCAAGGAGGCAAGGTCGATCTTCTCCTTCGCCTCCTTGAGGACCTTCGAGTAGGTCATACCCGCAGCCTCCGCTTCCGGGCAGAGCGACACGACTACGGCCGCCGAGCGCGGTGCGCGCAGTTTGGATGGTGACGGCGGGGCCGGTTTGCCCTTCTTCCCCTGAGAGGGAGCCCCAGAGCTCCTCTGAGTACTTTGGGTACTCTGGGTCTGCCTCTCAGGGACGCTGCGGTTTTTGCCGCCCCGTCTCACCACTGTATTCCAGCCATCCTGCGCGCGCCCTGCGCCCGACGGCCCCGGCTGTTGGCTGCCGGATGTTTGCCGGCTAGCGGGTTGACCACCCAAAGGTGGGAAGTCTGCGCCTTGTGCCCCGCGCAGATGGGGGGCATCCCTAAACCCCGGACCCCCGCGCCAGGGATGCGGGCCAAAACCTCGTACCGCCCATCGCTTTGTAGCGGCGGGCGGTATTCAGGGCGGATTGTTGACGCCGGGGAGCTGATGCCCAGGGCAGCCTTGATTTCACGGATGCCCTTCTCAATTTGGGCACCGATACGGGCATCAATTAGCTCCCCGGTCGCCCTCATGATATCCGCCCTGAAGGCCCCGACTTCGTCCGGTTCGGGGGTCGGGCCAGGTGCCCTTACCCTCGGAGACCCCTGCGGCGCGCGGGAAGCAGCCAGAGGAGGTTGCGACCCCGAGTTCGCCGCGAGTTGCCGCATTTGGGCTTGGAGGGCCTGGAGCTGGCTTCGGAGCTCCTTGTTCTCCTTACGGAGCTCCTCCACCTGCGCCTCCAACATTCGCCGTTTGACGGCGCCCGCGGTGAACTCGCTGTTGATGGCGGCACTCCCGTCCAGTTCCTCCGCCATCAACATCACGGAGCTGATGCTCTCCTTCAGCTGCCTCTGGTCGGTCCCCTTTAAGTTTCCGCACCTGTGCACCGTGTCTAGGGCAGCCCCGAGCTTTCTCTGGGCCTCCGCCCTGAAGACGGCCACAGGCTGCGAGTCGTCCTTTTGGGGGACCTTCCCCTTTGCCGCAGGAACCTCCGAGGGCCGGACGAACACCCCGTCGTCCCTCCGTTTTTCCTGTCGCCGGGACTTCGGCGACGTTGCCGGACTCTCTGTGGCCCGGCCCACGGGCACCATCAGGACTACCCCGTTCCCGGACGACGGGCAAGGGATTTTGGACGGCTTGCCCGCCGCCCCGGAAGGGCCCGGTCCATCCACGTGCGGCCGCTTCGGAACGGCCGCTTTCGCCAGCCCGTCCTCGCTCGACACAAGGCAGCCGGACAAATCGTCCTCCACCAGCATCGAGCGCGTCGAGCGCGTGGAGCGCGTCGACGACGCCGAAGAGGGACGAGATGTCCGCGACCTTGCTCGCGAGACGGGCCGCGACCTCGCCGCCGACCGCACCGTGTCGGCGTCCGCCAATGTGACGGAGTCCGTCATGGACCAAAAGTCCAGGTCCCGGGGTAGGGACAGGTACTCCTCGTCCCCCCGGCGGGGGACGGAAAAAGAAGGGGGCTGGTAGTACCAGCCAACTCCCTTAAGTCGTCGGCAGCAGTAACACGCCCAACCTAAGTCGGGCGGGTAATACGGAGGCTAGCGCCTCCACAGGCTGCTCCAGGGCTTCCCCTGGAGCAGGCACAGCAAACAGGAGTTGCCCCCTGTCGCTCCCGGTGAGTCCACCAAAATCCACCTCAGCGCAACAACAAAACAAACAAAAACAACAAAACAAAGGAAACTTAACCTAACTAACCTAACCTATGTATATGTACAAAACCTTTTTTTTTTTTTTTTTATCGTGTGGAAAAATCTTCAAAAGACCGTCACCCCGCCGGAGGGATGGCGAGGTGGTGTGTGGGACTTGTACCCACTAAAAAACCACACGGTGTACCTACGAGCGCCTATGCCGGAGCCAGGGGATTCGCAAGTGCATTCTACCCCAGCTCCGACGGCGACGGCCCGCCCTGTAGATGTTGTAGGGCAGGCCCCATCTCGTTTTGTGGTTAGGGCGACCTATTTCGCCCTACTCCATTGTGGAGGCGTGTGGGTACACGCGCACACCTCCGGGGCCTTTGGATTGGGGGACTGCCTCCCTCAAGGCAGTCACCCCGGCCCCAGTGGGGGATAGAGGGGGGCGGAGTTGGGTACGCCCCCACCTCTAGGCCTGGCTCTTCTGCGGCGGAGGGAAGCGGGACGAGCTGACTCTCGCTCCCTTTCCGCCGCCTCCTTCCGCGAGATAACTTCCTCGCAGAAGGAGCTCACCGCCAGCCACGATCTCTCGCTACTGATCATCCTCCGAACTAAATTCGGCAGCGAGAGATCGTCCCCCACTATTCGTGTGAGGACACGGCGCTCACTCTCAAACGCTGGACATATTTCCAGCGTGTGTTGCGCCGTGTCCTCCACACCTCCGCACTCGTGGCAGCCGGTCGTCGGCTCCTTCCTCGCCACATGACACAGATACCGCCCAAAGCAGCCGTGCCCGGACAGTATCTGCGTCATGCGGTACGTCAGTGGCCATCTCCTATTCATCCACCTTTTGAGGGTGGGACGGACAGCCTCGATGGTCCTCAGGCCGGCTGACGGGCTCATCAACCTCGCCCGCCATTCGATCCTGAGGATCCGCCGAGAGTCGGACCTCCGCGCTTCAATCTCGTGACCAGCGGGTGCCTCACCCATGGAACGTCGCTCCGCGCGCCAGTGATACACTGACGCGTGGAGCTCCGCTACCAAGTCCCACGGAGGAGACCCCGCCAGCAGACCCGCCGCTTCCCCGGATATGGTGCGGTAGCCTCTTATGGCCCGTATGGCCATGACCCTGTGTGGCCTGTTGAGGCAGGCCACATTTTCCCTACCTAGGGCCCCCACCCAGATGGGGGCCCCGTACAGGGCCATGGACCGCACCACGCCGAGGTATAGGCGGCGGGAACCTTCTCCCGGGCCCCTCACATTTGGCAGCAGCCAGCTAAGAGCGCCGGCGGCTGCCATGAGGCGAGGGACCAGGTTCGGAAGTGAGCGCGGAAGCTCCAACGACTGTCAGGTCAAGCCCCAAGTATCGAATACAGGGCTTGACCCCCACCCTCTGGCCACTGACGACCAGCTGGGCATCCGGAGGTGGCGCACGCCGAGGCCCATGAAAACACAGGACCTCGGTCTTCTCCAGCGCCACCTGGAGCCCAAGCCTCCTTATTCGGCCGACGACCAGTGCCACGCTTGCCGTGGCAAAGCGGGTAGCTTCCCGTAGGTCCCGCCCCCGGGCAGTAACCAAGGTGTCATCCGCGTAACACACGAGGTCAGTGCCCGTTAAAAGGGCGCCCCGCAGGTTCCAATCATACCCGATGTTCCACAGGATCGGGCCCAGAACCGACCCCTGTGGAACACCGCGTTGCATGTCCCTCGGCACTACAACGCCGTTCCGCCCCGTGCAGAGCACAGACCTGTCTTCGAGATAGGCCCCGATCACGTCCCGAATGTAGGGAGGCGCGCGATGGTACTGCAGCGCCTCCCTAATAGTCACAAAGGGCAGGGTGTTGAAGGCGTTCTTAATGTCTAGAGAGACCGCCAACAACACCCCACCCTGGGACGTCGCCTCTTCCGAGAGGGAGCGCACACGCGAGATCGCGTCTATCGTCGAGCGCCCCTCTCGGAACCCGTACTGCTTCGGGCTGAGATCGGGACCTACCTGAGACAGGTGTTGGACGAGTCGGCCCGCCAAGATTCTCTCGAAGAGCTTGCCGATCTCGTCCAACAGCACTATGGGGCGGAACGCCGAGGGAACCACCGAACCTGCGGGGTGCTCCGCTTTGCGGAGCAGGACCACTCTACCCGCTTTCCACTGATTGGGAAACCGTCCCGACTCCAGACACGCATTGAACAAGCGCCGGAGTCGGTCCCCTAGGGTGTTTAGGGCCAAGGCCAGGACGCGGCCGTGGATACCATCCGGACCCGGGGCGACATTCTTGCCCCGGAGTTTATCCACGGCCGCGGCGAACTCCTCCACGGTGATGGCAGGAACCGCAGCAGCGCTGACGCCGCTGGCCTCTCCATCACTGCCACGCGGCATCATCGGAGGAGGTGTGAAGGGAGGCTGTCTCGGGAACAGCTCCTCCAACACCTCCTCCAACTGCTGCGGCTGGAGACCCTCTGCCACGGGGGGCGCCCAGGGGCGTAATTTGCCCCTGACGAACCTATAAGGACGCCCCCATGGATCCCTGTCCAGGGTCTCCAGGAGTTCTTCCCTGGCTGTCTCCTTGGCCCTGCTGATGGACAGCTGCAGAGCTTTCTTCCTCTCTTTGTACTGCTCGTACAGCTGTGCTTCCTCGTCGGCGTCGCGGCCCCGCCTGAGTCGGCGGTGCCTGGTGTACCGGCGGCGGGCGGCGGAGCACTCCTCCCTTAACGCCGCTATCTCCTCCGACCACCAGTACACCTGACGCCTAGGAGGTCGAGGGCCGGCTCGGGGCATCGCCGCGTCGCAAATGTGCGACAGAGCCTCACCGAACCAACCCACCTCTGCGTCGACCTCCACAGGCCCCTCCGGTATGGGAACCCAGGCCTGGACGATGGAAGCCTCCATCAGCACGTCTTTATTCAGACGTTTCAACACCCATCTGGGGAGTTGTGGGACATTCCTCTCCTGGCGACCGGGGTGCGGAGCTACGGGTGAGGGGAGAACGTCTATCCGAATGTAACGATGATCGGATAGCGTCTCCACCTCATCCAACACCTGCCAGCTCCGCACCCTCTGTGCGATCGCTGGACTGCAGAGGGATACGTCGACATGCGACTCCCCCTGCTGTCTCACGCACGTGGCGGCCGACCCTCGGTTTAACACCACCAGGCCGGCCGCGGCCGCCCAGTCTTCCAGGACCCTGCCTCGAGAGTCGGTGATGGGGGAGCCCCATGCCGTGGATTTGGCATTGAAGTCCCCCATCACCATCATTGGACGGGCCGAGTATAGCTCAAGAGCGGCCCCCAGCCCGTCCATGAACTGCTCGAACTCGGCGAGAGTCCTGTTCGGAGAGAAGTATGTCCCGACAACGACGGTTTCCCCCCAACTCACACCTATGTACCCCGCTCCGCCGAATAGGCGGCTGACGAGCGGGGTTGCGGAATTGCCCGCACCGACAATGGCCACCAGGCCATTGTCGGTGCGGGCAAAACCTCGTACCGCCCATCGCTTTGTAGCGGCGGGCGGTATTCAGGGCGGATTGTTGACGCCGGGGAGCTGATGCCCAGGGCAGCCTTGATTTCACGGATGCCCTTCTCAATTTGGGCACCGATACGGGCATCAATTAGCTCCCCGGTCGCCCTCATGATATCCGCCCTGAAGGCCCCGACTTCGTCCGGCTCGGGGGTCGGGCCAGGTGCCCTTACTCTCGGAGACCCCTGCGGCGCGCGGGAAGCAGCCAGAGGAGGTTGCGACCCCGAGTTCGCCGCGAGTTGCCGCATTTGGGCTTGGAGGGCCTGGAGCTGGCTTCGGAGCTCCTTGTTCTCCTTACGGAGCTCCTCCACCTGCGCCTCCAACATTCGCCGTTTGACGGCGCCCGCGGTGAACTCGCTGTTGATGGCGGCACTCCCGTCCAGTTCCTCCGCCATCAACATCACGGAGCTGATGCTCTCCTTCAGCTGCCTCTGGTCGGTCCCCTTTAAGTTTCCGCACCTGTGCACCGTGTCCAGGGCAGCCCCGAGCTTTCTCTGGGCCTCCGCCCTGAAGACGGCCACAGGCTGCGAGTCGTCCTGTTGGGGGACCTTCCCCTTTGCCGCAGGAACCTCCGAGGGTCGGACGAACACCCCGTCGTCCCTCCGTTTTTCCTGTCGCCGGGACTTCGGCGACGTTGCCGGACTCTCTGTGGCCCGGCCCACGGGCACCACCAGGACTACCCCGTTCCCGGACGACGGGCAGGGGATTTTGGACGGCTTGCCCGCCGCCCCGGAAGGGCCCGGTCCATCCACGTGCGGCCGCTTCGGAACGGCCGCTTTCGCCAGCCCGTCCTCGCTCGACACAAGGCAGCCGGACAAATCGTCCTCCACCAGCATCGAGCGCGTCGAGCGCGTGGAGCGCGTCGACGACGCCGAAGAGGGACGAGATGTCCGCGACCTTGCTCGCGAGACGGGCCGCGACCTCGCCGCCGACCGCACCGTGTCGGCGTCCGCCAATGTGACGGAGTCCGTCATGGACCAAAAGTCCAGGTCCCGGGGTAGGGACAGGTACTCCTCGTCCCCCCGGCGGGGGACGGGAAAAGAAGGGGGCTGGTAGTACCAGCCAACTCCCTTAAGTCGTCGGCAGCAGTAACACGCCCAACCTAAGTCGGGCGGGTAATACGGAGGCTAGCGCCTCCACAGGCTGCTCCAGGGCTTCCCCTGGAGCAGGCACAGCAAACAGGAGTTGCCCCCTGTTGCTCCCGGTGAGTCCACCAAAATCCACCTCAGCGCAACAACAAAACAAACAAAAACAACAAAACAAAGGAAACTTAACCTAACTAACCTAACCTAAGTATATGTACAAAACCTAACCTATTTAATTAAAAGAAAAAAGAAAGAATAAAAGAATCAACAAAAACAAACAGACACACTACTATACTATCGTAACCTAACTAACCTAACTAACTAACTAACCTAACCTAACTATATATGTACAAAACCTAACTAACCTAACAATTAAAGGAAAAGAAAGAAAAGAAAGAAAGAAAGATAAATATTGCGCTAGCGCCAAAAAGAAAACACCTCAACAAAATATGTGGAACGCTTCACCAAAATGATCAAAAATATACTAGACCCAAATTCAAAAAAATGTGGTCAAGTTGTGCCTTAACCATTTTCATGTATATGTACAAAACCTAACCTATTTAATTAAAAGAAAAAAGAAAGAATAAAAGAATCAACAAAAACAAACAGACACACTACTTTTTTTTTTTTTTTTTTTTTTTAACGTGTGGAAAATCTTCAAAAGACCGTCACCTCGCCGGAGGGATGGCGAGGTGGTGTGTGAGACTTGACTCACTAAAAACCACACGGTGTACCTACGAGCGCCTATGCCGGAGCCAGGGGATTCGCAAGTGCATTCTACCCCAGCTCCGACGGCGACGGCCCGCCCTGTAGATGTTGTAGGGCAGGCCCCATCTCGTTTTGTGGTTAGGGCGACCTATTTCGCCCTACTCCATTGTGGAGGCGTGTGACACGCGCACACCTCCGGGGCCTTTGGATTGGGGGACTGCCTCCCTCAAGGCAGTCACCCCGGCCCCAGTGGGGGATAGAGGGGGGCGGAGTTGGGTACGCCCCCACCTCTAGGCCTGGCTCTTCTGCGGCGGAGGGAAGCGGGACGATCTGACTCCCGCTCCCTTTCCACCGCCTCCTTCCGCGAGATAACTTCCTCGCAGAAGGAGCTCACCGCCAGCCACGATCTCTCGCTACTGATCATCCTCCGAACTAAATTCGGCAGCGAGAGATCGTCCCCCACTATTCGTGTGAAGACACGGCGCTCACTCTCGAACGCTGGACATTCGTCCAGCGTGTGTTGCGCCGTGTCCTCCACACCTCCGCACTCGTGGCAGCCGGTCGTCGGCTCCTTCCTCGCCACATGACACAGATACCGCCCGAAGCACCCGTGCCCGGACAGTATCTGTGTCATGCGGTACGTCAGTGGCCATCTCCTATTCATCCATCTTTTGAGGATGGGACGGACAGCCTCGACGGTCCTCAGGCCGGCCGATGGACTGGCCAGCCTTTCTCTCCACCTGATCCTGAGGATCCGCCGAAAGTCGGACCTCCGCGCTCCAATCTCATGGCCAGCGGGTGCCTCCCCCATGGAACGTCGCTCCGCGCGCCAGTGATACACTGACGCGTGGAGCTCCGCTACCAAGTCCCACGGAGGAGACCCCGCCAGCAGACCCGCCGCTTCCCCGGATATGGTGCGAACACAAGCTTTACCTAGCTTAACTTGGATCTAGATGGCGCTGTGTGAATTGTGCTGAGATTATTATTATTATTTTACTTATTTGTCAACTGTCAATATATACTTTTGTACAATGTAGAGCAAACGAATATGTAACACATCTGAAGGCATATACAAAGTAAATTCGATTTAAGTGCAGTGGTATAATAATATTGTAATTTATAAGAAATATTAATTTATAAAACTATATTTCTATTTCCTTCTTTTTTTTAATTATCCTCATTACTGATTCACTCTTCAGTAAGGCCACAGGCCAATAATATAATGTATAGAAAGGTAGGTTGTTAGGCTTTGTAAAATATAAAAAATGGGTTATGTTCAGTTTTATGACCTCTACATTTGAAATTGTAACCCCGTTGTATAGTATTTATGTAGTCGGTTAGGTTAGGTTTCGTATTATGATCTCTACATTAAAAACTTTGACCCCAGACTAATGTAGTATACAGAGAGATAGGTTCGGTTAGGTTTTGTATTGTGACCATTACAATACAAAGTTTCGCCACAGGATGGTACACGTGAAACAAAAATTCACTGTTACAATAGGAAGTCACCTAATCGTATCAAAACAGGCAACTCTACTTGCCAACCAAGTCTATTCGAAAAGAAAACCGTCTTCACAAAAAAAAAACAACGACAACGCCTCGCGGGCCTCTTGAGGCCCGCGCACACACGCACCCTCTAGTTAATTTATAAAACTATATTTCTATTTCCTTCTTTTTATATAATAATGACAGTAAAGTCAAATAACACGACAAGATGTGTGTATACTTCTTCACAGTATATGATTACTGCCTCCGTCTCGTCCACGCTTTCACACACACATACGACACCGTCCTCGCCGGCGAAGACGACGACCTCAACCACGCCATACCGCGCAATACACCGGGCGTCTGCTCGCGCCCTGCCGTTCTATATCGGTGTTCGCGATCACCCCTCTGATTGATCCCCTGTCCAATTCAAACGGGGATCGAAATTACGACGGTCAGAGCCGAGGTTCAAACCCCTAGTTGAGGGAGTTGGCTTTCAGCCGCTCCATAAATCCTTTCGCGAATTTGGAGCCATCTGCACTCGCCCCCTATCATTCAGTGAAGCTGTAAGGTAAGGGCCAGCTGCGACCAACAGCATAAAAGTAGTCCAAAAAAAAAAACGAGTACTGCCGTCCGTGAGTACTAGCAATTTCATAAGACAACAGGATCTGACTGTCATATATTTTGGAAGGTACTATTGTATTTTATTGAAGATTACAATATATTTGATATGGTCGTAATAAGAATTAATATTTTGTCGTCCAATAATAGTTACAATTAATTGAAATACCTATGCAAAACCCGAATGGATCACTAGCAATCGATTACTTAACCAACCTCAAAATTAGCTGCCTAATAATCATTATCTTGCTCATCAAGTTATTTGGCGAGAACAAATTAATAATTAAAATACAAGATTTATTATAATCGCTTCCGCTTTATAACTTGGACCACAATTCTAAACAGAGATGTCATTTCTGCCAAATATATATTATGCTCCCTCGTTTAGACAAAACACACATACAACTACTCTCATTAAAAATTATCCCTCGAGCGTGAGGGGTTGGTTTTTATCCACCTCCATTGAATGTTTATGTATACTTATACGTATTTATATTATCAGAGCTCTTGATAAAGAGTGAAGCGAACTTCTTGCCATTCCATGGAATCATTAATTCCGTGCGGGATCCGGGTACATCGTATGATAAAGAGGGAAACTCCGAGCAGTTCCGACGTGGAGAGCGGCTCCAACTAAACACTGTTGACATCCCAGCTGCTCGAACCAACCGCTTTGCATCATCTTTCCTTATGCGAGCAGCTAAGGAGTGGAGTTCCACTCCTTAGCTGCTCGCATAAGGAAAGATAGACGCTGGTAGAGAGTTCTCTACCAGCGTCTATTTTTCCTGCCTCTTACCACATTGGGTCTTTCAAGTCAAGAGTGAAGACACTATTTGAGCTTGCATGTAACAGCTTAGACCACATCATCACTTAACATCAGGTGAGATTGCGGTCAAACGCGCTCAAATTTTAATAAAAAAAAAAAGTTTGGGACTTGTGACTTCTTCTTGGGTGTAGGCTTAAGGGACCCCTTGCTGATGTACGTCCACACTCAACATCACCGCTCGCATTTCTCTCCCTGCTTTGCAAGATCTTGGTAGGAACTTTCTAGAACAGCTTAAGATACGTTCTAGTATAGAAGCCACTACAGTTCTAACTAGGCCAAATTCTTTTGAAAGATTGTGGAGAAATTTGGTTGGTACACTTCTCACTCCCACTTCGATGGCATAAAGCTATTTTTAGTAGGATTTTTTTTTAATTTTTTTTGTAGTGTAAAGAATAGAATAGATTTTTAATGAGTAAATGAGTATGCGATCCAATTACTTGTAAGTGATGACCAAAGCTGATTAGCACTTTCAATACCAAAAGAATTGTATTGTTAAGGGCGCAGAGCTAATAATGTAACTGCAAATAACGTTATAAAATTTATTCGCATCAAGACCCGATTAACTATGAATAATTGTTATAAGTTTAATGTTTTATATATATACTAGCTTTTGCCCGCGGCTTCGGTCGCGTTAATTTATCCTCTTAAGCGTAGAATTGATCAAAATCCTTTCTTAGGGGATGCCTACGTCATAGTAGCTTTATGCATGCAAAGTCTCAGCCCGATCGGTTTAAATTTGACAAAGTTTCATACAAACTTTCAAATATCCTTGTATTGAATGAAAATATGAAAAATATGAATTTGATGAGTGAATATAATTTTGTAACGGCTAGTAAAAAAAAATTAATCAATGTAACAATAAATAAAATATAATATTAAAAATAGTTAGCCGATTATGCTATTGAAGTTTTTCTAACTTTAACAACATATAAATAGTATGTAGGTACAAAATGTAGTCTTATCGCTTAAGCGATATCTACCGGACAACCTTTGGGTAGAGGAGATAAGACACGTGGTGATGATGATGATGATGATGATGTAATCCCGGCTGTTTTAGGCCACGGCGAATATCTTCAATTCCGATTTTGTCGTTGATGTGCTCGCATGTGACTTATGTAGCCTATTTTGTGTGTAAAAATCCTAACACATTGCGGGCATGAGAGCACATGGAATGAATAAACATAAATAATAATAGTAATATTTACTTATTTACAATAAAAAATATACATTTCTGACCGTCATAAATTGCAAATGCTTGAGCATCACGTATTTATCTCCTTAACATCTTACAAGCCCATTAGAAGGTCATTTGACATCCAACTTTCGTATATACCAAGTACGTGACGGTCCCTATGCCATTTGTTACTCCAATTCATTGGTGAATAATGGAGAATTAAAACGATTAAGGTTTCCACTCGGATTCCGGGACCATAAAGAAAGGGACGACGCGACGACGTATTTGCATCTCATAAGACACACATGAATGTGGAACGAGGGATGTAATTAGACTGGAGCTCCTTTAAAGCTTTGCGGGACATTGCAAGTTTTTGTGGCCTTTATAATGAAATCTATTTATATTTATACAAGTATTAGCTGTCCCGGCAAACGTTGTTTTACCTTAAAATAAGAAAAAAAATTTAGGGGTAGACTACCCCTAACATATAGGGGTATGAAAAATAGATGTTGGCCGATTCTCAGACCTACTCAATACGCTCACAAAATTTCATGAGAATCGGTTAAGCCGTTTCGGAGGAGTATGGGAACGAAAATTGTGACACGAGAATTTTATATATAAGATTATTTGTAAATAGAAATATAATATATTAAAATTTGATATGTATTGTAAATATTAAGATCCACAAAGTAAAGTCTAAAATATATTTTAACAGTAATATATTTATGAAATACATATATAAGTTACTACCCACCCCGCTTCGCACAGGTGAACATGATCTATCTAAATATATATAACTCAAAGGTGACAGACATAGTGATCTATCAACGCACAGCCCAAACCACTGGACGGATCGGGCTGAAATTTGGCATGCAGATAGATGTTATGACGTAGACATCCGCTAAGAAAGGATTTTGATTAATTCTACACCAAGGGGATAAAATAGGGGATGAAAGTTTGTATGAAACTATGTCAATTTTAAACCGATCGGGCTGAGACTTTGCATGCATAAAGCTACTATGACGTAGACAAGGATTTTGATAAATTCCACCCTTAAGAGGATAACTTAACGCGAGCGAAGCCGTGGGCAAAAGCTAGTTATACATATAAACCTTCCTCTTGAATCACTCTATCTATTAAAAAACGGCTTCAAAATCCGTTGCATAGTTTTAAAGATTTAAGCATACATACGGACAGACAGCGACAGCGACTTTGTTATATACTATGTAATGATAATAATACAACAGTAATATTACATTGAGAAAACGGTTATATTTTTCTTGTTTCTAAAAGCATAAGATTGTTTCCTTTAAGTAAAATTTGCTATCTTCAATGTACAGCCTCGTCTGTATCTTTTATTTCTGTTAAGGAAATTAAGTCAACAAAGATATTATTAATTAATTCAGAGGTTATTTTCAAAAATGGGTTTGTTTTCAAGCGCGAGATATGTGCTTTCATGACTCTAGGGACATTTTCTTTCAGTCTTTATCTTTCGTTTCAACGGCAACTAAACACATATATTTAAATATATTTTCCCCAGCACGCCGAGACGACCTTTGCGCATTCAGTCGCATGTTTTAGGTCTTCCTTTGTGCAGGATGCTGGGCACAAGTCAATAGGTGTGCCATAGTCTGGGATGGTGCTCCGCAGTCACAAGTCTCCCTTGAAGCGGCACCCCACTTTTCCAAGTTGTACCTGCAGCGGCCCATCTGGGTTCGGAGTCTATTGAGCGATTTCCAAATGGGACATTGCAGGTCGCTACCTGGGGGCACGTGTTCAGCTGGTTGAATAAAGTCCAAATGAGCAGGATGATTTAACTTCCATAAGTCTAAATTGGCTTTATGTGGGTGGTGGAGTTTTCGGTACATATAAGTAAGACTACTTTCATTACTTTTTCTAATAGATAATAATGGAATCGTTTTCTAAAGCTAGGCACTATTAGAGCCCAAGTCACCATGTGGAGGTCTATTAGAGCCCAAGTCAACATGTGGAGGTCGACGCGATATTATGCGATCAGTAGATCTAAAGGCATGGTCAAAAATCATCATTGTGATGACCACCAAATATGTAAAAAAAATTGCAAGTATTTAAATCTAATCTACGCTTTATCGAATATACAACGGAGATTTCAGCACTTGTGATAATAATTTGGGGCAGTAAAGTCCTCGAGTGGCGACCACGGGCCGGAAGACATAGCGGTCTAGCTATGTCGGTCACTCTGGAGAGGATAACCCTCTCCATTGCCCTTCGAGTGACTTAGCTTATTCATGAGGCTAGGAATTTCTCTGCGTCATCGAATCAGAAATGAGGAGATCCGTAGAAGAACTAGAGTGACCGATATAGCACGACATAGCACGAAGAATTGCGAAATTGAAATGGCAAGGCAGGGCATATAGCTCGTAGGACAGATGGCCGTTGGAGCAGTAAAGTCCTCGAGTAGCGACCGCGGACCGGAAGACGCAGCGTGGGAAGGCCTCCAGCTAGGTGAACCGACGCTCTGGTCAAGGTCGCTTGAAGGCATTGGATGCGAGCAGCGCAGGACCTATCATCATGGAGATCTTTGGGGAAGGTCTATGTCCAGCAGTGGACGTCTTCCGGGCTGCGATGATGATGATGATCAGAATTTACCAGAGACTTTTAGCGTCCGCAAGATACGAACTCACGACCTTTTTTATACCACGATGGTGGCAATTAACCATGCGGCCCATCGGATGGTAAATTGTTACTGTAGCTTAAGGATGACCTTATAAACAAAGTAGTAAATCATTAAACCACGGTTCTCTCAACAATTATAGCCATACGGCACTTGGCAAGTATCTTACTCGTGTAATTTCAGTTTCACATTTTGTAACGACCCCATAAATGTTACATTAGAATAGCTCTAATATTTTGTCTCTTGTCGTAAAACTTATAAAATATTCATATAGACCATACAAACTTTCATCCCTTATTTCTATATTACCCTTAAGAATATTGTTTTTACAAATTTAAAATGCGATTTTTTTAATGTCATCAAAAGCCAATTGAAAAAGTGCCAACCTTCTTCAAGCTTCAAAAATGACAATTCTGCCATACAACCTTTCATCCCCGATTTCAACCCCTTACAACCCATTTTTTTTATTAAAAAGTAGCCTATTATTTTTCTCAGACACTAAACTATTTCTGTACCAAATTTTATTTAAATCGGTTTAATATTTTAAGCATGAAAGCGTGATAGAGTTACTTTCGCATTTATAATATTACTACCGACCTGTTCCAGCTTTGCACGGATGCATTACAAATAATTGAATTTCTCGGCTTGTTATATATGTATAATATGCATGTATTATACATATAAACCTTCCTCTTGAATCGCTCTATCTATTGCTGAAAACTGCATTAAAATCCATTGCGTAATTTAAAAGATATAAACGAACAGACAGCGGCAGCTTTGTTTTATACTATGTAGAGAAGATAAAATAGATCTAATACTGCAACTCTATTAATATTACATACTAAGTAAACGTTATGACATTTTAATTCAACGCCGAGCATTTTACGAGGCACGTTCAAATTGCAAACAAATAAAATTACAGCAAGCAACTGGCCGTTAATTCAACTATAGCAACACCAAACAGAACTTACAGCCATTTGGCGTAATCAACGAGCTTACAATGTTAGAATAGCCAATGTATGAAATTAGGACATAATGTTTGAACCACTCGGCCTTCTAATTAGCAAGCTCGAAATTATAACGAGAACCTCTGAATAATCATGAAAGGAAACACGGCTAGGAAATTGAGGGTAGAAAATTGTAAAATGTTCGTGTCAAAAGGTGCGAGGTCTCGAGAATTATAACAAATTCAAGATTTTTTTTTCTTTCAGTCTGTGATATATTGAAATAAAGATACCAACATAACGTCACGGTTGTTGTCCCCTTGGGGTAGACAGGGGTATTGTCAAATAATGAAAATATTGCAGCCTCAATAGTAGGATTTCAATATTTTGTCGTCGATCGTCATTGTACTTTTTGAGTTGACATTTTTACTAATGTCTATCAATTTTACAAATTCAAGATTTTTTTTTTTTTAAACCGTTAATATATTGAAACTTTGCAGTGATATTACACCAGAATAATACATAGGCTGTAAATTTCACGCAGGTGAACCGCGGGCTCAGTTAGTATATACATAATTGGTAAAAGGTAAAATGCTCACAACATATCAACAGCGAAAATTTATACACAATACAAATTATACTGTTTTTAAATATAAAATGTTTTTTTTTTATTACTGGCAGCATCGGTGGTCTAATGGTTTAGTACACCGCTTTACTTCCACTACACATTTGTACAAACATTTGTGTTCAAGAGTATAATTGCTTATATCGGTCTGGGTGCTTTCTATGTATATTATGTATTTATATACAAAAAAAAAATATCTATATATTTATATCAGTTGTCTAGTATCTATAACACAAGGTCTGCTTACGTTGGGACTAGATGTGAATTGTTCAAGTGAATTTTTACGTTATCATTTGTCTAGTAAAAACAACTACTTAACAACGGTAGTTTAAAAGAAATGTACACATTTTACAGATAATTCGTACTTTAAACATTCACCTATATTTAACTTAATGTACTGTGAAATTTTAATCACTCTGAGTCTAGCCGTTTTTATATTTAATTAGCTGATACCTGACGAGTAACTGTCGACAGAATTACACAAATATTCTTTTAAAATGTCTGTTTATCTATATTCTGATGACTCTCAAATTACACGTATTATAGCATGTAATAGTTATTTCCATAGAAGAAAGCCTAGGAAAGATCCAATGCAAGAAAGATTGGTGGATGACATATCAATACATACATATAAATAAAATTGTAGTGTCTGTTTGTAATATTGAAATAACCGTTTTTTACTACGTGCATATGAATTTAAATACGGTACTTACACCAAAAAGCCACTTTATACAATTTTCGTCTGTGTATCTGTCGGTCTGGTTGTTCCGGCTAATCTCTGTTTTGTAATTTTAACGGGACTTTTTTTGGCTGGTAGCTGATGTAATAAGGAGTAACATACATAGGTTACTTTTTTTTAGAAAAATAAACTTCAATTCCATGTGGACGAAGTCGTAAAAAACGGTTATTTCAAAGTTACAAATAAACACTCTAATTTTGTTTATATCTATAGATGTATAGATAATGTTAAATACAAATTATTTGCAAGTTGGAACTGTTTTACAGCAGTGTTTTCAACACTGCTGCAAAACGTACCTGTTTTAACTCTGCTCGTCATTGTTTGCGAAAAAAAATACATTTCGCAAGATAGTACAGCGCTTACCTATTAAATGCATTAAGCTTTTAACACATGTCTAATTCAGGGAGTCTACCAACACCGGACCGAAACATCCGGCCAGTGATCTTCTAAATTGAACGCAAAGCAAGACGAAACAAGGCCGAGTTTGAAACAACGCGGTTGTTTAGATGGGATCATAGAAAAGTTTTAAGCATGAAAGCTAGAGTGTCGGCAGAGGCGCGAAGTTCGTCCATCTCATTTATTATTGAAGGGATTACCTCGAGTTCTAGTTGAGGAGCAAGAGGGTTTCTACGATCGTCTGGTGTCCATTTCTGTTGTAGCATTTTTTTTTCAGTTATTCAGAAACATTCGCAGTTTACAGCGTAGTGGGTTACGTTTTGTTGGTACTGCATGATGGTGCTTGTGGGATCAGTTTGTTTTTAATTACTTTGCGAAGAATCGTTAATAATTATTGTTACGTTTGTTGCTTTTATTATAATCTATATATTAATACTTGAAGCAAAAACTTTGTAGCCCTTTTTATGAGAATTACGTAAAGTATGAAATTTCACAAACTTGAAGTTTATATAGAGACTAGCTTTTGCTACGGCTTCGCTCGCGTTAAGAAGTATTATTATTAATTAGGTATAGTTTTTGCGGCTTTATTTTTGTTTCCTTTCTTAGGGGATGCCTACGTCATAACATCTACCTGCATGCCAAATTTCAGCCCGATCCGTTCAGTGGTTTAGGCTGTGCGTTGTTATATCACTATGTCAGTCACCTTTGAGTTATATATATTTAGACGGAGTACAGAATGCTAATGTTTTATATTTTAATTATGTATAAATAAAACATTAAATTAATAAGAAGAAGAATAAAATAAAAACATTACAAATATTGCACCTCTGTGCATTTTCTACCGCATACATCACCGACAGTGTACTGAGGAATTGTTAGGATTAATACCAGCTGCTGAGTTTCATCACCGTACCACCCGCCAGTAACTAAATCCTGTCATCCTGATCATCTGGATGACTGGCGGTCCTCCACAGGCGGTTTTCTAGAAACTTTTTACCACCTACAATCACATTGTGGAATCACCTTCCAGCAATGGTATCCGAACCGATACGATATTAAAACCTTCATGAGCTTATTCCTTTTTAAAAGGCCGACAACGTACTTGCAATTCCTCTGGTGTTGCGGGTGCTCATGAGCAGCGGTAATCACTTACCATCAGGTGAGCCGCATGCTCGTTTGTCCCCTGTGTTATAAAAAAAACACACTACCATATATTTGATACACATGTATATATTCTGTTTATTGTTAAAGTCTATGGTCATATTGAGAATAGATTAATATTGTTTGTCTTTAATATTATTTGTCTATAGTTTTACTGAATGTAAAATTATGGTCAGAATTCGACCACCGGGCACAATGAGACTAGAACTCAATTACTAGTAATGTACTGTAAGACTGACCTCCACGCGGTTCCCTTTGGTAACCAAGTAATTACATCAGGATGCATTAACTGACCTGACTTTATACGACTTTACTTCCTCCATTGGTGCACTTACTCCACTGGTGCCCCTCTAGCGTTTACCGTGCCTTGGCCATTTCTAAGGCCAAGCCACATTCCATTATCATCCATTTAAAAAAATACATTCGATATACCTTTATGATGACTATATCAGATGAGGCTCTATTCTGGACTTTATCTAACAAAGACGTGACTGGACTTAGTGTTCAAAAGTCAAAGACTAATATATATTCAAGCTAAGCAAGTACCGCGCTCACAAGTTAGTTCTGCGACATTCAAAACTGTCGTAAACTCCTACATAAAATTTCAAACCGACCGCCATGAATAATTCGTTACATATTTAATGTTTACAAAAAGATTCAACCGAAATATTTGTCGCCGCTTTGACAAACGCCGCCTCAGGTGTCTCTAGAATGTTCCAATCACGAAATGGAAATTACAGTCGTTCCCCTCACTGTGACAACTCTCTCATTGCTATACATATTTGAAGCGACTCATTACCGAACTGGTCACAGTTTAAAAACATGCGATTTATAATTTTAAGGTTGAGCAACTTTCAAACGTGAGTTTGTTGAACAATTCACGCATCTGTGGCTGTGGGCCAAACTTCGTTCATTCCATTTCGGTTGTGGAGTTGTTTAACAAATCAGGAGGGATGACGAAACACAGCCAACAATTCCTATTTTCTCTTTCCAATTGTTTGTAGGTCGCTTGTTTTTGTCGAGCTGATTGACGACCCTGACGAGGTTGGTGTGTCGGTTGACTTGTTACCCGATCAACACTGCTATGAGGTTGAAGACCAAGAAATGTATATAATGTTTTAATTTTTTCTAAGGTTACGAATATTGATTAGACATTTTGCTTTTGCAATTGCATATGCTAGTCACTCTATTCTCCCAAATTTGAATTTATAAAATAAATCTGTATTATTGTAAACATGTATAACATTTATTTGAAAAGAATACGAGATGAGTTTCTTGTCAGTTCTTCTCATCTCGAAATCATTCCGAACTGACGGTAGATTTGACATATCATAAGAGTCTGTAATAGATCAACATGAATAATTAGAACTATTTTGAATTTGTATTTGAAAAAATTAGAACAATAATCCAGCATGAGTGATAACCACCTCTCATTATATAAACTAACTAACTAACTTTTCAAACATCACTTTATTCTGTGTCACCTGTAATACCACTTATTGATTGTTAGTAATGTGGACTTACAATCCCATTGCAATGTAACATATTAGGTTGATCTCCACGCGGTTCAACCTGGAAAATATCAGGATAAATTTCTGGTGCCACGGGTATTTAACTAACCTGACCTCATGCTTATTGTATCATCCTTCACTGCTAACCGGCCAGGGTAAACCGTTGTCCAAAAAAGATGCACTATTCCTTTATCATCCATTAAAAACATTCCACTTATAAAGATCTAAATTCATCTCCGTAAATCGTATTCCTTTTAGAAATAGAAATAATCTTTATTCAGATAAACTAAATACAAGCACTTTTGAATAGTCATATTTTTTATTCAACCACTCATTCAGAACGCAGATTCATGACAAGAAGAATGAGCAATAAACTTGTGTTGCTCTTTTGATAGATGTTATTTAAAATAATATACAAGTACAATAATATCATGTTATGGTCAGAGCTATGAATTTTAAGTTGTTCTTTTACAAAACTATCATTTACAAACTCTTCAATTTTATAGTAAGCTTTTTTACAATGGAAGTATTTTACGACGACATTTGATATTTTTTTTTGCCAGATATAGAATAGACTCTGGTAGTTTGTTGTAAAACCTTACGCAATTATCATAAAACGAATTGCTACTATAACTTTAATTGCGACTATAATCGAAGCAAGATGTAGGTAGACAGTAATTCTAGCCCAGATAAGTCTTTTTATAAAAACTACATATATATACGTATATATAATATGTTCAAATTCAAATTCAAAAATCATTTATTCATGTAGGACATTTTAGCCGCTTATGACGTCAAGTTTTTACATTAGAATTTTTTTTCCCTACCGTCCAGTTCGGTATATAGATCCAATTGAGAAGAACTGGCAAGAAACTCAATTGAATTACTTTTTTTTTTAAATCCAGTTTATTTACAATGCATAGGTATTTATATAGGTGTCTATGTCTAACATTAAATGAAAATCCCGAACATGAAAACTATTGCCATGCACGCTCGTCATTCAAGTAATCGTTTAGTGAGTAATAGGCCTTGCTCAAAAAATATGATTTAACAGATGTTTTGAATTTATTTAAGGGTAATTCCAGTATATCCGTTGGTATCTTATTGTAAAATTTTATACCTATTCCCATAAAAGTCCTATTGACTTTTTCTAAACGATACTTGGGGACAGCAAGTTTGTCTTTAAATCTAGTATTAATATTATGAATATTGCTGTTTTTTGGAACGTCACTTTGACATCAAATTAAAATACAAAACGTTTTATGTCACGTTATTTTCCATAAAACAATCGTAATGATTACCTACATGCAGGTTTTTATCGTTGATAATTTTCATAATTTTCCTCGAAAGATAAGCCCCACTCACGTTCCATCCCTTGCAGACATTGCGCCCCCTTTACGCTCTCCTCAGGCTGAAAAACAACGATAGTAGTCTGCTTTTGTTAGCGACTTCCTTTGTCTCAAACAAGATACTTATCAACCATTTACCCGTTTACCTGCGTTGTTGTATGCTTTTTTAAATAGCCTGCCATCCAGTTAACTGAACGTCTTATAGACTTTTCCAGTCAATAAAAGAATTAAAACGAGCAAGACTTTTTGTTCTTCGTTTCGAAATAGTGTCTTAAAGTATTAATACATAATGAATGAGTTTTTTAGGTAAACATTGTTTATACATATAAATAAAATTGGAGTGTGTGTTTGTAATATTGAAACCGTTTTTTACTATATGCATATGAATATAAATACGGTACATACACCGAAATAACATTTTTTACAATTTTTGTCTGTCTATCTGTTTGTTCTGGCTAATCTCTGAAACGGCTGGACCGATTTTGACGGGACTTTTTTTGGCAGGTAGCTGATGTACCTAATAAGGAGTAACCTATATATTTAGAAACTTATTTTAGAAAAATAAAGTTAAATTCCACGCGGACGAAGTTGCGTGTACTGCTAGTATATAATAGAAACAAGAGTTAAACAGGTCACAATTTAACACTCCGCTTAATTTCTGGTCGTCGCGAATTCGATTCAAACAGTTTTTGGGTATTTGTTTGTATCGGTCGCTGTTTTTCATGTATAATATATATGTATTTACAAAAATATGTAGCTAACTAGCTATTCCCGCGACTTCGTCCGCGTGGAATTTAACATTATTTTTCTAAAATAAAAGTAGCCTAAAGAACTAAAAATTATTATTCGTCTTAATTTATTCGTTCCATTAGGTATTGATAGGTTCAAACTAATACATTTACATCCTGTATCATCATCCTTTATTTTATCTCCATGGGGGTTGAATTTATCAAAATCCTATTTAAGCGAACGTCTTCATCATAGTAGCTCCAATCTTTAATTTCAGTTCAATCAGTCGAAAATATAAGAAGATTTTTCAAACTTTCATCCCCTATTTTATCCCCTTAGGGTAGGAATTTATCAAAATCCTTTCTTAGCGAATGCCTAGTAGTTTTAAAGATATAAGCATAAATAGGGACGGACAGACAGAGACAGCGACTTTCTTTTATACTATGTAATTATTATCGAGAACTTATATCTTCGAATTGTATCTACTATTTAAATAAACAATAGTCATTAAAGAGCATAAAATGTATCACAAGAATAAGTAAATCACTAAGACATAACTACAAACAGGCTGTTTAGGTCTATTGATATTGCCTCTCCAACGTCCTTAACTGGAGTGATCTTCACGAGAGTACACTCAGTAAACCATCAAAGCACTCCACCGCTTCAGTTCAGCTATTGAACGTTGTAGTAGATATTAAACGGCTCACTACGACTCTAAAATTGTGTGAGTATGTATTATTTGCAATAAACTTTATTTTTAAACTAACTGTTCGCGAGTCTACTTATTTTTTAACTACGAGTAACTTAGGCTAAGTTACTCGTTACATCAGCTACCTGTCAAAAAAAGTCTCATTTTTAAACTAACTGTTCGCGAGTCTACTTATTTTTTAACCACGAGTAACTTAGGCTAAGTTACTCGTCACATCAGCTACCTGCCAAAAAAAGTCTCATTTTTAAACTAACTGTTCGCGAGACTTCATCCGCTAGAATAGAATATAACTTTAATTTTCTAAAATAAAAGTAGCCTAACTTACTCGTTACATCAACTACTTGCTAAAAAAAGTCCCGTCGAAATCGGTCCAGCCGTTTCAGAGATTAGCCGGAACAAACAGACAGACAAGGATTGTAAAAAAATGATATTTTGGTGTATGTACCGTATTTATATTCATATGCATGTAGTAAAAAACGGTTATTTCAATATCACAAACAGACACTCCAATTTTATTTATAGGTATAGATGTATATTATATATAGATTAAAGAATTTGTCTATCTATCTATTGAAGTGATATAAATATATAACTGCTAAAAAGAATGTATCGTATCTTCTCAGTTTCAAGACACTCTCCTTGATGTGAAGCCAAATTTCGAGGTCCTTGGCGTTGATATATCCAGTGACGTTCAGTTTTGCGGTGATTTGTAGGAAAAGGCTAAAATAGGCTCAAAAAACTTAGGTGTGCTCAGTTGAGTGAGACGACACAGCAGCCCACCGCTTGCAATTATACAAGGAACCAATCCGGCCGCAAATGGAATACTGTTCTCATCTCTGGGCGGGAGCACCACAATACCAGTTTCTTCCATTTGACCGCATTCAGAACCGAGCAGAATCATTGGTAATCAACGTCTATGTGACAGACTCGACCCATTGGCTCTGCGTCGAGACAGTGCATTTTCTACAGCATACATCACGGTGAGTGCTCTGAGAAATTGTTCGGATTAATACCAGCTGCTGAGTTTCAGCACTGTACCACCCGCCAGAAACTGAAATACCATCCTGATCATCTGGATGAATAGCGGTTTTCCACAGTGCGATTTTGTAGAATTTTTTGCCACGCACAACCACATTGTGGAATCACCTTCCCGCAATGGTATTTCCGAACCGATACGATATTGAAACCTTTAAGAAAAGAGCTTATTCCTTTTTAAAAGGTCTTCAACGCACTTGCAGTTCTTTTGGGGGTGCCTTGGTGTTGCGAGTGCTCACGGGCGGCGGTAATCACTTCATCACAGATATCATCAGGTGAGCTGTAAGATCGTTTGTCTCCTGTCCTGTAAAAAAAAAATATAAACACATTTCTTTTAGTAAATTATGTTTAAATTTAGTCACTGTGCCCTCATTACTGGTTGGAAAGTAAGAATTGTTGTAAAGATTAATTAATTCGCCCACCAGATTGAGCCTAATGTGAAAATTGACTTTAAACAACCCCCACAAGTTCGTCATCGCGAGTAAGCCCCATTTCCGAGTTAAGTTGAAAACACACCAAGAGCTACACTTGTGTAAATACTAATTGTTGCAATCATCCTTGCATGTTTTTTTTTGACAATTCACACAACGCCATCTAGTCCCAAGCTAAGCAGAGCTTGTGTTATGGATACCAGACAACTGATGTAAATACATGTTTGAATTTTTTTTAAAGAAATACATATACATAGAAAACACTGAGGCCGATATAAACAATCATAGTCATGAATACAATTATTTGTACCATGCGAGGAATTGAACCCGCGATCATCGGATAGTAAAGCAGTATGCTAAACTACTAGACCAGCGAGTTAATGAGTAGGTTATTTAGAATAGAATAGAATAGAGAATCATTTATTCAAATAAACTTACATTGAAGCACTTTTGAATAGTCATCACATTTTTTTTAATCTACCGCTCATTCAGACAGCTGTCTCATCACAAGAAGAACGAGCAAGAAACTTGTGTGATGCTCTTTTAAATAAATTTATTCTTACTTTACAATCTAAGTGCGTGAATACAAACTACCAATTAGCACTAATCCAATTAAATAACCAAATAAAAAAAATTGAATACACAACAACTGGCTAAACAATTAATAAGAGGAAATCAGTCATAGTGATTAGAGTAGACCAATCCCTACAAGCAACACCCGTTCACGAGTATGACGGATGAGCCAGCCATCATCATTTAATTTCATAATACTCGATATAATTTCTGTAACGGATTGTTGGACTGTATGGGTGTCTAAATGATGAAAACACGTAGATTGAGTTAAGAAAAGATATTAATATACAGTTGTGAATTAAGAAGACAACCCCTCTAATTGATACCCCGTTCAATTCAAACGGGGATCGATATTACGACGGCCTGAGCCGAGGTTCGAACCCCTAGCGGTGCCCTCAGACTAAAGTCGTATCCGTCAGGCGGGAGTTGACCTTCAGCCGCTCCATAAGTCCTTACTTTGGTTTGGAGTGCCATCTGCACTCGCCCTCTATCGTCCGGTGAAGCTGTAAAGGCCAGCTGCGGCCAACAGCATTAGTGTAGTCCGAAAAAAAAAAAATATAAACGTGAATGTTTGTGAGTATGGATTGTTACTCTTTCACGCAAAAACTACTGAACGGATTTTAATGAAACTTTACAATAATTGGGTCGATGTGCTCCCTCAAATATGGTTGAGTACAATGATGGCTGGCTCATACGTCATACTCGTGAACGGGTGCTGCTTGTGGGGACTGGTCTGTTCAGGTTGTGAACACTGATTAAATTTTTTGTTCTTTGCGATCGCATATGCTGGTGGTCACTCTATTCTCCCAAATTTGAATTTTAACGACTGTGTATTATTATTATAAACATGTTCCACTATTATTTGAAAAAAATACGATATGAGTTTCTTGTCAGTTCTTCTCATCTCGATATCATTCCGAACTGACTGTACATTTGACATATCATAAGAGTCTGTAATAGACCTATATAAATAAAGATATTTTGAATTTGAATTTGAATTTGAATAATATAGCGTATCTATCAAAATAACATATAGACTATAAATTTCATGAGGATGAAATCGGGGGCACAGACGTTTTTATTGACCTTTTTAAAGTGTACAATATTGTAGTACATTATTTTGATTTATCTTGTAGAGTTCAGCCGGTGTATGCAATTAAAGCGAAAAAAATGCGTTCATTTAAGACATCATATTAGAAACCTCTATATTTATAAGTATTTCTCTTCAATATTATACATATAAACCTTCCTCTTGAATCACTCTATCTATTAAAAGAAACTGCTTCAAAATCCATTCCGTAGTTGTAAAGATTTAAGCATACATAGGGACGGACGGACAGCGACAGCAATTATTATTATTATTAGCGACTAGCTATTCGCCCCGGGTTCGCACGGGTGTACATGTATTATATATATAAACCTTCCTCTTGAATCACTCTATCTACTAAAAAAAACCGCTTCAAAATCCGTTGTGTAGTTTTAAAGATTTAAGCATACATAGGGACGGACAGACAGCGACATTGACTTTGTTTTATACTATGTAGTGATGATGTACTTATATCTCTCGGTGTACACCCGGCGTTGCATACGCTTAATCACTATTTAATTATGCGCCATTTTCCTTGGCGCAGTCCGAGAGAAGTTGTGGCAATTCCTGTTTTTGTGATTAGCCCCGCCTTACAACCCGGAACTGGTACCTAGGCTCAGCTCTCTCCAATTACAGTATTACAGCTTCTATATGTTATATACATCTATCTATTTATTTGACGGCCTCGGTGGTCTAGCGGTTTAGCATACCGCGTTACTTCCGATGGTCGCGGGTTCGATTCCTCGAATGGACCTTAAATTTTTATTCATGAGTATGATTGTTTGTAGCGGTCTGGATATTTTCAAGTACATTTTACAAAAAAAGTATTGTAATCTTAATACCCAAAACACAAGTTCTGCTTAGCTCGTAATTAAATGGTGCTGTGTGAAATTATCGTTTAGTTGCGGGTTCGAATCCTCGTACGGTACGAACCTTTGTATTCATGACTATGATTGTTTGTATCGATATCTGAGTATTTTCTATGTATATTATTTTATTTATTTATTTATTTATGTATTTAATTAACACAATATAAACTTACAGCTAATTGCCAACACGTTTATATTTTAAAATTATTTATACTACTTAAAATTATACGATGATAAAAATATTCTTATGGAAGGCAAGGCTTCTGTATAAACGTCAGCATTATGTATGTATTCGCAGAAAAATATATATAAAAATATATATCTAAGTGTTGCGGCCTCCTTGCCAGGACTGCTTGCTGGCCGGTTATAAGACCTGACTAGGACAGACGAAAGAATGGATAAGACAGACTCGACAAGGAAAAAGACGGACAATTACATAGATATTTAAATAATTATATTTAACTTTTAAACCAAACTCTTCTTTAATTACGACGACATTTCTCAACGGTCGGCCGACCAGCAGACCGTTCACTAAGTATTTATATAAGTTGTCTAGTACCAATAACACAAGCTGTGCTTAGGTTAGCATTAGATGTGGCAGTGTTAAGTGTGAGTTATTAGAATTATATTAATTACTATCACTAACTTGGTCTTATCACAACGACTGATTTAACATTTTTTATGAATAGCATCTCATTATAACGTGTATATTACGAGTAGATTCGCAAATAAAGCTGCTTGGTCAAAACAGATAAGGCTAACCTATGAAGGACTAATATAATATCTGAAAAATAGGTTTACAAATCATGCTGCTTGCCTGCTTGCCTAAAATAGGTGAGACTTAACTATATATGCAGTGGATTCTGTACAAAGTCTATATTTGGTAAAACTAATCCACAGATAAAAATAGCAGAACAAAACTGATGATCCAATAAAAACACCTTTGACTTCACAATACGAGCTTCCTCCGTACAGTACAGAATATCTATTGAAAACGGTGTATATTCTAGCGGTCTAGCACACCGCTTTATGTCCGATGGTCGCGGGTTCGATTCCTCGCACAGCACAAACATTTGTATTCATGAGTATGATTGTTTGTATCGGTCTGGGTGTTTTCTATGTGTAATATGTATGTATTTACGAAAAAAAATTATCTATATATTTGTATCAGTTATCTAGTACCTATAACACAAGCTTTAGCTAGCTTAACTTGGGTCTAGATGGCGCTGTGTGAATTGTCGTGAGATTATTTTTATATTATTATATATATATATATATTATTTATTCATTTAATTCATGTATTTATATATTTCCACGTCCAGAAGCACTGGGTCCGCAGCAGTGGAGTGATGTCCAGTGTCTCTGGAGCGGACAATCTCACATATTTGCTATTGTGATCAGGAGGCTGTTTCTCCCGAATTCCATAAACCAGTGATGCTGTTCTATTACGGATTATGGCTTCAAAACCATCTATCCGCGCTGCTGCAAACATTTCTGACGCGCTACACAACTATACGCTACAGGAATATATATATCTATTGAAAACATATATATATATGTCTATTGAAAACGGTAGCGTCACGGCGAGTGCTGTAATATTAATGCGGCAAGATCCCGGGTTTTGCAAACGCAATAAAAACAAACAAATTGCACGTAAAATAATACTGTGAGCTTTGCTGCGATCCCGCGGGAATTTATTCTGATGCCCTCTTAAATCCTTATTTATATGATAACGTAATAATTCTTGCGAGGCCGTTTGGACGCACGAACATTCTTACAACGCTTCTTTATAACAACTGCTATGCGGTATAATCGGGGAATTAAGTCGCTACAATGAATAATATTACACCGAAGTTTTTTGCAGATGAAATGTGAAAAAAATATTCTCTTATGACTAACAAGTTGATGGAAGATAAACCTAATTGCAGATGAAATGTAAAAAATTTATTCAAATAAACTTACATTGAAGCACTTTTGAATAGTCATCACATTTTTTTTAATCTACCGCTCATATGGGAAGCTTTCTCATCACAAGTTTCTTGGGTGCTGCTTGTGTGGACTGGGGCGTATTATGAACTCTTTAAAATCCAGTCAGTTTCCAGGCAGTTCAGTTTACGGCCTTAAACTGAATGGGAATAAGAGTTCATAATACGCCCCCAGGTCTGCTCTAATCACTATGACTTATTTTCTCTTATTAACTGTTTAACCAGTTGTTGTATATTGAATGTTTTTTCTATTTTATTATTTCATTGAATTAGTGCTAATCGGTGGTTTGTATTCACACACTTAAACTTAAATTGTAAGTAAGAACAAATTATTCAAAAGAGCAACACACAAGTTTCTTGCTTGTTCTTCTTGTGATGGGACAGCATTCCGAATGAGCGGTAGATTAAAAAAAAATGTTATGACTATTCAAAAGTGCTTCAATGTAAGTTTATTTGAATAAATAATTTTCTATTCTATACTATTCTATTATATTCTTGCTTATTCTTCTTGTGATGAATCTGCATTCCGAACAAGCGGTAGAATGAAAAACTTGACTATTCAAAAGTGCTTATATTAAGTTTATTTGAAGAAAGATTATTTCTATTTCTATTTCCGAAGTTTTTGCAGATGAAATGTGGAAAAAATCTCCTATGACTAACAAGCTGATGGAAGAAGAAACCTGAAGAAACCTGATGGAATGTAACTGTTGACTAAGATATATGAATAGCAACTTCGGTATTTCGTCATCAGAAGACGTCATCAGGTCGCCAACTAATTTGTAATGTCACTAATAGTTGGTGGCGTCACCGTCGTGCCCACACTACTATAGGGCATTTATAATACTACTTTTTAATATGAAAAGGATGAAAAGGGGTTTTAAGGGGTTGAAAGGGCAGATGAAAGGATCATAAGCTAGAGGGTAGAAACTTATTTTTAAAGATGATGATTAAATGAATAATAAATGAATATGACATTCATAGTTTTTAAAAAATATATCTTTAAGGTGGTAAAAATAGGAGGTGAGAGTTTAATGTGTAATAAGAAAATTCGTCATTTTTTAAGAGAGATTCTTGAAACTTTTTTCTTTGGTCTTTTATAATAAGCCTAAATAATCAAAAAAAATATTCGAAGCGGACGAAGTCGCGGGCATAGCTAGTTATATTCTTTATTGCACTTTTAAACAGAGTAGAAAACATAATTATTATACATTAAAACTTAGTTATTATACATTTACTCTAATTAAAAAACAAATGCCTACCCGTTTGATATTTGACTGTAGAGTTTCACAAGTTTTATATGGCGTATAAAAAGTAAAGTCATAAATCTCATCTAATTAAGCCTATTAAATTGATTTAGCGTTTGGAATAACAGTAGAGAAAAAACTTTAAAGAATGACATAAAATTTCTGAGAACATCTGCAAGGTCGGTGCTCACGAAATGTATAATAATTTTTATGAAGATATAATTAAATAATATATAAAAAATAGAAGATTATTTTAAATATATAAATAATATTGATAGTCACGAGTGAAAGTGAATAAACTTTTGAGAAAGAAAAGTGTGATATTTATTCCATTCTATTCTATATTTATAATAATCTAAACCTCTATACAAAATGCACGGTCACATGATCAATCATCATCATCATCGCAGCCCGGAAGACGTCCACTGCTGGACATAGGCCTCCCCCAAAGATATCCACGACGATCAGTCCTGCGCTGCTCGCATCCAATGCCTTCCAGCGATCTTGACCAGATCGTCGGTCCACCATGATCAATATCGTAAGAAAAATAAAAAAGATATTTTCTGATTAAAATTTTATTTATTGATGCAATTGGTTCAATTTCATATTGAATTGGTGGTATAGGGAACTTAACAAAACACTTTCTTTGTAAAAGAAGTTGTAAAATTGAAGAGTTTATAAATGATAAAGTTTTTGTAGAAAAACCTTTAATATGAATTTTAAGTTTTTTGTCAATTAAATTAATTTGTGCTGTCAATATATCTGATTACACAAAGAATGAATGCGAAGCAATTTCTATGTTGATTGTCGCATGCCTCGTTCTTATTAATGCGTATTTATTGAAAAGAGCAACGCTCTAGTTTTTTCCTCGTTCTTCTTGTGATGAGTCTGGGTCCAAAAGAGTTCCGAATAAATGCTTATAATTTTCTAAGTTTATTTCTATTGTATTGTATATTTACCAACATTTATTAAAAAGAGCAACGATGATGAGTCTTCGTTCCAAATGAGTGGTAGAATAAAAAATATGACTATTAAAAAATGCTTATATTACGTTAATTTCTATTCTATTCTATACTAAAAAGAATACAATATTCAATATTTTAGGCAATTGTGTAAAACAACGGAACAAATTAACAGAGTGCACGTTAAGTACGTACCTACAAACCAATTCGCAAACAAACTTCGGTAATTATAGCGAGAAACAGATACATTATTTAAAGCCAACAGAACTTTATTCCCCAACAGTACGGGGGTTTAAAAACATAATGTAAAGGATCTAAAAGTTGTGCGGAACACAAGTGCCGTACCGTGTTATCACGTCGTAAAATAAAAATAATGATCGCCCTGCGTTGCCCACTGTATTTGCGTATAACTTTCTCAATTTATTCCCCGTGTGTACGACTGTAGACGCAGCCTGTATTTTTTTTATGTAATTGTAACTTATGTGTTTTTTTATTTGCACAAATGTAAATTGTACCATTATTTTTTAACTAGAATGGATAAATAATCTGATGGTAAAGGATTGCTGTCACACTTGCAAGACCATCGTAAAGTAAGGCATGATGCCAATTGTTACACCTTTTTTTATAAAGTTTGAATGGTAAACAATCAAACGGCCCACCTCATAAGTGGTAACTGTCGACAATTTTTTTTCTGGATAATTTACACAACGGCATCTAGACTCAAATTAAACAAAGCTTGTGTAATTGGTACTAGATAACTGATATAAATACATTTTTTTATCTAAACACATATATGTATATATTGTTAATTAAGTAATATACATATAACAGTGTGGTTAATACGACGGTAGGGAAAAAATTAAAATTATTTAAAAAATTTGACGTTCATAAGCAAAAAAATATTTACATCCAGAATCAACAGAAATCAAGAAAAAATCAACAGCCAGACCGATACCAACAAACATATTTATGTCAAAAAAAATTCGGCGAGGAATCGATCCCGCGACCATCGGAATTAAGGCCGTGTGTGATGGTGCTCCATCGTGATAAATTCCTGGTGAATTTGACGTACGTGCATGGCAATAGTTGTTCATGCACGGGATTTTCATTTAAGGTTAGACATATACACCTATATAAATATACATTGTAAATAAACTGGCTGTAAAAAGAAAAATAAGAAATTCAATTGAGTTTATTGCCAGTTCTTCTCAATTGAATCTGCATACTGAACTGGACGGTAGGGAAAAAATTATAATATAAAAAAATGACGTTCATAAGCGGCTAAAATGTCCTACATGAATAAAGACTTTTAAAGTTTTTTAAATTTGGAATTTGTCACTATAGTTTAACCGACCTGTTTTTTTTTCGGATTACTCTAATGCTGTTGGCCGCAGCTGGCCTTTACAGCTTCACCGGACGTTAGGGGGCGAGTGCAGATGGCACTCCAAACCCGCGGAAGGACTTATGGAGCGGCTGAAGGCTAACTCCTGCCTGACGGATACGACTTTAGTCTGAGGGCACCACTAGGAGTTCGAACCTCGGCTCAGGCCGTCGGAATTTCGATCCCCGTTTGAGTTGTCATCTCCACTGGTGCCCCGCCAGCATCAATCGTTAGTCTAAATGCGTATGCCATACCATTATCATCCATTAAAAATTGATGGAGATATTCTGTGAATAATATACAGTAGCAAATCTATATTAATTATTCCTTCAAGGGGTACGGTGAACTCGAACGAAACCTTATGTGAATAACAAAACATAAAAATATATAGATTTCGAGTCGACAACATATATCCGCGAAATTCGGATTATGGAGTATTTCGTTAAATTCTAATGACACTGACAAACAAATCGCAGTCGCCATCTTTTCATTTCACTAGCATTTTCTTCGGTCGTTGACGTTTCGCGAAAATATTGTTTTTGACACTTTTTTTATGACAAAAGAGTATGTGTTTTTTCTTCAAACCTGAAATTGGCTGATTGCGAGAAAAATTTGACAATTTTTTTTTATTAATTTGTTTTACGGCTCTGGATACAAGTTCTTTTTAGCCCACTTAAAGTTTTACAAAAAAATAAAAATTATTTGTATAAAAGCTTTTGCACTTTTTATTTACTATATTTATTAAACACAATGAACGAAGGTTTATAAATCTATGCCTTATTTACTTTTAATATTCCTTGAAAACCGATGACTACAGATATATCTACCCACATTTCACCCGAGCGAAGCCGGGTTTTCATCTAGTATAATATATTCTCGTACCGATCAGTTGCACGTTACATATCAACTGCTACTCAGCAACATGATTACTTATTTTAAATGTTAGATTAGACTTTTTTCTTCTAAAATTAATGTGCCTAATTAAAATTACGTTTATTTACTCAAAATTGACCATTGTTCTCTTGTGTTATAATAATAATAATAATAATCTCAGGACAATTCACGCATCGCCATCTAGATCCAAGTTAAGGTTGCTTGTGTTATGGGTAGTAGATAACTGATATATATACATAGTTTTTTTTTTTGTAAATACATATATATTGTAACATAGAAAACACCCAGACCGATACAAACAATCATACTCATGAATACAAATGTTTGTGCTGTGCGAGGAATCGAACCGGCGACCATCGGTCATAAAGCGGTGTGCTAGACCGCTAGACCACCGAGGCCGTCAAATTATTGATTACACGAAGTTTCTATCAAGTTAACATCCAACTATTTGAAATATGTATATATATGTATGTGTGTTCGTAAGTGTTTCAACTGTATCCGTCCTTGGGTATTGGACATGTTGGGTCCATTGTGACGTCTGTTTATATGTCAGAGGCTTCACATCGAAATAGAATAGAATAGAAATAAACCGTAAAAATAAATTACCTAATTTAAATTAATATAGTATTACAGGACAATTCACACAGCGCCATCTAGACCCAAGTTAAGCTAGCTAAAGCTTGTGTTATGGGTACTAGATAACTGATACAAATACATAGATAATTTTTTTTTTCATAAATACATACATAATGTACATAGAAAATACCCAGACCGATACAACCAATCATATTCATGAATACAAAATGTTTGTGCCGTGCGAGGAATCGAACCCGCGACCATCGGACGTAAAGCGGTGTGCTAGACCGCTAGACCACGGAGGTCGTCAAATAGAATTACAGGATTAGATATTACAGGATTACACAGCGTCATCTAATACCAGACTAAGCAGAGCTTGTGTTATGGTTACCAAGCAACTGATGTATTTAGGAGATCTGTAGTACAGATTCCGACTTAGTTCAGACTCCAGCATCTTACAAGGAATATCTTGTAAGTTTGAATATATACTTTTGTTACTTTGTAAGTTTCCTTGTGAGCCGTAAATAAGATTATTATTATTATACACTTAGATTTTTTTTGTAAATGTGTCTTTATAAAAAATAGAGCGTTTTCTATGTACATACATAATATACATACATAATATACACAGAAAAAGTCCAGACTGATAGAAAAAATCATACTCATGAAATTTGTATCGTGCGGTGAATCGAACTCACGACTAACGGAAGTAAAGCAGTGTACTAAACCGCTTATTGTTAGTTTAGTGAAGTCAGATTAAATTTTAACAACATCAACAACAAATTTTAAAATAAAATTGGAGTGTCTGTTTGTAATATTGAAATAACTGTTTTTTACTACATGCATATGAATATAAATACGGTACATACACCAAAAGATTTTTTTTTAATTTTTGTCCGTCTGTCTATATGTACGTTTATTCCGGCTAATCTCTGAAATGGCTGAACCGATTTTTACGGGACTTTTTTTGGCAGATAGCTGATGTAATAAGATGTAACTTAGTTTACTTTTATTTTAGAAAAATAAGGTTAAATTCCACGCGGACTAAGCCGCGGGAACAGCTAGTTTTTATATATAAACATATATTCTCGCTGTGGTATACGTTTAGTTCTGCAACCTACATATTTCTCGTTGCAGTATGATGTATTGTATGCCGCGGCGGAGTCCATAAATCAGGGCTGTATCACGGAAACTTCCAGAAGTCTCGGCTATTCGCCCAACTGGATCCTGCACAAACATGTTCAACTTTTAATTTACCTATTCATAGGTTTTATTTGTATCTACACAAATCGTTTGTTCAGATTCGTTTTATTTTATTCCTAGCTCTATACTGCTCTCTATACTGCTCAGTAGTGGGATGTTATATAGCTTAAACATTCCTCTTGATTCACTCTATCTATTCTATCTACTAAAAAAAACTTATCAAATTCTGCGTAGTTTTTTAAGATCATATTTTATTACTAGTGGAATTACGCTATTATTATGCGATTTATATAGACGTAAGGTTAGACAGTACACTGATACTGATACTGCTAGATTGGTCTATTTCAGTTATTTACATTGTTTACTCTCTTATGTATTAACTATAGTGTGACGCACCATTAATTAAAAATGGTAAAGTCAATAAACATGTAACCTGAAACGGAACGTCAGAGGCCAGTGACGAGCGATCTGTATGAAGAGTCGTGACTCATTAAGAGAGAAATTCAAAGAAGCAAATGTTCTTACCGTTGCTTCTCAATTTATATATTTAAATATCCTATATGTTCATAAAAATCTTGAATAATTTCCAAAAAACAGCAATATTCATAATATTAATACTAGATTTAAAGACAAACTTTCTGTCCCCGAGTATCGTTAAGTCTTTTATGGGAATAGGTATAAAAATTTACAATAAGATACCAAAGGATATACTGGAATTACCCTTAAATAAATTCAAAACATCTGTTAAATCATATTTACTGAGCAAGGCCTATTACTCACTAAACGATTACTAGAATGACGAGCGTGCATGGCAATAGTTGTTCATGCACGAGATTTTCATTTAATGTCAGACATAGACACCTATATAAATATACATTGTAGATAAACTGGCTTTAAAAAAACTAAATTCAATTGAGTTTCTTGCCACTTCTTCTCAATTGGATCTATATACTACACTGGACAGTAGGGAAAAAATAAAATTAGAATGTAAAAAATTTGACGTTCATAAGGGGCTAAAATGTCCTACATAAATAAATTATTTTTGAATTTGAATTATTGTAAAGTTTCAGAAATGATATGTCGATGCAGCAGTACATTATTTTTATTCCTTTTTTGAAATTACACTCCACATAAATGCTGCTGCACCGACCACTGGAATGTACCTGTCTGCTGCACGGCAATATCACTCCCCTCCGATCGATCCCCCGTCCACCCCTCCGATCGATCCCTCGTCGAATTCAACGGGAATCGATGTTACGACGGTTCGAACCCCTAGTGGTCAGACTAAAGTCGTATCCGTCAGGCAGGAGTTGGCCTTCAGCCGCTCCATAAGTCCTTACGCGGGTTTGGAGTACCATCTGCTGCCATCACCATCATCCAATGTGAGAAATTGTTTCAAACCGAATTTTAATTTCATAAAACCTCAGTAGTACTTTATATGTGTATATCTATTGTATGTATTAATATATTTTATATTTATTATTATTTATTATATATATAGTTTTGTAATATAACCTCATTATACTAAGTGTTGAATGATATTGTTAAATTATTTAATTAAAGTCAGCCGAGCACCTAACATATCAATTCTGTCTAATGATATCCTCTGAACCACACGATACAGACTTGCATGTCTTGTGTTGGTTCGCCGTAATGTGTATTAAGAAAGAAAGAAAGAAAAATATTTTATTCAGTGCAATGTAAAAGTGTTCTATTGGCAAATAAAGTTATATTATATATTATAATAATTATCTGCACTCGCCCTCTAACGTCTGGTGAAGCTGTAAAGGCCAGCTGCGGCCAACAGCATTAGCGTAGTCCGAAAAAAAAAGCAATGTCACTGCATGAATCGACAACATATTCATTTTTAATTAATCAATTTGTTAATTCCTGATATTCTTTCACGTTATTAATTGGTAATAATTTTTATTTCAATTAATTTGTAATAACCTCTGATCACTTAACAGCTATGAAAAGTTCCGAATGATGTAGATAGAAAGAAAGAAAGAAAAACATTTATTGACAGCTATTATTACATTTACACATTTGATAAATGTAAATTTTACACATATATATATAAAGAAAGTGTTTATATAGAGAAAGAGAGTTTCAGAGTTCAAAGAGGTGTTTATATGTATATATATATATATACATACATACCGTATGTATATTTTAATGTATATTTTTTTTTAAATAATTACTGTATAATAATAATTCATGTGACCATTCAAAATATGTGGCCGAGTCGTTACAACAGAAGTCCCGTGTAAAAGTTAGTATGTGATAATTGCCGTTATAGTGTATGTATGGTATTACCACACCATACCACGCCTATCTATAACCGATAGTGGTATTGACAGTTTACATAGTACACAGTGAATATTTTATCGTTAACAGATTACAAGTAAATTCAGTTACAATAACAAAACGTTACGGAATAGTTTACCACTTGTAAACTATATTATAATTAATTACAATTTATACATTACATATACATACATACATGTAATATATGTAATGATAAAGTGTTTCAGTGTCCGACAATTTATTCTGCAATGGCTTTATCAAAAGTCGGACACATTAGCGCCAGATGTGACCGGGCGCCCGGCCTTAAACTTTTTCGGCACCGACGTATAGTAATGAAATGGATCGCTCTCTCATTTGTTATGTGCGATTTTTTTTTGTTATAACAAACGAGCATATATAGGATTGGAATTGGACGGTGGTAGTTGTTTTGCTATCGGTAAAAACCAATCGGATGCCTTTTAGGTGGCTAGTTCTCTATCCAAAATTCTTCTTTTTGAAGTCGATATACAAAAAGAAGAATTTTCACTTTAATATACAAATGTATATTTGTTGATTGTGTTAAAGCTGCTTTCTGTTTGCTTTGGGAGAAGTGGAAATTTTGTACTTAAATTTAAATGAAACGACGTTGTGTCTTCGCGGTTGTATTTTGGCGACTGATTGTAATGTACACAAACGGTGGCCGGCCGGCAGAAACACACATAACTATAACTGCGGTCCGGTATAGACCAACCAATATTAAAATATTATTATTATTATTAAATATTCATAATATTAATACTAGATTTAAAGAAAAACTTGCTGTCCCCAAGTATCGTTTAGAAAAAGTTAATAGGTCTTTTATGGGAATAGGTATAAAAATTTACAATAAGATACCAAATGATATGTTGGAATTACCCTTAAATAAATTCAAAACATCTGTTAAATCATATTTACTGAGCAAAGGCTATTACTCACTAAACGATTACTTGAATGACGAGTGTGCATGGCAATAGTTGTTCATGCACTGAATTTTCATTTAATGTTAGACATAGACACCTATATAAATATACATTGTAAATAAACTGGCTTTAAAAAAAAAAAGTAATTCAATTGAGTTTCTTGCCAGTTCTTCTCAATTGGATCTATATACCGAACTGGACGGTAGGGAAAAATAAAATTATAATGTAAAATTTTGACGTCCATAAGCGGCTAAAATGTCCTACATGAATAAATGATTTTTGAATTTTGAATTTTTGAATTTTATATAATTTGACGACCTCGGTGGTCTAGCGGTCTAGCACACCGCTTTACGACCGATGGTCGCGGGTTCGATTCCTCGCACGGCACAAACATTTGTATTCACGAGTATGATTGTTTGTATCGGTCTGGGTGTTTTCTATGTATAGTATATATGTATTTACAAAAAAAAAACTATGTATCATCAGTTATCTAGTAGCCATAACACAAGCTTTAGGTAGCTTAACTTGGTTCTAGATGGCGCTGTGTGAATTGTATGTAAGTCCGTTTGGTCCTACAAGGATATAAATAAATAATGTTTGAGAATAAGGAGAATGAATATACAAAAAGTCTAGTCTAAAAATAATTCTTACACTAAATGTATGTAATGTAAACATACTGCCCGTACTCAACTGACGATGATTAAAATCATTTCATTATTAACTGGCTGTACCCGCGACTTCGTCTGCGGCGAATAACTTCATTTTTCTAAGATAAACGTAGCCTAAGTTACTCCTTATTACATCCGCTACCTGCCAAAAAAGTCCCGTCAAAATCGGTCGAGCCATTTAAGAGATTAGCCGAAACAAACAGACATACAAACAAAAATAGTAAAAAATATTATTTTGGTGTATGTGTATTACACATTATATTCATATGCATGTAGTAAAAACAGTTATTTCAATATTACAAACAGACACTCCAATTTTATTTATTGTATTTGCTTCTTCTTTTCTATATACTTACTCTGTTTTTATTTTGTAATTTTGTTGATATGAATAAACCAATTATCTATTTACGACATCGGTGGTCTAGCGGTCTAGCACACCGCTTCACGTCCGACGGTCGCAGGTTCGATTCCACGCCACAAACATTTGTGTTCATGAGTATGATTGTTTGTATCGGTCTGGTTGTTTTCTATGTATAATTTGTATATATTTACGAAAAAATAAATTATTTATATATTTATATCAGTTGTCTAGTACCTATAACACAAGCTTTAGCTAGCTTAACTTGGGTCCAGATGACGCTGTGTGAATTGTTAAAAAAAATAGTCTGAAGATACCCAATTCTCTTTGTGGGACAAAATAAAGCACATCATACATTATTATAACTCATACATGCCAGTTTCCGGAGCGCTGACAGACGTGATAAGTGATTGATAACATTATCAGCCACGTATCACCTTATCAATTGGATGTCGATGTAGATGACTATTCTCTGTACGTACTCATAAAATCATCTTGTTTTTATATTTTATAAAGGTACCTTCACACCATGATTATACATGTATTTTTTTTAAATAAATATATGTAATATATTATAAGTAATTATAAGTAAATTTCTGTAGTAATTATATAGTTGTTTGTTCTCCTTATTGTTGTTTCATTAAATGGTAAAAAAATCATTAAAAAGGCTGACATTGAAAAATTCATTAAAAAACTGATCATTAAATCAGTTCTTTTAATAAAATGTTATCTATACATATAAATAAAACTGGAGTGTCTGTTTGTAATATTGAAGTAACCGTTTTTTACTACATGTATATGAATATAAATACGGCACATACACCAAAATAACATTTTTTACAATTTTTATATTGACAATTAATTACTAACTTTGTGTAGAGGACATTTAGTAGTTGTAAAATTTGCTTATTTTCATTGCGTAAGTTTCTACTTGTACAATCATTAAGCTTTTTTAAACTACCTAAATATATATATTTTTATATATATATTTAGGTATAAATATCTACATAATATATAAGTACCCGTACAAACAATCATACTCATGATTACATATGTTTGCACTTTGAGAGAATCGAACCTGCAATTACCGGAAAGTAAGGCGATAAACCGCTAGACTGACGAGGCTGACAACATAAACAACAAATATGATATATATAACATACACATCACTATGTACGAGTATGTTGTAATTAAACATAAAATTATTACCATGAAAGCACAATTTACAACATACACATCTCTATGTATGTTCTAAAAAAACATACACTTATGTCTGTATAGAAAATACATTCATAATATATTCTCTATATAAAATTCTCGTGTCACAGTTTTCGTTCCCATACTCCTCCGAAACTTGACCGATTCTTATGAAATTTTGTGAGCGTATTGATTAGGTCTGAGAATCGGCCAACATCTATTTTTCATCCCCTAAATGTTAGGGGTAGTCCACCCCTATTTTTTTTTTATTTTACGGCAAAACAACGTTTGACGGGACAGCTAGTATTCTCTATATTATTATTTGAACAGGAATCATAATAACTATGTATATGTATGTATGAACCTTAAGAAACATCAAATTTGTATCTAGTGAGTCATTTACTGATAAAATACTGATAAATATCTATATATACTGTATTAAAAGCGTACTCATTTTATTGCTAAGACAGTAAACAATGAAATTCTATTCCAAAATGGGTTATACATCGATTTGTGTTACAATTTTCGTAGTGTTATACATAAGTGCAACCTCAGGCACCGATCTAAATTTGGGAACGACTGTAAATGGTCAGTTAGCTTACGTAGAGAACGTGAAGTTATCATCTTTCCCTCTGAAGGTTAGAACCAAGAATGTATTCTACAATGACGAGCAAAATCCTAAAGTTATAAAGGTAAATATTGATTTATACAATTTAGAATGGATGTGTGGTGTGACGAGGATAGACAAGATAAAGAATGAATACATCAGAGGAAGTATGAAAGTGGCACCGATGTCAGAGAGGTTAAAGAGTAATCGTCTATCGTGGTATGGGCATGTAATGCGTAGGAATGAAGATCATATCCTAAGGACGGTGTTACATATGAATGTTGATGGTTATAAGGGTAGAGGAAGTCCGAAAAAGAGATGGATGGACTGTGTGAAAGATGATATGGTGAGAAAGGGAGTAAATAACGGAATGACTGCGAACAGAGATGAATGGAAGAGAAAAACATATTACGCCGACCCCAAATAAATGGGATAAGGAAGAAGCAGATGATGATTGATTTATTCAATTTAGAATATTATTACTATTTAGTTACAGTCTCTTATCATATAAAACACTTCCTTTGCAAAAAAGGAATATTATTGCTATAAACTATTGTTTTTTGTCAATTTATATTTCTAAACTAGCTGTACACGCGACTTCGTCCGCGTGGGATTAAACTTTATTTTTCCATATTAAAAGTAGCCTAAGTTACTCTTTGTTACATCAGCTACCTGCCAATAAAAGTCCCGTCAAAATCGATCCAGCCACTTCAGCGATTAGGCGGAACAAACAGTCAGACAGACTGACAGACAAAAATTGTAAAAACTGTTATTTTGGTGTATGTACCGTACTCGTATATATATTCTTCAAAAAAACTTGCTATAAAATTGAAGAATTCGTTAACGATAATAATGTTTCTATACATAAACTTAAAATCCACAGCGCTGGCAATATTATCTGATTACATTAATAATGAGTTCTTAGTTTCTATGTTGATTATCGCATGCCTCTTACTTGTTATACTGTAATTATAATATATACAAAAAATCTATTAAAAAGAGCAACACACAAGTTTCATTCTTCTTGTGATGAATCTGCATTCCGAATGGTAGAATCAAAATATGACTATTCAAAAGTGCTTTTGATAATAATAATGAGTTTATTTGAATAAAGATTATTTCTATTTTCTATTGTGTGATTTTTGTAATAGAAATAGATATATAAATAATCTTTATTCGATTAAATTTAATATAATCTCTTTTGAATAGTCACATTTTTTAATTCTACCACTCATTCGGAACGCAGACTCATCACAAGAAGAATGAGCAAGAAACTTGTGTGTTGCTCTTTTAAATAAATGTTGTTTAAGTAGATTTAATGTTGTTTTAAGTAGGTTTACATTAACAAGGATTAGACAGGATTAGTAAATAAACAATCCAGGAAAATTAAACATACCGTTATCTATACTAATCAAATCGTATTACTGAGGAGATAAACTTGTTTAAATATAGATAACACTTAGATCAATTGAAACATATTATCTATCTATCTATATACACTTAAGTTAGTATGTTAAACTACTAATATATACATATAAATAAAATTGGAGTGTCTGTTTGTAATATTGAAATAACCATTTTTACTACATGCATATGAATATAAATACGGTACATACACCAAAATAATATATCTTACATTTTTTGTCTGTCTCTGTCTGTCGGTCTGTCTATTTGTTCCGGCTAATCTCTGAAATGGCTGGACCGATTTTAACGGAACTTTTTTAGGCAGGTAGCTGATGTAATAAGGAGTAAGTTAGGCTACTTTTATTTTAGACAAATAAAATTAATTTTGTTGATAATATTGGCTGGAAACGTTATAGACATTTTATTTTATATTTTGACATTGATTTAAAATTTTACTTACTTCTTTGCTTTCCATCTTTCTAACAACATAAATGCAATAATGAGCACCGTCCAAGATCTCGCAGATATAGGGAAAGTCATAGAAGATGTTTCCGTTGCGGCGATTCTGTTAGGCGGTCTTACATTAAAATATGAACCCCTTATCATGGGACTAGAGAATAGCAACATTGAAATTACCTCTGATTTGGTCAAAACTAAACTTTTAAATGAGTTATCTCGCGATACGGTAACGATATCACGTCTGTTTTGATTGCTCTGCTATATTTAATTCGAATCTTAATCATATTGCAATTTTAAGATAATTTTAAACTGTAATATTATTCCAATACTAATAACTAATTGAAATTGTGAACTTTAAACTGTGTGATGCACGGATAAATATCATTTTGGACGAAAGTGTTATTAAAAGTGAACGTTATAAATAAATTGAATCAGCTTTGTGAGTGACAGTGAACTGTGCGTTGAACTAATAAGTTATTGACCTTTCAATAGTTCATTAGCCGCTATAGGATTGCAAGTGCAAGAGATTACATATTTCGACAAACCTAAACATCAGTTATTGGCATAGTGGTCTGACTGATACTTTCAGTGCATTTGGTGGCCCTGGTTCAAATCCCACCGAAGCCAAATTTCTTTTTTCTTTAATTTCTTCATCTTGTCATAATAAAATGTCTTCTAACAGTATTATATGTAATGGATGCCAAACTACTATTCGAGATAGAAGATATTTGTTGTGCGGTGGTTGTAATGGGTATTATGATTTAATTTGCGCTAACGTTTCTGAGCAGCGCTTTTATAATACCCTCACAAAGGAGCACAGGGACGCTTGGAGATGTGTGGAATGTATTAGCAAGAAGCCCAAAAGAGATAACACCAATACACCCGTTCGTGTTGCTGTAGATAATATCACAATGCAGCGTGGAGCAGCAGTAAAAAGTCCTATGGAGCTCGATATGTCTATAGTGGAGCAGCCTCTGTCACTCACATCGAATCTTAATGACACTGCCAATAATGTGACAGTGGAAATGACAGATTACCAGTCACTTGTTATTGAAATGCGATCGTTTAAAGAGGAACTGAGGGAGGATATGAGAGTCAACCGCGAACAACTTAAAGTTATGACAGATACCTTGTCTGCGCTCATAGGCAGGGTAGCTGAATGTGAAAACCGCATTGATAAACTCAATGACCGTTTGGTTCTATTAGAGTGCAACACAAACACAGATAATGAACCTGGCAACAAATCCCTAGCAGAGTCCATTAAGCAGTTAAAGGCCGAAATAAATGAAAGGGACCAAGACCTTTTACTGAATGACTTGGATATATCTTGTGTTCCGGAGACCGGTGGCGAAAGCCTGCCACATATATTAAAAACTTTGGCTAGTAAGCTAGGAGTTACTATAAGCGATCAAGATGTCATCAGTACGGAGCGCGTGGGCCGCGTGTTGGAGTTTCAGCAGTCAGACACGTCGAAACCGACCCAAGAGACCTCTACTCGCCCTCGTACCATTGTGGTGCGGTTGGCACGGCGTGCAGTACGGGATGAGCTGTTGAGAGCTGCTCGAGTGCGCCGTGGTGCAACTACTGAGGGGTTGCACCTCCCAGGGGTTCCGAGACGGTTTTACATAAACGAGAGATTGACTAGAGTTAACAGGATGTTGTTTCGACGAGCGCGTGAATTAGCGGAGCGGCTTAACTGGCGCTACGTGTGGACGAGAGGTGGTCGAATATTTGCACGTCAATTCCATGGCCATGACTGTCCGCGATTCCGCCTAAAAACGGAGGAGGATCTCGAACGCATTTTTGGTCCAGATCCATTTCGTTCTTCAGCCATTAACTAAGTTAAAGAGTGGATATGTTTCCAGTGACGTATCTGGCGATGACTATTTTACTTGTTATTTTCATATTTTACACTTTGTTTTTATCATTTTTTTAATAAGTAAGAGTATAATCAGCATGAAGTACAATTATAGTTATTTGTCAACTTGTGTAACACCAGTTAGAAAAACTTTTTTCCTATATATATATTTTAAATTATCTAAACTCTTCAATAGGGAATCTTATAATAATTTTGTACGTACAATGGAAAGTGTATATAAGCAGTTAGAGTGCTATATTTGCAAAATGGAAACTTTAATGGAACATATATATAGCTATTATTCTTTATTCTTTGTTTTTGATTCATTTTTATTTAATATGTCTACAAATAAGCATATTGGTTCATTGAAGTCTCGTTGTGGTATATTTAATTGTTGGACTACTTATGTTTTTGTTATGTTTGTTGTATCTAAGAGTGTTATGCAGAAACGTAAGTGTGTGTGTGCACAGCAATGTTGCAAAGTTTATGGGATCCTAATGTACGAATTCATGTTCTCTTTCAATTATTTGGCTGTTCTTTTTCCGTTTATTTTGTATATAATATTCACATGTATTCTAAGCTCAATTATTATTATTTCTCAAATCTAATACACTATCGTAATATACGTATTTTATTAACCAGTAAAATTCAATCATAAAACTAAATTTCTTAAGTTAGCACTATATAATGCTGGTTCTCTGAATACTGGACATGACGACTTTCTCATAGCAATGGATCGTTTTAAAGCTGATATTGTTGCGATAAATGAGACATGGCTACCAGTAGGTCAAGAGGCTCGAGCGCCAGTGGTTCCCGGCTATTGCCTACGTAACGCACCACGCCCTCAAAACATACGTGGTGGTAGGGGAGGCGGTGTTGCATTCTATGTACGAAAAGACTTAAGGGTCCGATTTGAAAAGCATGCTGACGTCGGCATTGAGCAATTATGGCTATCGACGAGATCGAACGGGTATAGTCTAATTGTGGGAACAGCATATAGGCCACCATGGATGAATATTGATATGTTCATAGATGCATTGACAGACACAGTTACACACTTTTCTAAATATGACTACGTTGTCCTACTTGGTGATTTTAATGTGGATATGCTTAATAGATCTCATAGTAGCACTTTGAAAATAGAAGACTTTTTGCAATGTTTATACCTACAACAGGTGGTGACTGAACCTACTCATCTCTCGGTTAATTCTCACACATTACTAGACCTTGTATGCACTAATTGCCGGATACATGATGTAAATGTCTCAAACATCACTGGATCACTCGGCCATGCCATGATAAATGTTAATGTAACATTAAAAAAACTCAAAACAACACCAAGTACTTTTGAATATAGAGCTATCAAGAGGATAAATTTGAGAGGGTTCAGTCAGGATCTTATGGCCTTAAATTGGAGAGTACTTCAGATTTTGCCTAATATAGATTGTATGGTGGATAAATATAGTTCCTTCCTTATGACTCTTTTTGATAGGCATGCCCCAATAGTATCTATGACAGTGAAGCAAGATCAGTCTCTTCCTTGGATAACGGACACAATCAGAAGTATGATAGAATTACGTAATAGGGCTTATGACACTTATCGACGTTCTGGGTCTGATGTGCAAAAGCAATATTATAAAGACCTTAAGAAAATGGTAATCAATAGTATTAAAAATGAAAAGTGTGCTTATTTTAATTACTTTATCAATTCTAATGCTGACAATAGTAAGGTATTTTGGAAGAATATTAAAGAAAAAATACTAGTGGATCCTAGTAAAGCAAAATGTCTGCCAGACTTCCTTAGTGACCCCGATATTATTAATGATCACTTCTTAACACAAGCTGGGTCAGATACAGTATCTTTATCTCAATTAACATTTTTTGAATATCACAAATTTGACACACAAAAACCCCAGTTTAAATTACAACCAGTCACTGAAAGTGATGTTGCTCGTTACATACTATCAATAAAGTCCAATGCTATCGGAAGTGACTGTATTAGCCGTGATATGGTACTGCTTACACTTCCACAAACTTTGTCTATTGTCACAGATATGGTAAATGAGTCACTCACTACTGGCTTGTTTCCTTCCCAATGGAAAAGGGCACTAATCACTCCATTGCCCAAAATTGAACATCCCAATGATTATAACGATCTCAGACCCATAAGTATTTTACCATTTCTCTCAAAAATTCTGGAAAGGGCTGTATATAATCAGGTTGTACATTATGTTACTGCTACTAATATACTACCGTCACATCAATCAGGATTCCGCAGGGGCCGTGGTACTGTTACAGCGCTGCTAGACGTGACAGACGATATACTTGCAGAACAAGATGTTGGACGTGGTTCAGTACTTGTTCTTCTCGACTTCACTCGTGCATTTGACAGTCTTGATATCTGGTTGCTTCTTTCCAAGTTGTCCTATTATGGATTCGATGCACATGCAATCAAATGGTTTACAAGTTACTTGAGCAACAGATGGCAATCCGTAAAACTACGTAGACATGATGGCTCATACTCGGTATCCACTCCGAAACCAGTAAAGCGTGGAGTTCCCCAAGGATCCATATTGGGTCCTCTTCTCTTTAATATATATTGTGCAGATCTACCTAACGTTATTGAACATTGCAAATATCACTGTTACGCTGACGATATACAACTTTATATCTCGTTAAAGCCAACAAAAATTAGAGAAACATTGAAGGCCCTTAATGAGGATTTGGGTAGAATAGCTGATTGGTCTTCTAATAATTGTCTCAAACTTAATCCGTCCAAGTCTAAATTTATGATTCTTGGTAGTAAAAAACAGATTGAAATGATCAAAAATAGCGACCCCGTTGTAAAAATTTTAAATACTTGTTTACAGGAGGTTAGTGAAGCCAGGAATCTGGGTATTGTTTTTGATTGCCAACTCCGTTTTGAGAGCCATATCCGGAATCTTGTAAAGAACTGTTTTTATAAATTGAAAGTTTTATATAAAATAAGAAATTGTGTAAATGAAAAAACGCGCATCACTCTATGCGAATCATTAATTTTGTCTAGGCTAAATTATGGAGATTTGGTGTACGGACCTCGATTACTTTACAAAACTCGTCGAATGATTCAACGTGTACAGAATGCATGCTGTAGATTCTGTTTTGATATTCCTCCGCGTACACATGTATCTCCGTTCATAAATAGGGCTTCAATGCTAAATATGGAATCACGTCGAAAATTACACCTTGCAATGCTTATGTTCAACCTTACAAAGCTGAAAAGCCCAGAGTATCTTTACCAAAAGCTAAGGTTTCGCACGTTCCACGACCAATATGGAGATGGTACACCTAGGACTCTGAGGCCACCATTGGCAGCGCACTCACATAAAACAATAGCGTTTAGAGGATGTTTCCGCTATCAAGCGACCAAATGTTGGAATAATATACCCCCTCCAATTAGAAGTATTCCCTCGAAACTTACTTTCAAGCAAAAATTAAAAGATTTGTTGTTGGAGGAACAAAAGTCAAGTTGATTTGTCTTTGTAACCGTTATACATATAATGTACATATATTTCTTCATTTTCCCCAATATTTGATTAGTGGTTTTGGTTGTTTGATAGTGGTAACACTCAACACTCAACACTCAACACTCAACACTCAACACTCAACACTCAACACTCCTTTTAAACACTTCACACTCTTATGCAATAATTCTATTTTCTCTTTTGTTTTTCATATTTATTTTATTATATGAATTGATAATAATTTCCTATATATTTTATGCCTATATGTTATACCTATTTCTTGTTTTAATATAGTTTTTTTTTTTTTTTCTTTTTTAGTATATTAATATTTATGATAATGTAATAGGGCTGATTACAAGCTGTGGTCTTGTTACACGCGTCCTCGCGTATGTCTCTGGGCAGTGCCTGAATATCAGTGGTTTGCTGCTTGTATGCTGCAAACAATACACTGAGGTGCTGCCTTTTTACGTATGGGCTATGCACACACACTACGTTACTCATACCGTTTTTTGTTATCTGTATTGCATTTTATTTTATCTGTATAATTGTTGTGTATTGTATTTTGTTTGACTTCACTAATGTAATGTGTATATCTGTTTTATTTTTGTTCTTATTATTACAGTGCCTTTTGTGTGTGTGTGTGCCTTTAACGTAAATAAAATTTTTATCTATCTATCTATCTATCTATCTATCGATATGGAGCCTGAATCAGCATTAAAGACAAGGACCCGTCCAGATAAATATAAGAAGCAGAAGAAGCAAATTATATGTTACGATTGCAAGGAGCCAGGACATAAACGCCCGGATTGTCCAAATAAGAAAATCTTTAAAAGCAAGACATCACAAGAATCTTCCGTATTGAGCGCTCACGCTCTTGGAGCAAATGATGGTTTACAAATGAATAGGTGGGTAATTGACTCAGGAGCAACGAAACATATGTCTTCGAGACTAGATTGGATGACGTCTCTTAAACCTTGTTCTGGTAAAGTTACAATAGCAAACGGTACAGATATTAACTGCTCTGGCGTAGGTACTGTTCCCATTAATACTAAAAGTAAATTTTTTGATAGGATTAGTGATGTTGCTTATGTTCCCGAACTAAAGGCGAATTTAATTTCTGTCCAAACTATAGTTGATAAAGGTTATACTGTAATTTTTGATAAAAATGGTTGTAATTTTTATAATTCTAATGATGTTTGTATAGCAGGTAAATCAATATTGCATGGTACGAATTCTGGTGGACTGTATACGTTGGACTGTACTATTAATAATACTACAAAGTTGAGCTACAATGTTTCACATGCCGATATAGTAACTGACTTGTCACAATATCGTTTATGGCATAGGAGGTTAGGTCATCTTTGTCGTTTTGGGTTACAATCATTAAAAGGTCAAGCTATAATACATTTTGGTATAGCAGATAAGGAGCCTTGTGTAGCATGTATTGAAGCCAAGCAGGTCAGAAAACCATTTAAAAGCATTCTATGTAAAAGAGCGACTGAGCCACTACAGCTTATTCATTCTGATTTATGTGGCCCATTACCTGAAGTCTCTTTTCAAGGTAACAAATATGCTTTATTTTTCATTGACGACTTTACACGAATGACTTTTGTATATTTTATTTCAAATAAAACAGAAGTGAAAAATAAATTTATTGTTTTTCAAGCTCTAGTGGAAAAACAATTAAACGGTCATATAAAACAGTTAAGGACGGATAATGGCACTGAATATGTTAATAGTGACTTCATTCAGTTCCTTAACTCTCAGGGCATTACTCACCAAACCACAGCGCCTTATAGCCCACAGTCAAATGGTGTGGCTGAACGTACAAATAGGTCGATTGCAGAAAAGGCTCATTCTTTATTAGCTGACAGTTATTTATCAAAGGCATATTGGCAAGATGCTTTTGAGACAGCTGTATACTTAAAGAATAGATGTCCTCATCGTGCCTTAAGTTGCATGACGCCTTATGAAAAATGGTATGATCATAAACCGAACTTAAATCATCTTCGTGTGTTTGGCTGTAGGGCATTTGTACATATTCCTTCATGTAATAGGAGGAAATTAGATAATAAAGCTGAAGAACATATTTTTATTGGGTATACTACTGAACCTAATACTTATCTTTTTCGTAACGCTCAATGTCCGAGAAAGTTAGTAAAATCTCGAGATGTTTTATTTTTTGAGAATGTTTTTCATAGTATTAAGAACTGTAATACCAATGCTGACTTTTCTAATAATTTACACATGCCTATTATATTTTCTACTAATACAGAAGTAGAACAGGCAGTTGAAGAGGATATATTTGAGGATGCCCAAACTCACGAAGAGACCGTGATACCCTCACCTATAGATCCAAATCAGCATGGAGAAACACCAGAAATCGTAGAAACAGAGCGTCGATATCCTTTGAGAACGAGAAAATCACCTGAGTTCTTAACTTATCAGGTATGTAATTCTATAATGGAACCAGATGAACCTTCTACTTATACGGAGGCAATAAATGCTGTAGATGCTGATAAGTGGAAACAAGCTATGGCAGATGAGTACAGATCTCTCCAAAAACTAAATACGTGGAGTTTAGTAGATAGATCAGGAAAGAAAATCATACCTTGTAAATGGGTATTCAAACAAAAACGAGATGCGCACGGGAACATTGTTAAATACAAAGCACGATTAGTTGCGAAAGGCAACAGTCAAATAGCTGGACTAGACTACTATGAAACTTTTTCTCCTGTAGTTAGAATGTCATCTTTGCGAACTTTGTTTGCATTATCTGTTGAATTTGGCCTAAAGATGCGCCATATCGACGTAGATACCGCATTTCTAAATGGAGACCTTGTGGAGGAGGTATATATGGAACAACCCCAAGGTTTTTCAGAAAACAGTGAGAAAAAGGTATGTAGATTACATAAGTCGCTATATGGACTTAAACAAGCCCCACGTGCATGGAATATAAAATTAGATAATACTTTATCAAAAATGAATTTTACAAAAACTCCTTCGGAACCATGTGTATATACGAAACTTTTTGGTGACGAATTAGTAATATTAGCTATTTACGTTGATGACATAATTCTTTTCTATAAAAATGACATGACATATGACAATGTGAAAAATGATTTGGAAAAGTATTTCAGTTTAAAGGAGTTAGGCGATTTAAAGTATTATTTAGGTATTAATATATCAAATGAAGAAGGGATATTGAAAATGAATCAAAGGACTTTTGTGGAAAAGCTCTTAGCGAAATTTGGTATGCAAGATTGTAAAACGGTACGCACACCAATAAATAAGAAACTAGAGCCTAATGATCAAAACGAATGTTGCTCTTATCCTTATCAGGAACTGATTGGATCCCTAATTTTTTTGGCCACTCATACACGCCCGGACATCGCTTTTGCAACCAGTTATTTGGGTCAATTTAATTCTAATTTTAATAAAACCCATTGGTTAGCCGCAAAGCATGTACTACAATATTTAAAAGGTACCATTGATTATTCACTGACATATCGATGTACAAAGAAAACATTGTACGGGTTCACAGATGCTGATTGGGCGAATTGCGTTGAAACGCGCCGTTCATATACAGGTTTTTATATGAAGCTGGCAGATGGACCAGTTGCATGGGAAAGTAAAAAGCAACCTACAGTGGCTTTGTCCTCGGCTGAAGCAGAATATATGGCTTTAACAGCAGCCGCTAAAGAAGCTTGTTATCTTCGCAGCTTCATATCAGAAGTGACCGGTAAGTTACAGCGCGTTACGATATTTTGTGACAGTCAGTCGGCTATAAAATTAGCGCAAAATCCAGTCCATCATAATCGAACCAAGCATATTGATACGCGATTTCATTTTATCCGAGAAAAGATAGTGGAAGAGATAATTGATGTACAGTTTGTTCCAACAGAAAAAATGTGGGCAGGCATGCTTACCAAACCTTTATGCAATGTTAAATTTAAAAATTGTATAACTAATGTAGGCATTGTATAACTTTTATTATTGTTAATCTCCAATGTCATGTTTATTGTTTATATTGCTGTTACATACATTGTAGATTAAGGGGGTATGTTGATAATATTGGCTGGAAACGTTATAGACATTTTATTTTATATTTTGACATTGATTTAAAATTTTACTTACTTCTTTGCTTTCCATCTTTCTAACAAATTTCCATACGGACGAAGTCGCATGGACAGTTAGTATTGTATAAAAATCAAAAGTAGTGAAAAAATAAAGTGATGCTACTCATTCTACCCTAGCCAATTAAATATTTGGAAACAATGTTTTATATAAAATTCTCGTGTGTTTGTAACATAATTCCTCCGAAACGGGTTGTTCGCGTCTTATGAAATTATGTGTGTATATTCAGTAGATCTGAGAATAGAATGTAAACTATTTCTATACATCTCAATTCTTATTTATTTTTCATTTTAAACTTTATTAATATTATGAAGACGGAAATTTGTGAGTATGGATGGATGTTTGTTACTCTTTCATGCAAAATCTACAAAACGGATTTTAATGAAACTTTACAGTAACATAGCATATACGTCTATACATAAAAAATATTGGCTATAAAATTATAATTTGTTGTTATAAAATAAATACAACCCCTAAATCTATACAATGGTCGTGGGTTCGATTCCTCGCGCGGTACATAAATTTGTATTCATGAATATGATTGTTTGTATCGGGTTAGGTGTTTTATATGTGTATTTTTATTAACTGGGCAGATGCTTACCATTATATATAGTAGTATATATATATATACAAGAGTATATACATGCAAGTGTAGCAACTGGGTACTAGCTCCAGTTACCGTCCACCTGATTAGCCTTTACCCTTCTACCATGAAGTCCTAATTTTTAATAGCAATATTAATTAATTTATTTATTTATTAGCATACAAAACAGATTACAGTCAATATAATAATAGAACTAGGAGCGTGTAGTTCGGTACAAAACTGGATTGTAATCCAACACTATGTATGCCTAAGAGCTAAATTATATAGACGCATTCAATATACGCTAGATAAGGTTATATAATAAAAAGTAAACTAAATAGAAAATGATATATAACTACGTAATGCAATGAATTATCATGTTAACAGAATTTTATTTATATTAAAGAAAAGAAAATTGGTACAATGTTAAATATAATTTGTCTCTTTACGGTGGAAATTTAATTATCTCCGGAACTGGACTAGCGTTGAATGGAAAATATCTATATTTCTATTATTATCTAATAGAAATAGAAATATTAATACTAGTATATATGCCAAAGCAACGTTTTCCGTGTTAGCTAGTGTTACTATAGGATTTCACTAGTAATTTTGCAACAAGCCTTAATTGCCATTCCTGTTACATAGAGTATATATATATATGTAGTACATAGTATATGTATTTTTTTTTTTCAGGGTATATCAGCAGTAGATTTACTCAGAGGCAATGCATCAGCCACAATCACTGCTGGTGGTGTGGGCACCACGTTCGCCAATATACGATTGAAGAGTGAACGAGGTGAAGGACTGGATTACCAAGTTCAAGTGTTCGTCTGATTTTTATGTATAAATACATTTTATACATAAAACATACAACATACACAAACACATTAGAGGTCAAATTCGTATTAAACGTTATGTGTAGATACTATAATATATTTTATATATAAAACATATAAAGTGCACAAATACTAGAGTACAAATTTATATATTATATAGTGTTTATTATAAAATATAATAAAAATGTATGAGTGTGTGTATGTTCATGTACAATATACATACATTCATACATAAATTTGTAATGTCTTATTTTTCTGAATTTATTACTTATTGAATATAAAGGTTGTTTTTTATTTTCTTTTTAATTGATTATATATTATTGATTTGTAATTTATTTTATATATAAATTGTAAGCTATATTGCTTACAATTTATATATAAAATAAACTTTCTTAACACACAGCCTAACCTAGAACAGAACAGCTATTAAAATAAAATTTATTAATAATATAGTAACTCATTTATTCTTCTTTATTAAATTATATTCATTTGTATATATTTTATACATTAAAAGTGTTATTATTATTTATTGTTATTGGTTTATTTTATTTTTTTATTCTATTAGAATAAAACTAAATTATTTGTATAATAATCCAAAAACTAAATCAATTACGTAATCATAATCACGTGGATTGATTTAGTTTTCAGATGGATGTAAAGAATCTTTGAAATTATTAGTGCATATCCAGTAGAAATATACATCTCTTATATGAATGCCCGGCACACAGTCTAACGACTACTAGTTGATGAAACAAATAAGTGCAGACTCGGTCAGAAAAATACGGACTCCTCGGTTTGTGAAGTCGGTTAAAAAGTAAGCCACAGTGTGGAATGCAAATTCTGGGTTCAGTAGTCGTATTCGGAGGTGAAGTGTAGCTCACATATTGGTCAACACGCATCGGTAAGTCTATATAGTCCAAGAGCTGGTAACGTTTTTATTAAAAGTTTCCTTTAATGTACTTTGCCTTGATTTATATATTGTTTGCTTTACTCACAAACGTTACTTTGCCATTTAAATTAAAATCGGTATAAAAATATAGGGCTTAGTGGAAGGGAATTTAGGGTTGTATATATTTATTTTAATGTAAAAAAATACAAATAAAAAATACAATACAAAAAGTAAAAAAATGTTAGGGGTGGACAACCCTTATCAGTTACTGATATTAATTATTATTACTGAATATGCATATAAAATTTCATAAAAATCGATCAAGCCGTTTCGGAGAAGTATGGTAACTAACATTGTGACACGAGAATTTTATACATTTTATACATAATTAACAATTCTCACAGCGCCATCTAGACCCAAGTTAAACTAGCTAAAGCTCGTATACTAGATAACTGATATAAATACATAGATATTTTTAATTTCAATCTGGGTGTTTTCTATGTATAATATGTTACATACATATTATACATAGAAAACACCCAGATCGACACAATCATACTCATGATTACAAATGTTAGTGTCGTACCAACAATCGAAGCTGCTACCATCGGTTGTAAGGCTAAACAGCTAGACTACCGAGGCTTTAAATTAATCATTTGGTGACCACTAGTTATAATCATTAGGTGATATTTACAAGCTCATCATATGTGTCATGAGCTCCTATACTATCTAGTGTTGACTATAGTCCCACGTTGAATATGCAGTGCGGTGGGCGTGACCTAAACTCTTGTAAGCCTTTGTTTGGCTCGATATTGGACGGCCGTTCATCGTCCTCTTTGATACATGCCGAAAATATGCACATTGTGTACATTGTTTCCTGGTGCGTGAGTTTATCTCGGCACAGAAACGTGGTCGCTAACTATGGGCCTCATGAATAAGCTCAGAGTCACTCGGAGGTAAATAAAAAGGCTCAAAGATCTCTACGACGATCGGTTCTGCACTGCTCGTATCCTATGCCTTTCAGCGATCTTGACCAGATCGTCGTTCCACCTTGCTGGAGACCTTCTCACGCTGCGTCTTCCGGTCCGCGGTCGCTACTCGAGGACTTTACTGCTCCAACGGCTATCTGTCCTACGAGCTATATGCCCTGCCTTGCCACTTCAATTTCGGATTGCAGTCGTAACTATGTTTCTTGTAGGTATTTTTGACAGCCTCGTGGTCCTGTGCTTTACTAACCCGACTTACAAAATAAAAAAGAAATCATAATCAAAAAATCTTTATTCATCTAGGTATATAACAGACTCTTATGATGTACCAAATCTACCGTTAGTTCGGAATGATTTCGAGATGACAAGAAACTCAACTCGTATTCTTTTCAAATAAATGTTTACATGTTTACAATAATACACAGTCGTTCAAATTTGGGAGAATAGAGTTATGTTCGCAACTTGAACAGACCAGTCCCCACAAGCAGCACCCGTTCACGAGTATGACGGATGAGCCAGCCATCATTGCACTCAACAATATTTGAGGGAGCACATCGACTCGGTCCACCACGCTGTCCGTCCCTATGTATGCATAAATTTATCTCTTGTTTTAAAGATTTAAGCATACATAGAGATGAACAGCGTGGTGGGTCGAGTCGATGTGCTCCCTCAAATATTGTTGAGTGCAATGATGGCTGGCTCATCCGTCATACTCGTGAACGGGTGCTGCTTGTGGGGACTGGTCAGCGACAGCCACTTTATTTTATACTATGTTTTGAAACATACTACTGGAAATTATTTACATAGTTGTCATTTATAACTACATTACATAGGGGTAGTAAATTTTAATATTTTCTATAAAAATAACCTTTATATACACGACTTTACGAATACATAATCCATATAAAACATTCCAAAAATTCTCAACACCTCTCCTCTAAATGTTTCCAGGTTCTAAATATACCAAATATACTGCAAACAACAAAACAGCTTGTATTAAAGCCACCCTAGCCATCTACAGCAGGGTAAGCGCTTATAAATTAATTTGTAATTAACACAATAACTATTAAACGAACCCCTGCGCATCCACCCTTGTAACAAAGCTTTAAATATCCTGCAAAATAAAGAAAGCGTATAGTTTAAGTTCACTTATTTTTACGATCCATAAATTAACCAACATCAGGTGCTGTTGGATGTTACATTTAAAGTTCAAAGTGTTAAAGTTCAATTTTAGTTACCCGTTCATGGGTGGAGAGTATATCAGTGCTGGTGTTAACGAGTATTTGATTGCTGTGATAATGTCTCGGTACCGTTGCGACACCTCTACTAAAACTATATTCTTTAGTGTTATCTGGAATATATCGTCCTCTCTCTAACAGTATATGTTAGAGAGAGATGGCAGGTGAGTTAAACGATGGGTTTTCGAGAAACGTAACTTTGGTAGGGGTGGTAGTTTCCCTGGTGGATCGTTAATCGACTTGTAACTAATTTCTTGACTTCCTACTCTTGTGGAATTTAATTATTTATGTTTGTTGCGATGGTCAGTTATTTATTTGGATACTAGCTAACGAAGTTATTTTATTTTTATTGAATTAGAATAATATTTGTGAAAATTAGAATCATTTACACTTATTGATAGCAAATTAGTTACTAGATAGCACCATTTTCAGTGAAGTTACCATGTGTTTACACGTGTTTTCTAAGAAGAAGCTTAAAAAACTAAAAAACATTTTGTTTTCTGTCAAAGATTGAGAGCATAGAGATTGTAAAGTAAAAGATAAATCTTGGTTTCTGTCAAAGATTGAGAGCGTAGAGATTGTAAAGTAAAAGATAAATCTTGGTTTCTGTCAAAGATTGAGAGCCTTGGTGATATAACGTAGAGATTGTAAAGTAAAAGATAAATCTTGGTTTCTGTCAAAGATTGAGAGCGTAGAGATTGTAATGTAAAAGATAAATCTTGGTTTCTGTCAAAGATTGAGAGCCTTGGTGACATAACGTAGAGATTGTAAAGTAAAAGATAAATCTTGGTTTCTGTCAAAGATTGAGAGCCTTGGTGGTATAACGTAGAGATTGTAAAGTAAAAGATAAATCTTGGTTTCTGTCAACGATTGAGAGCGTAGAGATTGTAAAGTAACAGATAAATCTTGATTTCTATCAAAGATTGCGAGCCTTGGTGACATAACGTAGAGATTGTAAAGTAAAAGATAAATCTTGGTTTCTGTCAAAGATTGAAAGCGTAGAGATTGTAAAGTAACAGATAAATCTTGATTTCTATCAAAGATTGCGAGCCTTGGTGACATAACGTAGAGATTGTAAAGTAAAAGATAAATCTTGGTTTCTGTCAAAGATTGGGAGCCTTGGTGACATAACGTAGAGATTGTAAAGTAAAAGATAAATCTTGATTTCTGTCAAAGATTGAGAGCGTAGAGATTGTAAAGTAAAATATAAATCTTGGTTTCTGTCAAAGATTGAGAGCATAGAGATTGTAAAGTAAAAGATAAATCTTGGTTTCTGTCAAAGATTGAGAGCATAGAGATTGTAAAGTAAAAGATAAATCTTGGTTTCTGTCAAAGATTGAGAGCATAGAGATTGTAAAGTAAAAGATAAATCTTGGTTTCTGTCAAAGTTTGAGAGCGTAGAGATTGTAAAGTAAAAGATAAATCTTGGTTTCTGTCAAAGATTGAGAGCATAGAGATTGTAAAGTAAAAGATAAATCTTGGTTTCTGTCAAAGATTGAGAGCGTAGAGATTGTAAAGTAAAAGATAAATCTTGGTTTCTGTCAAAGATTGAGAGCATAGAGATTGTAAAGTAAAAGACAAATGTTGATTTCTGTCAAACATTGGGAGCCTTGGTGACATAACGTAGAGATTGTAAAGTAAATGATATATCTTGGTTTCTGTCAAAGATTGAAAGCGTAGAGATTGTAAAGTAAAAGATAAATGTTGATTTCTGTCAAAGATTGAGAGCCTTGGTGACATAACGTAGAGATTGTAAAGTAAAAGATACATTTTGACGACCTTGGTGATCTAGTGGTCTAGTACACCGCCTTACGACCGATGATGGCGGGTTCGGTTCCTCGCACGGCACAAACAATTGTATTCATGAGTATGTATGATTGTTTGTATTGGTCTGGGTGTTTTCTGTGTATAATATAATAATATATATATATTTACAAAAAAAAGTATGTATCTATGTATATGTATCAGTTGTCTAGTACCCATAACACAAGCTTTAGCTAGCTTAACTTGGGTCTTGATGGCGCTGTGTGAATTGTACAGAGATTATTATTATTATTTCTTAAACTTAAATAATAATAATTATTATTATTTTGGTTCCTGTCAAAGATTGAGAGCCATGGTGGTATAACGTAGAGAATTTGAAGTTATCTTCTTTCCCTCTGAAGGTTAGAACCAAGAATTTATTCTACAATGACGAGCAAAATCCTAAAGTTATCAAGGTAAATATTTGTTTACATAATTTAGAACTTTATTACTATTTAATTACAGTCTCTTATTACTGTTGTTCTTAGTTGTCTTACTTGCGATATTCGCGAAGTTTTTTATTATTTACGACACATAGGTAACACCATGTATCATGAATAATAAATAGAAATAAAAAAAAAGAAATAGAAATAATCTTTATAGAAATAAACACTTTTTCGGAATGCAGTCTCATCACAAGACAGATAAATGAACATTAGTAAATAATAAATATACATAGGTAATACCATGTGTCGTAAATAATAAATAGCATAAATGTAGGTAATAAAGTATTTTAAAAAAGTTTATTTTTTTTTAAAGATTGTACTTTCGGATTGTTCCCATCTTTTTTGTGTTTGGAGTACATTTTTTTGAAACTATCCAGTAGATAAAAGAGCACAGTGGATCATATAATGATGCCGCGGACGAGCTGGCGAGAAGAGATGAGAGGTGGATGTAGGAGGGCATGGTGGTAGCAGGCCCCATCCCGCTCTTGCCATTATACTTCTCGCAATTTTCTGATTCCTAAAGATTTGAGATACAAAACCAAAGATGGAAAGAAACCACCGATTGCAAACAATCAAAAGTGGCAATTCCTAAAACAAACCAACGAATGACAAAACGCCTACTAAATCTGGACAGGTATAACCTCAAAATAATGATAAGGACAATAACGGGCCACTGTCTCTTAAACAAACATCTGTACACAATAGGTGCTACTGACAGTTACCTTTGTCGGGGCTGCTTTGAAGCCGAGGAAACGGCTGCTCACGTAATCCTGGAGTGCGTAGCAGTGGCTACATAACGTAAAGAAATCCTCGGAACGGTGAGATCGCTCCATGAAGCCTGTGAAGATACCAGGAGACTTCTGCGCTTCTGGGAGGAGCTTGGCTGGCTACTTTTGTAACCTGGTTCTACACGCACAACGGCCCAGATGAGAGGCCAATTGCGGAAAATGGAGTCCCACTTACATTACATTACATTACATTTTTTTTATTACTATTGTTGCGGGTAAACGATACGATGTTGTTGGTCGAGACGATGTATTATTTTATCATATGTCCCATACTGGACAATATATTTTTATAGGGGGGAAAGGGGATTGTTAGTGATGTAGACTGATGATCCTATTGCTAGCAATGTACCATGTCAGGTTGACCTCCACGCGGTTCCCCCTGGAAACCATCGTGATAAGTTCTTGGTGAATTTGTCACGATGGGCTAACTGGCCTGACCTTATGCTCATCTTATCATCCTCCACTGGTGCCCCGCCAGCGTAAACTGCTAGCGCAGGCGGGTGCACCATTCCATTATCATCCATAAGAAAAAAAAATATATAAAGGTCCGATATATTTGCCAGACGCAAGTATATTAACTTATGGACGATAAATAAAGTTTTAATAGTATATCTATATTTAGAGGCGGTGTGCACGGATCTAATCCCTGAACAACAATAGGCTTTGTCACATGATTGGTTTCAGAGCACAATAAAGGGATACGATACACAATGTATACGTGTAATGCAGATAATTTTAGTTCCACTAGATATATGTGACAACCCTGAGATTCACGATACTGAGTATTTGATATGAAAATAAATTTTCCCGTTATATATATATATATATATATATATATATATATATATATGACAACCTCGGTGGTCTAGCGGTCTAGCACACCGCTTTACGTCTGATGGTCGCAGGTTAGATTCCTCGCACGGCACAAACTTTTGTATTCATGAGTATGATTGTTTATACCGGTCTGGGTGTTTTCTATGTATAATATGTATGTATTTACGAAAAAAAAAACTGTGTATTTGTATCAGTTATCCAGTACCCGTAACACAAGATTTAGATAGCTTAACTTGGGACTAGATGGCGCTATGTGAATTGTCCTGAGATTATTATTATTATATATAAAAAGTATAGAGTACATTTCAAAGTCGATTTAGCCTACCGTAATATACCGCTATATCCTCTTCTTAATTGTAAACAAACTTGTTATATACGATCATCTGCTATGTATGTTTTAATCTTAAAAAATACGCGGATTTTGATAAGTTTTTTTAATATACAGAATAGATAGAGTGACTCAGGAGGAAGGTTTAAGCTATATAACATCCCATTACTGAGCGTGATAACACAAAGCTAGTAATTGAGTAAATAAAAGATTAAAAACTATAGTATAATCCACGAACAGAACAGAACGAACAGAACAGAACAGAACAGAACCAGAACGGGTGAAAAGCTAGTAATTGAGTAAATAAAAGATTAAAACTATATTCCATACCAGAGTAGACCAAATGGCAATAGAATGAATGTAGAATAGAATAGAACAGAACAGAACAGAATAGAATAGAAATAATCTTTATTGAAATTATATAAGCACATTTGAATACTCTTTTCTCTATTCGGAAAGCATCACTAGAAGAATGAGATAGAAACTAGCGTGCTCTATTGAATAAACGTTGTTTTAAATAAATACACATTAATAAGGAGGAGGCATGCAATCAAAATAGAAATCGCTACTCGCTCATTCTTCATGCAATCAGATAATATTGAATCTAAAGTTTTTTTTATAAAAACTTTATTATCTAATCTAAATATATATAACTCAAAGGTGACTGACGTAGTGATCTATCAA